>NC_092767.1:70049162-70349162 GCF_047496795.1 Chiloscyllium punctatum
TGGCTGTGTGCAACTACCCACAGTGCCCAGGGATGTGTAGGGTCGGTGGGTTAGCCATGGGGAATGTCGGGTTACAGGGTAAGGGGATGGGTCTGGGTGGGATGCTCTTCGGAGGGTTGATTTGGACTCGATGGGCCGAATGGCCGGCTGTAGGGATTCTATGCGTCCTCTCACCAATCTCAGGGAGGGGTGGCCAATGAAAGACAAACACAGTCATTTCAACAGCAGCTTCCAAATTAACAGTCAGCGTCAAAAGGTGAAGTTTACTGAGGCCTCATTTTTATTTTAGTTTTTTTTTCAGACAGCCTGCAACAGATTCCACGTTCGGTTGATGAGGGGCCTATGGAATGGGGGTGGGGGGAGAAGAAAAGCTATCCGCTCCCACTCCCAATGCCTTAAAATACAAAACGCCAGGGCCAAAGAGAGAGGCTGTCCTCAGCTGTCCCCACAGAAACAAAAAAGAGGGCCCTCTCTTTCGCCCTCTCTCCCTTCCGCTTCCCCTTGGAACAAAATACGCATTCATGTCGCTGCCTTTTCGCTGAAGGAGCTGCAGAGCGAGGAGTCAAAAGGCCTCACGTCGGTGATGCTGAGGGGTAACCGTGGTAACGGTTGCACCCTGGCGACAGGGGCTCAGAATGCGTTGTTTCTGGGCCTGAGACAGAGAGTGTGAATTAGTCACGGCGTTGGGTAAGGGAGAGTGGGGGGTTGGTGAGTCGGGGGGTGGGGGTGGGGCACTCTTACAATGTCATCGAACGTAGAACAGTAGAACGCAGGCCTTTCGGCCTTCCATATCTGTGCTGACCCTCAGCTAATCCCCTCTGCCTCCATCTGGTTTCTGCCTGTTTATGTCACCATCTAAGTGCCTCTTGAATGCCCCTATCCTATCTGCCTCTACCCCTCCTCCCCCCATCCCCCCACCCCCCGACAGCATGTTCCATGTTAAGCCGCTAATGGAATACAGCGTCCAGTTCTGGTCTCCCTGCTAAAGGAAAAACATTGTGAAACCTGAAAGGGTTCAGAAAAGATTTACAAGGATGTTGCCAGGGTTGGAGGATTTGAGCTATAGGGAGAGGCTGAACAGGCTGGGGCTGTTTTCCCTGGAGCATCAGAGGCTGAGGGGTGACCTTATAGAGGTTTACAAAATCATGAGGGACATGGATAGGGTAAATAGGCAAAGTCTTTTCCCTGGGGTGGGGGAGTCCAGGACTAGACACAGCACAGTGACACAGTGGTTAGCACTGCTGCCTCACAGCGCCAGCGACCCAGGTTCAATTCCCACCTCAGGCGACTCTGGGTGGAGTTTGCACATTCTCCCCGTGTCTGCGTGGGTTTCCTCTGGGTGCTCCGGTTTCCTCCCACAGTCCAAAAAATGTGCAGGTGAGGTGAATTGACCATGCTAAATTGCCTGTGGTGTAGGGGAATGGGTCTGGGTGGGTTGCGTGTCGGTGTGGACTTGTTGGGCCGAAGGGCCTGTTTCCACACTGTAAGTAAGCTAATAGAGGGCATAGGTTTAAGGTGAGAGGGGGGAAGATTTAAAAGGGGCCTGAGGGGCAACTTTTTCTTGCAGAGGGTGGTACGTGTATGGAATGAGCTGCCAGAGGAAGTGGTGGAGGCTGGGACAATTACAACATTTAAAAGGCATATGGGTGGTATATGAATAGGAAGGATTTGGAGGGATATGGGCCAAGTGTTGGCAAATGGGACTAGATTAGATTTAGGATATCTGGTCAACGTGGAGGAGTTGGACCGAAGGGTCTGTTTCTGTGCTATACATCTCTATGACTGTATTTTGTGCCAAACTTGATGCCTGATTAAACTAATCCCTTCTGCCTGCCCTCGTGTCCTATCCCTCCCTTCCTTGCATATCGATGTGTTTATCTAAAAGCCACTTAAACACCCCTATCATATCTGTCCCCATCCCCATCCTCTGGCAGCAGGTTCCAGACTCTCTGGGTAAAAACAACTTGCCCCTCACATCTCCTTTGAACTTTCCCCCTCTCACCTTAACTGCATGCCTCCAGTAGTAGACGTTTCAACTCTGGGAAAGGGGATTTTGACTGTCAATCGTATCTCGTAATTTTATAGCCTTCGATCAAGTCTCCCCTCGGCCTCCAGAGTAAACAACCTGAGTTTTTCCAGCCTCTCCTTATCGCTTATACCCTCTAACCCAGGCAGCATCCTGGTGAACCTCTTCTGCACCCTCTCCAATGCCTCCACATCCTTCCTGTCACGTGGCGACCAGAACTGAATGCAATCTCCTTTGAAAGTTTTCCCCCTCTCGCCGTTTCATCCACAGGATGAGGGCACCACTGTCTCGGCCCAGCATTTGCTGCCCATCCCAGAGGGCAGTTAAGAATCAACCCCATCGCTGTGGGTCTGGAGTCACGTGTAGGCCCAGACCAGGTAAGGTTGGCAGTTTCCTTCCCTAAAGGGGATCAGTGAACCCGATGGGATTTTCCCAACAACCAACAACGTATTCATGGTCATCATTGGACTCTTAATTCCAGATTTTTAATTGAATTCAAATGCCACCATCTGCTGTGGTGAGATTTGGACCCCAGAACACTACCTGGGTCTCAGGATTAACTGATGAAGGGCTTATGCCCAAAATGTCGATTCTCCTGCTCCTCGGATGCTGCTCCACTTTTTCATCAACACACTCTCGACTCTGACTCCCCAGCATCTGTAGTCCTCAGGGTTAACTACCCAGCAATAATCCCACTAGGTCATCATCTCTCCTCCACCTATTCCCTTAGCATTTGACATTTGCACACCGGGAAAATGGCTGACTATCCACACTATCTCTGCTTCTCATTATTTTATACACCGCTGTCAGGTTGCCCCTTAGCCTCTGATGCTCTTGCGAAAACAATCCAAGTTTGTCCAATCTCTCCTCTCAGTCCTTTCCAGGCAATATCCTCTTTTACACCCTCTCCAAGACCTTCACGTCCTTCCTATAGTGTGGTGACCAGAGCTGCACCCAATACTCCGAATGCGGCCTCTCTAACGCTTTCCACAACTGCAACATAACTTGCCAACTTGTGTTCTCGATGCCCCAACAGATGAAGGCAAACAAGCCACACACCTTCTGAAATAATTTCACAGGGTCCGATACCCCTTCACCAAGTCCCCCTTTATTTACACGTGGAGAGTCCGCAACACTGACCCAGCTCCCTCAGAACCAGCTCTCAGATGAGCAGAACCCCCGACACTCCTGTTTATATATATTTTTTCTTTATTCTTAACAGCCGAGTGGCCATGTGACAAGCGGTGCCCTTCTCAACAAAGGGCAAGTGACTCCTATTTATATCTAGGCAAAAGTGAGGGCTGCAGATGCTGGAGATTAGAGTCGAGTGTGGTGCTGGAAAAGCACAGCAGGTCGGGCAGCATCTGAGGAGCAGGAGAGTCGACGTTTTGGGCAAAAGTCCTTCATTGCCCGAAACGTCGACTCTCCTGTTCCTCGGATGCTGCCTGACCTGCTGTGCTTTTCCAGCACCACACTCTTGACTCCTGTTTCGGTCTGTCAGCCAAGACTCCCTGATTGGACCAGGTTAACAGCACCAGTCAGGGAACTCATAAACCACCTGGGCTAACCTCATTACAATCACTATACCTTCTTTCTCACCGATATCGTCTAACCTGAGTGACCGTAAGTGAATTGGAATTGCAGGCTTGATTTTTTTTTGTTTCTGATGCGGTTTTGGTTTCCTACCCAGTTCCTTTAACTCTCAAGCAGGCTTCTGCTCCCAGCTAGGCCTCAGTGACGGCCCACTGAGTGTGTGAGGGGCCCGAAGCCCTGGAGTCTGTGATTTCTTCCCCCCGCCCCCCCCACAAACCCATTCCTAATACAACAGTCTCTAGGTTACACCCACAGCCCCTCATTTCACCTTCCCACAGTTTGACATCGGTCACTGGTTTGGCCAGCCCGGAGTTTCCCGTCACCTGGATCTCCTTGAGGCCTTGCAATTCTGGCCTAGTATGACACCCCCCCCCCCCCCCCAACACCACCTCCCCAGCAGGAACTGTCGTAAGGCCAGCCTGACTGAGGTAGTCAGTACTTGGCACCGTTAGTTCCACTCAAGTGGAGATAAACGCAGGCGACGTCTGGTCCCAGCTTAAACCGAATCTTTCCGTTCAGAAAAAGGATGAGGGAGAGGGAAAAGAATCCCAAGAAACGGACGCAGTGAGGAGCTGGTTCTCGGGAATAGCCAGTTTTCAGGGAATCTCCAAACTCTGCTTTCATCCACAGGAGCTTCCCAAGGTTCTCCCGGTGCCCAACCCCCCCCCCCCCCACCTTGTGCTGGTTATTGACTCCCTCCCCCAAACCCTGTCAGACCCATCTCACATCGCCCACCCCCCCGCTGCCTCTCCACCATTGACGGCTCACAGCCTCTCCCTCCACTGAACAGATGGGACGTAGTTAGAATAACAAAAGGTGCCTTCTCTGAAAGTTCTGTCCCCCCACCCCATCTCTGCTACTGACAGTGTCTTGCAAATTTTTTTAAACAAACCTCCACACGCTTCCCGGTGACAAAGGGTCACAGCGAATGCCATCTGCTTCACCCTGACCCTTGGGGAGAGGGTCAAGGTTCACCATGCTCCCATCCACCCCCCCCCACCACCACAACCGCGACCCTGACCACAAATCTCTGGCAGCAGTGACTGCCTCAACTCCCCCCCCCCCCCCCCCCCCCCAGTCACCCTTGCCCGGTGAAGGGTCATATCTGGTGCCCACCAGATCCCGGTGAGGGAAAGGACATGGTACTGCCCCTCCGCCCCGAGCTCTGGCACCACTGGGATCGCCCCATTCACCCGTCGCCGGGTAAAACCACACCATCCGTTCCAATTTGAGGGGTGGAGGGTGGCGAGGACGGGGGGGTGGAGGTATGGGGAGTGGAAAGGAATGGGAGGGGGGAGTCTGTGGCAGCCAGCAATGTCGCACCTGGTGGTTGCTTATTTTGACTCCCTCAGTGGGTATTTCCCAGATTACCTGAGAGTGGGAAGCCCGAGAATAAACTCCCAGGGACAGAGCCACAAGCAAGTGGAGACAATGGATTAAATTCCAGTTCCGACTGCACTCCTGGGTATGTTATTCTATATATAAACGCCCCAAACCCTCGATTAAATTCCAGTCTGTAACTTCCTCCCGGGTATCTGTTAATCTATATATAAATCCCCTGAACCCCTCAGTTAGATTCCAGCCTGTAACTCACTCCCAGGTAGCTGTTATTCTATATATAAACCCCCGAACTCCTCAATCAGATTCTAGTCTGTAATTCACTCCCAGGTATCTGTTATTCTGTCTATAACCATCCCCCCTGAACTCCTCAGTTAGATTCCAGCCTGTAACTCACTCCCAGGTAGCTGTTATTCTGTCTATAACCCCCCCTGAACCCCTCAGTTAGATTCCAGTCTGTGACTCTCTCCCAGGTAGCTGTTATTCTATATATAAACCCCCGAACTCCTCAATCAGATTCCAGTCTGTAATTCACTCCCAGGTATCTGTTATTCTGTCTATAACCCCTCCGAATTCCTCAGTTAGATTCCAGTCTGTAAAACACTCCTGGGTATTGGTTATTCCATATCTAAAACCCTGAACCCCTCGATTAGATTCCAGTCTGTAACTCACTCCCAGGTATCTGTGTATAAACCATCTCGAAACCTTTCATTAGTTTCCAGTCTATATCTCACTCCTGGGTACCTGTTATTCTATATATAGACCCCACTGAATCCCTCGATTAGATTCCAGCCCGTAACTCCCTCCTGGGTGGTTCTCATTCTGTATATAAATCACACTCCCCACCCCCAATCCACCCCCCCCCCCCCCACCCCTCTACAAAATAGTCAGATTCCTGACTGTTTTTCTATTTCTTAATATCCAAAACTGACAGTTAAACTGCTCCCAGGTCTTTATGCAACGGAAAGGAGGAAGGTATGCGCAGTACCGTGGCTCAGTGGTTAGCACTGCTGCCTCACAGCGCTAGGGACCCGGGTTCGATTCCACCCTCAGGCGACTGACTGTGTGGAGTTTGTACATTCTCCCCGTGTCTGCGTGGGTTTCCTCCGGGTGCTCCGGTTTCATCCCGCAATCCAAAGATGTACAGGCTGGGTGGGTTAACCATGATACGCACCCATTACATGGTTACCGCAATGGGGTGGAATGCTCTTCAGAGGGTCTGTGCAGACTCAGGGGGCTGAATGGTCTCTTACTGCACTGTATGCATTCTATGATGCCCCTGAGGTGAGGCCTCCCTTGGCTGGAAAGTAGTACAGTGGGTTGGGTGAAAGTACTGCCAGTCTGTGGTGAAAAACCACACAGACAGTGGTGAAACCTCCCAGTGGGTACAGTGCCATCCATGATCTGCAGTTGGCTTCCCCATCTCTGCCAAGCTGGCTTGTAAGTGACTCCTGTCCAGAGATACTCAGCCGGACTGGGATAATTTTCCTGCTATTCCTGGACGCAGGAGGATGGAATCAACAATGGTTTTTCCTCCTGCTGCAGCATGGTCACCTCCAGTGTCCCACCAAGGGGTGACCCTTGATCCCTGTCCTCATCCACCTGCTGCCCCTGGGGGTGATGCCATCTCTGAAGGTTCACGTGGTATGTCTGACCCCTTCATCGTCAATTTCCAGAGATGGCATCAAATGGAACTATCAGGAAAAGGGAGCCATTGCCTTCTGATGTCTTCAACATCTCCCTTCGCTCGACACTGACTCCTGGGTCTCTCTCTCTCGCTCTCTCTCTGTAAAACTGTTTGAGATTCACATGGCCTTACATATAGCCCCGAGATGAACTTTTGTTCCCATGACCTCTCTGTCAGTTTCCTGTTTGGACTGGAAGAGCAGCAGCAGGCCATTCAGCCCATCGAGTCTGCTTCACTATTTAATGAGATCTTGGCTGATTTGATAATGCTCAGTTCCATTGACCTGCTTTGTTTGTACAATCCTTCCTTTACTGATTAAAAATCTGTTTATAGAATCTCCTTAACCGCCAATCTTACCCTCTCTGGCCTACACGTGACTCCAGACCCACTGTTCCAACTGCCCTCTGGACAATTATTGATAAGTGCCTTTGTCCTGGGAATGAATTAAAATCAGCCCTATGCAACTCTCTGGGCATCAGAGAGTCAGTATCTCCAGGAGAGGGTGAGGAGATGGAGGGGGAAATGAAGTAAATTGAGGCCATTTGGCCCATCGAGTCTGCATTGACCTTCTGAAAAGCATTCCATCTCAGCCTTGAATATACATAATGACCCTTTACTCAAGGGTGGCACAGTGGCTCAGTGGTTAGCACTGCTGCCTCACAGCACCAGGGTTCGATTCCAGCCTCGGGCGACTGTCTGTGTGGAGTTTGCACATTCTCCCTGTGTCTGTGTGGGTTTGCTCTGGTTTCCTCCCACAGTCCAAAGATGTGCAGGTTAGGGTGAATTGGCCAAGCTAAGTTGCCCATGGTGTTCAGAGGTGTGTAGGTTAGGGGTAAATGTAGGGGAATGGGTCTGGGTGGGTTACTCTTCAGAGGGTTGGTGTGGACCTGTTGGGCCGAAGGGCCTGTTTCCATGCTGTAGGGACTCTATGACCCAGCCTCGACAGCCCTCTCCAGTAAAGAGTTTCACGATCTGCCTCTTTCTATTTCTGTGACTTCACCTGACTCACCTGCTGAAACCCCTCGCCAACGCATTCCATTCCGATCTCCCACCTGTACTCACTGTAAATGTCAGTTTGTAGAATAACCTTGTTGCTGAGTGACGTAATACAGTGCATTCCCCTCGCACCCCCTATGCGCGATGACCCACACTGGATCCCAGTCGAGCAACATCCTGATTTTAAAACTCTCCTCTTTGTTTCCAAATCCCTCTGCGGCCTGTCCCCCTACAGAACCCTGTCATCTCATTCAGCCTTTTCTGCCCTGTTGGATTCCCAGCTCTCAGCCTTCAGCTGCCCGGGTACAAAACTCTGGAACCCACCCCTAAAGTCCTCCTGCCCCTCTCTCACCTCTTGATGCTGCCCCAAGTCCCCCACGTGTCAAATTATTTGCTGGCACACTTGCGTGGAGCCCTGGAGGAGGTTTCACTGCATCAGAGGCGCTAAGTCAATGCACTTGCTGAGGGCACTCAGTGGACATCAGGGAAAGGCCAATAATTGCAGGCACCTCTGGATCGTCCAATAAGAGCGGGATTTTATAATTAGAATCAGAATCCTCACTGTGTGGAAACAGGCCATTTGGCCCACACTGACCCTCGGAAAATAATCCCACCCAAACCCATTCCCCTACACCTATTAATCTCTATTTCCCCTAACTCATGTATCTCTTCACCACTATGGGCAATTTAGCATGGCCTAAAGTGCACATCTTTGTGACTGTGGGAGGAGACCCACACAGACACGGGGAGAATGTGCAAACTCCACACAGACAGTCGCCTGAGGCAGGAATTGAACCAGGTCCCCGGTGACGTGAGGCAGCAGGGCTAACCACTGAGCCACCATGCCGTTTAGAGGACTATAGTAGCCTAGTGGTATTATCAGTAGACCAAAGGTAATGTCATCACAGATTGACTCTCTGAACCAGAGAGGAATGACCAGGGTGGGGTGGGGGGGGGGTGGTGGGGGGTGCGGTGGTTTAACCTGAGGGTCACCACAACCTGGGAAGAGAAGGAGAAGGTGGTTCCTTTGTGGAAACTTCAACCAGGGCAGGATTTGAACCCACTTCACGCTGTGCGGCAGACCCGCCAACTGAGCTAACCAGCCTCCCAGAATGCTGTCAATCCAGAAACCCAGGTAATGTTCTGGGGACCTGGGTTCAAACCTCATCACGACAGATGGTGAACTTTTGAATTCAGTTTAAAAAAATACAATTTGCAAATTAAAAGTCTAATAATGACCATGAAACTGTTGTCAAAGAAAACCCATCTGGCTCCTTTCAACGTTGTTTTGATTTCACCCCCTCCTCCTCCTTTACTTTTGATGGTCTTAACAGACTTTGCACATACATTAATTAATTAGAAAATGCCGGGTGATTTGCTTGTGGTGGTTAATAGATAAAATAAAATACTGTTTGGTGAAGAGGAGAAAAGCTATTCCATTGTGTATAAGTGCATCTTCAGATATAAAAGTCCAAAATACCAGCCTGGTTCACTAATGCCCTTTTAAGAAGGGAAATCTACCATTTTTACTCGCTCTGGACTACTCGTGACTCCAGACCCACTGTTCCTATCTGCCCTCTGGACAATTAGTGATTTGTGCCCCTGTCCCGGGAATGAATTAAAATCAGCCCTGCACAACTCTCTGGGGCATCAGAGAATCAGTACCTTCAGGAGAGAATCATAGAATCCCTACAGTGAGGAAACTGGCCCTTCAGCCCAACAGGTCCACACCAACCCTCTGAAGAGTAACCCCCCCAAACCCATTCCCCATTACTCTACATTTACCCCTGACTAATGCACCTAGCCTACACACCTCTGAAAACTTAGCATGGTCAATCCACTCTAACCTGCACATCTTTGAACTGTGGAAGGAAACCAGAGCACCCGCAGGAAACCCACACAGACACAGGGAGAATGTGCAAACACCACGCTGAGGGGGAGAGGGAATAAAGGGGAATGATGTGGTGGTGGGCTGGTGACAACAGAGGATGGAATGAGTGAACAAATGAAATGCTGGGGGCAGGGAAAAGAACTTTGTCGTGGGTTACGATAAACACCAGGCATTGGCTGGGGAGGTAATTATCATAGAATGCCTACAGTGTGGAAGCAGGTCAATTGACCCATCAAGTCGACACTGCGCCTCTGAAGGACATCCCACCCAGGTTAGGGTAGATTGGCCATGGGGGAATGTAGAGTAACAGGGACTGGTTATCAATCCACCCTGACCTGCACATCTTGAGACTGTGGGAGGAAACCGGAGCAAACCCACACAGACACGGGGAGAGTGTGCAAACTCCACCCAGACAGTCGCCCGAGGCTGGAATTGAACCCGGGTTCCTGGAGCTGTGAGGCAGCAGTGCTAACCACTGAGCCACCCCAATACAATAATACATTGGCTAGGGGCATTGATACTCATAAGTTATTGGCTGAGGGGGTAATGATCCTCACAGGGCATTGGCTGAGAGAGTAATGATCCTCACAGGGCATTGACTGAGAGGGCAACAATGCTGACAGGGCATTGGCTGAGGGGGTAATGATCCTCACAGGGCATTGGCTGAGAGAGTAATGATCCTCACAGGGCATTGACTGAGGGGGTAATGATCCTCACAAGGCATTGGCTGAGAGAGTAATGATCCTCACAGGGCATTGGCTGAGGGGGTAATGATCCTCACAAGGCATTGGCTGAGGGGGTAATAATGCTGACAGGGCATTGGCTGAGGGGGTAATGATCCTCACAGGGCATTGGCTGAGAGGGCAACGATGCTGACAGGGCATTGGCTGAGGGGGTAATGATCCTCACAGGGCATTGGCTGAGAGAGTAATGATCCTCACAGGGCATTGGCTGAGGGGGTAATAATGCTGACAGGGCATTGGCTGAGGGGGTAATGATCCTCACAAGGCATTGGCTGAGAGGGTAATGATTCTCACAGGGCATTGGCTGAGGGGGTAATGATCCTCACAAGGCATTGGCTGAGGGGGTAATGATCCTCACAAAGCATCCGCTGAGGGGGTAATGATGCTGACAGGGCATTGGCTGAGGGGGTAATGATCCTCACAGGGCATTGGCTGAGGGGGTAATGATACTCAAATATAATTGGCTTGGGGGTAATAATTCGTAAATGCTATTGGCTGGGGGCTAATGCTGGTCACATGCCATTGGCTGGCCATGGGCGGAGGCGTGGCTAAATGTCGAAGGGGCGGGGGCTCGCGGCATCACGTGGGGCGAGCAAGCGTCCGCCTGACGTAATGGAGGCGGGGCCTGCGGTGTTTCAATGTGAGTCGCAGCGCTGGGCTACAATGTAACCAGGGCTCGTAGTGACTGGGATTGATCCAGAGCTTACAGCGCAGAGGGATCGAATCCCCGGGCAGCCTGTCCCTCATTTCCTCTCTTCTTTGCTTTCTCCCTTCCCCCCTTCCCCTCCCCAAATCCCCCCTCCCCACCCCATCATCGGGGTCTGGACCCCTTCACCCTCTCAACTATAACTCTCTATCAAAAAAAAATATACCTCTTTTATTGCAATCAAACCTTGTCCAGCCAGTAGCATTTAACAAGAGAACCCACGGGGGGGGGAAAGCTCATCCGAACCGCCTCTCTTCGTTTTTCCCCCCCTCCTTCTCACGGTTTGTTCTAAGATGATGGCCCCGATGCAACAGAATGGGACTCATATTGACCTCGACCCCCCCGATTCCAGGAAGAGACCTTTGGAAGCGCCTATCGATGCCGGGAGCACCAAGCGGACAAACACAGGAGGTGAGCTGCAAGGAGAGTGCGGGGGTCGCTCATCAGACCGAAGGAAGCGACTTCCAGCGATGTCTCTGACATGAACTGTCAAATTGGGCAGATCTCTTCTTGTCCAACGTTTCTATTCGGGGTAATTGAGGGGGGGGGGGAGTTAGTGGAAAAACAAAAGGACACCCCAAAATATTAGCAAGGTGGTAAGGGGGGGGGGGGGGGGGGGGGGAGGTGTGGAGAGAACTATTTAAGTCCATTGAGAAATCAATAGCTTGGAATTGACCCTTTTGTACGTTTGCAATTTCTCTCTCTCTTTCTGACTGAAGTTTTTTTAAAATTTTACATTTCATCTGATCAGGAAACAGGGTCGACTTATTTGCATACAATTGCTGGCGTTGCGGGGGGGTTAACCCTTTCCCCGGTTACAGCACTGACCATCCTTAGACTTGTACCTTTTTTGTGAAGAATACTGGCAGCACATTTTCTCTCCCTGTCTCTCTCTCTCTTTTTAATCTCCTCTTGGCGAATCGTCCCTCAATGTGATGTGTAATACCAATCCACTAATGCAAATTCAGCACTGCTGCCTTTCCTGCTGTTACCTTCACCAATATTGGATAGAGCTGACATGATTAATTTTTGGAAACAAATTTTACACTCCAAGAGTAGGGGCATGCAAGATTTTAAAGGGGGGGGGGAAAGCTTCTAAAGGTTCCCTTTTATTGCTTATTTTCATTTCCCTCTCAAACATTTCCTTTTTTTTTCCCAAAAAAAATTAAAGGATGAGTCTTCTGAGGGTAGAAATGGTTGCTGTTTCTGAATTAGAATTCTGTCCACGTTGGAGATGCGATGTAGGTGGAATAGAGCTGAGGGCAGTTAGATTGTGTGATTGGACAGTGTGTGTGAATAGTGACTGGGAGCTGAAAAGTCGGATAATGAGAGTGAATGAAGGGGGTGATTGGGCGCACTGCAATCTTCCTTCGAACGGACAGCTATGCTTGCGCCAGGTAAGAGGCCTTGTGGGGCAATCTGCTGTGATTTCCATGCCAAATCCCCCCCCCCCCCCATCCCATCCCACCCCCTTCTTCACCAACCCCCTTCTCTTATTCCTGACTGATGCAGCAGAGAGAGAAAGGGTTACCAAACTGATCCTTGCCTTCTTACAGAATCTTTTATTTAAAATCAGACCTCTCTCTGAAGGTTTTTTTTTAAAGAAACAAAAAGCTCTTGGTTTTTTTTTGATGAATTTGAACATCTCCAGATTGCTGTTGGATTTTAAAATCTGTTTTTTTTTCCAATATCGTGTTTGGCGCATTGAAACCCAAAGGGTGAAGATCCATCCCGGAATACTGTATTTTTCCAGTTAGCTGGTGATCCAGAAGGATTTGACCCGGAGAAGAGATTTTTTTTTAGCAAGGGATGCAGAGAAGGGTTTCGTTAAAGGGTGTTCAGGCATGACATTTCATTGGTTTATTTCTTTATTATTTTCGTGAAAGCCTTAATGCAACACTGGGAATCGAGGCTTGGAAGTGAGGTTCGGAGCGCTGGTTGATGTCGCTGGATGCGAATACCGCCTCTACGTTAGGATTTGCTTCATTTAATGGTGGATCTGCTGTCTCAACAGGCTGGATTTATATTGGGTGCCAGTTGCCATGGGCACACAGGACACTGGTGTGCAATCAGGAGTACCATGGTAGCTGGTGGACTCTGGAAGTGATCAAAGGGTGGGGGGAGAGAGTGCTTCATAATTCACTGCCCGGCCCTTACTCCTAACCTGCCCCCCTCCCCCCCCCCCCCCCCCCCCCCCCACACACACACACACACCCCACACCCTTTCTGTAGTGGGCACACACACCCGCTCTCCCGCCTCCTTTCGCGATGCCTACGAGGGGTCATTGGCCCAGTGGGTACCTCGAGCCAGCGCTGACCTCTGGCCGATTGGACGTGGGTGTCCGTAGCTGGCACAGAAAACGAGCGTTGCTTTCTTCTTGCCCGCCCACCCCGGGCCACCCTTCCACCCACCCCCTCCCAAACCCTAACCTGTCCCCAAGGCCAACGGATTGGAAATTAGCCATTCGGAGGTCAGGTCGGACTAGTATTGGGAGAGGGTGACAAGAGACGGGGTGGGCGTCAGGGTTGGCATTGTGGGTTTACATCACTGCATCCAGGTTGGTGCCCTCATCGCCACGGTAATCAAATTCCCATTGGATTTAGGAGGGGAGTATGACCTCCTTTGGCGGATGCTCTGGAGGTGTGTGTTTGAGGTTGGTTGTCATGTTGGGCAGTGTTCCTTGGTGTGTAAATTGGGTGTCTTCGGAGCCAGTTGGAACTGACGGGAGCGGGTTGGAAAGAAGGAAAAGGGTTGAGTGTAGGAGATGAACTGTGTGACAGAGTGAGCGGCTACACTCCCAACTTGACCACTTTACTGCTGTTGGAAACTGCATTGAGGTGGTGCCCGGGCACCTCGATCATGTACTGTTATGCAGGATGTGGGGGTTGCTGGCTAGATCAACATTCATTGCCCATCCCAAACTACTCTTGAACTGAGCGGCTGTATCCAGGAATACTTAAAGCATTGAACATGTCGTTTTGGTCTGGAGTCACGTGGAGGCGAAATGAATTCGATCTGTTCAGTGAATGGGTGTCATTAGCTGGGCCAGTGTTTAATGTCTATCCTTTGAGAAGGACGGTGGTGAGCTGCTTTGTAAAGGTCTGTATGGTGTGGTGGGTGGGACACCCCAGTGCTATTGGAGGGTTGTGGGAGGGCAATGGGTTTGCAAAGTTCCAAGATTTTTGCCCAGTGACGACATTAGTTCGTTGTGTTGATTGGAGTTATTCCTGGCAGAGGTCGTGTCATAGAGACATGCAGCATGGAAACAGACCCTTCGGCCCAACTCATCCAGACATCCTAAATTAATCCAGTCCCATTTGCCAGCACCTGCCCATATCCCTCCCAACCCCTTCCTATTCATATACCCATCCAGATGCCTTTTAAATGTTGAAATTGTACCAGCCTCCACCACATCCTCTTGCAGCTTCATACACTGGCCACCCTCTGTGTGAAAAAGGTGCCCCTTAAGTCCCTTTCAAATCTTTCACCTCCCACCTTAAACCTATGCCCTCTAGTTCTAGACTCCCCTGCCCTTAGGGAAAGACATTGGCTTTTCACCCACCACCATTTTCAATCTTACCCCTCTCTCCCCTTAAGTGGGTTTGGATGGTACTTTGCGAGTGTAACAATGGCACAGAATGAGCTAGATTAGGTTTTGATGACAATCGACAATGGGCTTTGTGTGGTCACCAGATTTATGAATTAAGTTCAAATTCTCTCAGCAACTGTGATGGGATTTGAACCCATGACCCCATAGCATTTGTTTTGGTATCTGGGCTACTAGTGCAGTGTGATGACCATGATATTACCATCCCCATCATAAAGCAATCCCATAGCTCATTGTAGTTCGTTACAGTCCAGGATGAAGTGTGCAAGGTTATTCAAAGTTAAGAATCACACAACACCAGGTTATAGTCCAACAGGTTTAATTGGAAGCACACTAGCTTTCGGAGCGACGCTCCTTCATCAGGTGATGAAGAAGACAATCACCTGATGAAGGAGCGACGCTCCGAAAGCTAGTGCTTCCAATTAAACCTGTTGGACCATAACCTGGTGTTGTGTGATTTTTAACTTTGTACACCCCAGCCCAACACCGGCACCTCCAAATCAAGGTTATTCAAGCTTGTTCTTTGGAGGATGGGATTCTCTCTCAATGTCTTTGCCAGTAGTTGTATGTCATAATGTCTGTTGAAGATTCTATCCAATCCCCTTGCAATCGAACATCCTTCCTTCCAGAGCCCAAACAGATCTGAACCATTCTCCACGTTATTGGCGAGGAGATGTGGGGAAAGTTGGCTGGGGGGGAGAATGGGAAACAATTGTCTAGTTCTTTCAATGAGCCAGAACAGGCAAGATGGGCAGAATGGTCTCACTTTCTGTGCTTTAAGATGTTACTGGATGGGTTTGACAACAGCCTGTTTATTGTCAGTTGGGGCAGGAGTTGTGGTTGGGGCTGTTAGCAATGGTGAAAAATGTGTTGCTGGAAAAGCGCAGCAGGTCAGGAAACATCAAAGGAGCAGGAGAATCGATGTTTCGGGCTTAAGCCCTTCTTCAGGAATGGACCTGTTTGATCTTACACTTCCCAATTGTGGGGCAATCGGATAGTGATAATTTCCTCATTCCCATGCCCAAGGGGGACTGTTTGCCCGAGTACTGTGCTCACTGAACTCAGCACTCTTTGGTCACCCACTGTAACTCAACAGGGGAAGTGATGGAGGCTGGTACAAATACAACCTTTAAAAGGCATCTGGATGGATATGTGAATGGGAAGGGTTTAGAGGGATATGGGCCAAGTGCTGGCAAATGGGACTAGATTAGGTTGGGATATCTGGTCGGCATGGTCGAATTGGACCGAAGGGTCTGTTTCTGTGCTGCACGTCTCTATGCCACTACCTCTGCCAGGAATAACTCCGATCCACACACTGAACTAATGTCGTCACTGTATGACTCAATGAATACTCTCTCTGATCTCTATATATGCTATCACCCCTTGCTCACCCATCCTTCTTATTGGTCCACCATTGGCAGTTGTGTTTTCAATTGCCTGGGTCCTCAGCTGTGCAATTCCCTCTCTGCACTCTGATGGCCATCCCCTGTCCTGCCTTACCCACCAAGCCCCCCCCCCCACCCACCCCTCCCTACCCTGTGACTTGCCCATTAATGGCCTTCTGATTGTAGTGTGAAGGTCAAGATGAAAGCTATGGCAGCAAACCAAAGCGCAGGATGAGAGTTTATTGCTTAAACGGAATTCGAGTACAAAAGGGCAGCCTTGTGTACCAAAGACATTGGAGGCCATTCAGCACCTCCAATTGCTCCACCCTTCATTAAGATCATGACTTTTTTTCCCCCTCATTGAATCCCTACACTGTGGAAAGAGGCCTTTTGGCCCATCAGGGTGTGCACCAACCTTTCTAAGACCATGCCACTCAGACCATTCACCCCACCCCATCCCATTCCTGTAACTCTGCATTTCCCATGGCTAATCCACCTAGCCTAAACATCCCTAAACACTATGGGGTAACTTAGCATGGCTAATCCACCGAGCCTAAACATCCCTGAACACTATGGGGTAATTTAGCATGGCCAATCCACCCTAACCTGCACATCTCTGAATACTATGGGGTAATTTAGCATGGCCAATCCACCCTAACCTACACGTCCCTGAATACTATGGGGTAATTTAGCATGGCCAATCCACCCTAACCTACACATCCCTAAACACGATGGGGTAATTTAGCATGGCCAGTCCACCCTAACCTACACCTCCCTGAACACTATGGGGTAATTTAGCATGGCCAATCCACCCTGACCTGCACATCCCTGAACACTATGGGGTAATTTAGCATGGCCAATCCACCCTAACCTACACATCCCTGAACACTATGGGGTAATTTAGCATGGCCAATCCACCCTAACCTACACATCCCTGAACACTATGGGGTAATTTAGCATGGCCAATCCACCCTAACCTACACATCCCTGAACACTATGGGGTAATTTAGCATGGCCAATCCACCCTGACCGGCACATCTTTGGACTGTGTGGGAGGAAACCGGAGCACCCGGAGGGAGCCCACACAGACACTGAAAGAATGTGCAAACTCCACACAGTCGCCCGAGGGTGGAATCGACCTCAGGTCCCTGGCACCGTGAGGCAGCAGCACTAACCACTGAGCCACTGTGCTGCCCACCAATCCAATTGTGGCCTCAGTCCCACTCCGCTGCCCATTCCCTCGTAACCATTGACTTCCTCATCAATCATCAATCCACCGGACTCAGCCTTCAATGCATTTGATGAGCTGCCTTTGGCTGTCATGACTGTCCGGGAGATAAAACCTCCCCCACCCCCCCCCCTCATCCCCGCCTGAAATGGGGGGGGGGGGGGGCACTCTTATTTCTAAACCCCCCACCCCGTTCTAGATTGAGGTCAAGAGTGATCATCCAAACAGCATCCAACCTGTCAACTCCCTGACTGATGGTAAATTGAGGCCATCGCAGAGATGCTCAGTCTCTGTGTCTGAAGCAAATCAGCTTCTGGGATGTGTCTGAAGGTTGATATCTTGCCAAAGCAGTGAGGTCAAACACCTTCCCCTTCACGCGCCCCCCCCGTCCCTCCCAAAACCCCACATTCCATTTGTCAGTCGTCTGCGCCTCCTGTTTTCTGAGAGGATTTTTTTTGTCGCTGCAGTGCTCAAGGGATATTTGCAGCTTTTGCAAAGATCGAGCGACCAGAACCAGTACAGGGATGGGGGGATCGGATAATGCGAGGTCGGTGCGTGCGTACACAGGAGATAGTGACCTGGTGGTAATGTCGCTCATGTTGCAAAACGAAACCCAGGCCTCTGGGAGATGCCAATTTCAAATGTGACCACCCCAGCTGATTGTTTTTTAAAATAAATCTTCTCAAGAGTGGGGTGGCAAGATCCCCTCTCTCATTGTCCTTGACCTAATTAGCTTGCCAGGTTGTTTCAGAGGGTTAAGGGTCAATCTCATTGCTGTGGGTCTGGAGTCACGTGTACCCTTCCCTAAAGGTTTTGCAGCAGGCGGTAGAGTTTATATTTAATGAATGAATAAAATCTGAATCTCCCTAATGTCTATGTACATCACACAAACTGCAATGGGTCAGGAAGGCAACAATTGAGGGCAATTAAGGACGAGCCTGGATATTGACAACCGACGGTAACGATGAATTTATTGTCAGTGGTTATAAAAAAACCAGTCTGGTTCATGAATGCCCTTTTACAGAGGGAAATCTCCCATCCTTCCCCAGTCTGGCCTACGTATGACTGCAAACCCACAGCAAGATGGCTGACTCTTACTCACTCTCGATGGCAGTTGGGCGTCTCGCTACCCATTAACCTGGAGTGAGCACAATATCCTTGGACACATATCTGTCTGAGGTGGTTGATGGATGAGCCAGTTGCTGCTTTTTGGACCCCTCAGGGAACTCAATCCTAATTTTTATTTATTCATTCATGGGATGAGGGTGTCACTGTCTAGGCCAGCATTTATTGCCCTGTCCCTAATTGCCCAGAGGGCAGTTAAGGGTCAACCCCATTGCTGTGGGTCTGGACCCATGTGTAGGCCCAGACCAGGTAAGGATCCTTTCTTAAAGGGCATTAGTGAACAAGATGCATTTTTCCTCAGGGAGGCAATGGTATAGTGTACTGTTGCTAGACCAGAGACCCAGGTAATGTTTGGGGGTCTTGGGTTCGAATCCCACCACAGTAGACGATGGAATTTTAATTAAGTTCCTAAAAAACAAATCTGAAATTAAGAATCTAACAATGACCATAAATCCATTGTCAATTGTTGGAAAAACCCATTTGGTTCACTCATGTCCTTCAGGGAAGGAAACTGCCATCCTTACCTGGTCTGGGTCTACACGTGACTCCAGACCTGCAGCAACATGGTTGACTCTTGACTGCCCTCTGGGCAAGAAGGGATGGGGAATAAATTCTGGGCGTAGCCAGTGACACCCTCAGCCCGTGAATGAATATTAAAATAATAAAGTTTTTTAAAATTGAATTCAAGTGCCACCATCTGCCGTGGCAGGATTTGAACCAAGGCCCCGGGAACATTAGGTGGGTCTCTGGATTAATAGTGCACTGATTGTACCACTGGGCCATCATCTCCCCTTTACTGAAGGTCATGAAGCTTGTCCTGAAAAATAGACCAATAGGCGCAGACTTGAAGAGGCATAAATTCAAAACTAATCAGCGGCAGATTCAATGAGGGAGTGGTTAATCTGCAGCTTTTTTTTTCAGTAATTATATGATATAAATATTGGAGCCCTGTGGCACAGGGGAGGCCCGGGTACAAAGCCCATCCCCTCCAGAGGATGTGCCATAATGTCATTGAGTCGGTTAGTCCGGGGTGGGGTTGTAATTGATGTCGTCTGAAGGTTGATTTTTGTTTCTGATGCTAGAGCATGTTGGGGGGTTAAGCCGGGATAGGACGGACAGTGAGTGGAGTGTGTTTGGGAGAGGCTGTGGATTCCTGGATTAATGCTTCCCATAGATAATGCACAAGGTGTTTCCCTCACCCTGTGCCTGGGTGTGTTACACACGAATGCCCATTGCGGCCAATGTTTAGGCTGGCAATAACTGGCACGATGCCAGGATGTGTGGGTGAGGAGGTATGCAGTGTGACCATTGCTCCTTGAACGTTGATGGACCACTAGGCGCGATGTCTAATAGAGTCCCTGCATTTATTAGCTGTGTAATCTGGCATAGAGCAGAAGTTAGGAAACACTGATTAGACTCCAACCTGAGTATAGTTGTACCCATTCAAAAGATCTAATCTGACTGAACAGGTGGTTAACACTGCTGCCTCACAGCACCAGGGACCCAGGTTCGAATCCAGCCTTGTCTGTGTGGAGTTTACACATTCTCCCCGTGTCTGCGTGGGTTTCCGCTGAGTGCTCCAGTTTCCTCCCACAATCCAAAAATGTGCAGGTTAGGGTGGATTGGCCATGTAAATTGCCCCACAGTGTCCAGGGATTTGCAGGTTTGGGGGGGATTGGCCATGCCAAATTACCTCATAGCACACAGAGATGTGCAGGTTAGGGTGGATTGGCCATGCTAAATTACCCCATAGTGTCCAGGGATGTGCAGGTTAGGGTGGATTGGCCATGCTAAATTACCCCATAGTGTACAGGGATGTGCAGGTTAGGGTGGATTGGCCATGCTAAATTACCCATAGTGTTTAGGGATGCACAGGTTAGGGTGGATTGGCCATGCTAACTTACCCCATAGTGTCCGGGGATGTACAGGTTAGGGTGGATTGGCCATGCTAAATTACCCCATAGTGTCCAGGGATGCACAGGTTAGGGTGGATTGGCCATGGGAAATGTGAGGTTAAGGGGATCGTATGTGAGGCTGGGTCTGGGTGGGATGTTCTTTGAAGGGTCGGTGCAGACCTGATGAGCTGAATTGCCTCTTTCTGCACTGTGAGGATTCTGTGATTCAAAGCCAGGATGTTGCCTGCATTGGAGGAATTTAGTTGAGATGGATATTTGGATAGACCAAAGGAAGCTGAAGAGATACCTAACTGGGAGAGGGCCAATAGGAAGCTCCTGTTCCCCTTGTTGAAGGGTTTGTGAGTAGGCAGCAGAGATTCAAGATCAGAGGTTCTGAGGGGAGTCGAAGGGATGTTTTTCCATTTGGAAGAGGGTGCGACTCGTCGTGATTTGAAGAGGAGGAGAGACGGGAGGAAAGATGAAGAGAATTAAGGAAAGAGGTGAATGAAAAGACAGAAGGAAGGAAAATAGAGAAAGAAGGAAAGAAAGGAGAGAAATTGTTGATCATTTATTCACAGTGTGTGGGCATCACTGGCAAAGCCAGGATCTTTTGCCCCTCCCTAAATGCCCTTGAACTGAGCAACTTGCTCGGCCCTTTTTAGAGGGGAGTGACGATGTGACACAGCGCTGTGAGTTTGGAGTCACCTGTAGACCAGCCTGGGTAAGGACAGCAGATTTCCATCCCTCGAGGACATTAGTGAGCTAGATGGGTTTTTACAACAATTGACAGAGATTACACAGACACCCACAAACCAACTCTTCATTCCAGAGATTTTACTGAATTCCATCTGCGATGGTGGGAATCGAACCCATGTTCCCCAAATATTAGCCCCTCTACCTCTCACACACTCTCTCGCTCTCTTTCTGTCTGTTTGTCTCTCTCTCTCTCTCTCTCTCTCTCTCTCTCTCTACCTCCATTTATCTACCTCTACCTCTCTCACTCTCTCTATCTCTCTCCCTGCCCCTCCCTCTCTCCCTGCCTCTCTCTCTCTCTCTCTCTCTCTCTCTCTCTTCCCCCCCTCTCCTATCTCTGTACTGCTCTCTCTCTCTCCCCCCTCTTCCCCCTCTCTTCCCCTCCCCCCTCCTCTCTTTCCCCCCTCCTCTCTTCCCCCCCTTTTTTTTTTTCCTCCCCCCCCCCCCCTCTTTCCCCCTATAGTTTGTCACCTGCTGCAGTGGTTGGGGTCACCAGTCTCGGTTTGCCCACTGGGAGAGGTGAAGTTTGCTCTGATTTGTTACCGTCTTCATGCAGGCCTCCTGAGGCACCCCTCTGCCTCACCTGACTGTGTGTACCTACTGAATCCTGCCCCCTGCCTGGCAGCCCCCTGCCTGGCACCCTACAGAGGGTCATCTCCTTTTGCATTGTGTTGGTCACTGATTGCTCTCAGATATGATGTCAGCTGTACCAGCCTCTAGACTTGTTCAGCAGCTGGCCCAGCCCAGAGAGCTGACACAGCTCCTTGGCATGAGGACCACAGACTGGTAAAGGTGCTAACTAAAGGCAAAGTGGTTGTTGTTGTGGGTTTGGTTGGCATGGATGTAGCGAAACATCTTTAGACCAGTGTCAACTCCTGTTGAATCTAGAATGTTCCAACGGTGCAAGGTGAAGCCAGGGGAAGTTAAATCCCGACCCACAGCGGGAATCTGAGCCGGATTATTGAATTGATTCGGAGTCTGAGACTTTCTGGGATCCTGTCAGTTCGGAGCGCTGAAACCCAGGAAGGAGATGGGAACATCTGGAGGATCAATCGTATCAATTCTCAGTAAAACCTTGCAACTTTACACAACTTGGTTTAGAGCAGCCAGCATTCCCAGTGCCTGCAGCATTCTGCTTCTTGCATTTAAATAGCGCCGTCAGTGGAGAAAGTTACTCTCCCTGTGCTTCACGGAGGTGGAATCAATGGCACTAATCATTGCAGCAGCTCAGAAACAGATTAGTTCTGTGCGTTTTGCCTCCAGTATCAATAGTCAGCACATTTTGAGATAACAACAGAATTCAATTCAGAGTAAGGCTTCTCTCCCCACTGTTCCAGTCAAACACTCCAGGGCAGGGACAGCATGGGTTCAGATAGAGTAAAGCTCCCTCTACCCTTTTTTTTCAGAAAAAGCTGAGAGTAAAGCTCTCCCTACCCTTGTTCTTAAAAGGTTGAGGAAAGCTCCCTCCACCTTTCTTTTTTTAAAAAGACTGGGTAAAGCTCTCTCTACCATTTCTTTAAGGTGGGGCGGCACAGTGGCACAGTGGTTAGCACTATTGCCTCACAGCGCCAGAGACCTCAGTTCAATTCCCACCTTAGGCGACTGACCGTGTAGAGTTTGCACATTCTCCCAGTGTCTGTGTGGGTTTCCTCCGGTTTCCTCCCACAGTCCATAAATGTGCAGGTCAGGGTGAATTGGCCAATCTAAATTGCCCGTAGTGTTAGGTAGGGGAATGGGTGGGTTGTGGGTCGGTGTGGGCTTGTTGGGCTGAAGGGCCTTCCACACTGTAAGTAATCTATAAAGATCCCCCTACCTTTCTTTATTAAAAAAAAGGCTGAGGAAAGCTCTGTCTACTATTTCTTTAAGGTGAGAGTAAAGCTCCCCCTACCTTTCTTTAAAAAACAGGCTGAGGAAAGCAGCTCTACCTCTTTTTTTTTTTAAAAGGCCTTATAAAGCTTTCTCTACCCTTTCTTTTAGGTGAGAGTAAAGCTCTCTCTACCTTTTTTAAATTTGACAAGGCTGAGTAAAGCTCCCCCTACCCTTTAAGGTGAGAGTAAAGCTACCTCTACTTTTTTTTTAAAAAAAGATTGAGTAAAGCATATTCTACTCTTGTTTCTTTTAAGGTGAGAGTGAAGCTCTCTCTACCCTTTTTAAAATTCAGCTGAGCGTAAAGCTCACTCTACCCCTTTCTTTAAAGATCCGAGAGTAAACCTCTCTCCACGTTGTCCCCATCAAACAGTCCCAGAATGGGGACCGAATGAAGCCACCTTGTCGTGGGGCGTTATAGTTCTATCTCTATCTCTATATCTAATAACTGTCTGTGTGTTGTAACTGGCCACTAATGATCTTCGTGCGGGTTTGTGGATTGGCTGCATTAGGGTGAGGATTCCAAGTTGAGCAGTCTAACAATACTCCCAGCACCACGCCTCCATGGGCAAACATACGTCTGGCCTTAATAGGGGAAGATCCTGTGAGGCAGGAGATATTATCAAAGGCCCCGATCCAACATCACTGTATTAGGTTGGCACGGGTGGCTCAGTGGTTAGCACTGCTAAAACTAACTGCACTCAGCTACATCTTGGACCTGTAGCTTTGGGAAGAATTTATTGTTTAACTTGGAGGTATCTGAGAGTAGTCATACGCTAATGTTAATGCACAGTGTGAGGAGAGTGTGTCAATATGGCAATGTCACTGGGCTAGTAATCCAGAAGCTGGGGCTAATATTCTGGGGGCCATGGGTCCAGACCTCACGATGGCCTGTGGTAGTAATTACATTCAATTAATGATATCGGGAATTGAACACTCGTCTCAGCTAGTGTTGAGCCACTGTTGGAACGTTACATGCAATTCTGGTCTCATTCCTGTCAGAAAGATGTTGTGAAACTTGAAAGGGTTCAGAGAAGATTTACAAGGATGTTGCCAGGATTGGAGGATTTAACCTACAGGGAGAGGTTGGGGCTGTTTTCCCTGGAGCATCGGAGGCTGAGGAGTGATCTTATAGAGGTTTATAGAGATAGTCAGTCTGTCTGTCAGTCTTAATTGAGTTTTGTAGATGGTGGTCTTTTTGTTATTGAGCCCAGCATTGTGAACTGCATTGTGAATTGTGATTTTTATTTTTGACTTGCTTTCGAATTCAACACATTGGGAGTGAATTGAAAGGCTTTGATTTGTTGGGAATGTGGACAGAGGGAGTAAATGGGAAGCAGTTTGGGTCCATTGGGATTGTGGGATTGGGAGCAGGCAGATTTGGTGACTGGTTCCATTGGGAGTGAACGGGAAGGGGGTCTGGGTCAGTTGGGAGCAAACAGGAAGGGGGTCTGGTTCCTTTGGGAGCGAACGGGAAGGGGGTCTGGGTCAGTTGGGAGCAAACAGGAAGGGGGTCTGGTTCCTTTGGGAGCGAACGGGAAGGGGGTTTGGTTCCGTTGGGAGTGAAGGGGAAGGGGGGTCTAGGTCAGTTGGGAGCGAATGGGAAGGGGGTCTGGGTTCTGTTGGAATTCTGCTTTGGTGATAGTTACCTGGTAATTGGGACTGGAGGGTAGAGGGACCACAATTCCACACACTGACACCCAGCCGCAGGTCAGAGGCTCAGTATCTGGGTCCGAACAATCTAGTTTCACCTTTCTCAAACTGTGTCATTTTTTAAAAACCAGAAACTGCCAGCAGTTTCTCAATGCTACACTAGTCCCTGGTCCTGTTCTAGGACTGGAGTTACTGAGGCTGTCACGGGGATAGCTGAGGAGCGGGGATAGATCGTTCCAAGGCAAGGGAAGAAGCAAGTTGAGTCTTTACATCAATCTGATTCACCCTGAGCCTGAAAACAATCATCTCTTCACAGTTTGTCTCTTTTAATCTGCATTTCTGCCCCTTGCGTACTGTTCCTCATCTACTTTCGCCCCCACCCCTCTCTCTCTCCACTGCGTTGAAACGGGGATTGTTCTGTACTGCCCCTCATTTGAGGGGTGGTTTTGAACCTAACCTGGAATACATTCTCCCCCCTCCCCTGCGCTGGGTTGTTTGACTTCGACGTGAATAGTTGCTAAAATCAAAGCTGAGGCCACTGGGTTGTGTTGCAAAGGCTGATGGGATAGCACTGGTCTGTCATGGAGGGGGGGGGGGGGTGGTCATTGAAAGTCAGAATGAGCTCAGAGGGCCGAATGGCCTCTTCCTGTTCCGACCTAACCACTGCCCACTTCACATCTGTTTGGATTTTTTTCCACCATCTAGCTGAAGCCAAATGGAAAGCCCAAAGTAGGGTACAGGACTAAATGAACAATCAGATTCCAAGGCTGCCTTGCAATTCAGTGACATTGTGTAAGCAAGAGAGGTCACACAATCTCTAAAATGTAGGGCATACATTGCTATATTTTCAACAGGAACAAGGCAGCCCATACTTCACCATAATGTATTTACAACCCCCCACTCCCCACTCCCCACGAACAAATTCTCTCCTGTTAGCTGTGATCCTGCAATTAAGAAGCACTTGCTGAACAATTGAGTGAGCGAGCAGCAACACTAACAATTCGCTTCAGAGAAATGCGTCCTAGCTCCCTCAAAATGGAATCGCAGGTGGATAGGATCGTGAAGAAGGCATTTGGTATTAGGTTAGATTACTTGGTGTGGAAACAGGCCCTTCGGCCCAACAGGTCCACACTAGCCACCGAAGCGCAACCTACCCATACCCCTACGGTCAATTTAGCATGGCCAATTCACCTAACCTGCACATCTTTGGACTGTGGGAGGAAACCGGGGCAAATCCACACAGACACGGGGAGAATGTGCAAACTCCACCCAGACAGTCGCCCGAGGTGGGAATTGAACCCGGGTCCCTGGAGCTGTGAGGCAGCAGTGCTAACCACCGTGCTGCCCACAAGTGCTTTCCTTTATTGGTCAGAGTATTGAGTACAGGGGTTAGGAGATCATGTTGCGGCTGTACAGGACCTTGGTTAGGCCACTGTTGGAATATTGCATGCAATTCTGGTCTCCTTCCTATCGGAAAGATGTTGTGAAACTTGAAAGGGTTCAGAGAAGATTTACAAGGATGTTGCCAGGATTGGAGGATTTAACCTACAGGGAGAGGTTGGGGCTGTTTTCCCTGGAGCGTCGGAGGCTGAGGGGTGACCTTATAGAGGTTTATAAAATCATAAGGAGCCTTGTTTAGGGTAAATAGACAAAGTCTTTTCCCTGGGGTGGGGGAGTCCAGAACTAGAGGGCATAGGTTTAGGGTGAGAGGGGAAAGATATAAAAGGGACCTAAGGGGCAACGTTTTCACACAGAGGGTGGTACGTGTATGGAATGAGCTGCCAGAGGAAGTGGTGGAGGCTGGTACAATTACAGCATTTAAAAGGCATTTGGATGGGTATATGAATAGGAAGGGTTTGGAGGGATATGGGCCGGGTGCTGGCAGGTGGGACTAGATTGGGTTGGGATATCTGGTTGGTATGCCCTTTTTCTTTCTCTAGTAGAACACTCCAAAGTGTTCCACAGAACTGATCAGACCATGAGCCATTCAATGAGATGTCCAGGCATCTCATCAAAGTGGTGGAGCAGCATCTGAAAGGAGGAAGAAAGGGGCTGTTTTCCCCATAGGTTAGGGTCTGGTTCCCAACTCTGAGCTAATGGTAACCAAGGGAGACCAGAATTCTCGAACTGTATGGCGCAGAAATAGGCCCTTCAGCCCAACTCGTCCCTGCCAACCAGATTTACCAAACTAGACTCGCCCCATTTGCCTGCATAGTTCTCTAAATCTGTCCAACTATCTCTTAAATATCATAGTTATACCCACCTCTACCATGTTGGTAGCTCATTCCCTACACTGCGTGAAAAAGTTGCACCTTCTGTCCCTTTTAAATCTTCCCGTGTTTCTCTAATCGAATGCCACTCCAGCCCCCCAATCCTCTCTTGCCTCCCTTTCTACCCCTCCTGTTGTAGCTATACCCGAGAACATTGCGTTGCCAGTCCTGTCCCTCCCTCAGCCCAGTCCTACGTTCCCATCCATGCCCTGAGTTTATCTGCTTTACCTGACAGGCCTCTTGTATTGAAATAAATGCAGTTTATTCGTCAGTCCTCCTGCTATGCTCCTAGCTGCCTTGACTCTATTTTTTAAAATATATTTTTATTGAAAAAATAAATTTTTTAAATATTACAACAAATTCAAAACAGTACAGAAAAAGAGCAAAAAAACCCCAATCTACACTCATACGTAAAACGATATAAGAAAAAATCAACAAAATACATAAATAACTAATAACTAACAACTAACTGGTAAATAATAATATGGCTCACAAAACAAAATGCAAGCAATCAACCAGCGAGAGCCTTAATTTACATATGGATGTAGGTTTGCTCGCTGAGCTGGAAGATTCATTTTCAGAGGTTTCGTCACCCTACTAGGTAACATCTTCAGTGGGCCTCCGGCCTGGGGCCCACTGAAGATGTTACCTATTAGGGTGATGAAACAACTGGAAATGAGCCCTCCAGCTCAGGCCTGAGGCCCACTGAAGATGTTACCTATTAGGGTGATGAAATGATTGGAAATGAGCCTTCCAGCTCAGGCCTGAGGCCCACTGAAGATGTTACCTATTAGGGTGACGAAACGACTGGAAATGAGCCCTCCAGCTCAGGCCTGAGGCCCTCTGAAGATGTTACCTAGTAGGGTGACGAAACAACTGGAAATGAGCCTTCCAGCTCGGCAAGCAAACCTACATCCAGAACCTCAACCTGAGCAACAAATCTTCTCTGCTACTCTCTGTGTATTAGATTTATAAAACACAATCCTTATGGCTATATAAATTATTAGTGTGGCTGACAAATCTGTGTCCAGATAGGGCCGCTGCGTCTTACAGAAATTCTCAGTTTTATGGTGCACCACAAAGCCCAAAGGGATATGCCCCATAACTATTAGATTATAGTGTGGAAACAGGCCATCCGAAGAGTAACCCACTTCCCTCTGACCAATGCACCTTAGCACTATGGGCAACTTAGCATGGCCAATCCACCTGAACTGTGGGAGAAGACCAATGTAGACATTGGGAGAATGTGCAAACTCCACACAGACAGTCACCCGAGGCTGGAATTGGACCTGGGTCCCTGGCACTGTGAGGCAGCAATGCTAACCACTGAGCCACCATGCTACCCATCTTATGCCTTGGCTCTTTGACTTGTTCTGTTTAATTTCCGAGCCACCCTCCACGTTCTCTCTCTCTTCCCTTCACTACTGCTTTAAAGCCTCCCACGCTGCACGAACAAATCTCCCCACCAGGATATTGGTTCCCCTCCAGTTCAGGTCTGGAGGTCCTGGGCACATTGCAAGTCAGCAATTGTCCAATTTATCCATGTTGACCAGTAACAATCCTCACTTAAAACTTTTCATCCTCCCAGCCAGATCGTTCACCACTCCTTTGTCTGTCCAAGTGTTCTCTCTCTTTGGGCTCCAACATCTACCCATTCCCACCCCCCCCCACCCCCCCAACCATGCCCCCATCCTATCTCCTGCACAGAGACTGCCATTTTCCTCGCTACCATCAGTTCTGAGGAAGGGACACCGGAACTAAAATGTTCACACTTGATTTCTCTCTGCGGATGCTCCCAGACCCGTAGAGCTTTTCCAGCAACTTCTGTTTCTGCTTCCGACATAGCCTGTTCCATTTTCAAAATGAAACGCATTGCAGAGCAGTGCTGAGCTATCATAGAGTGATACAGCATGGAAATAGACTCTAGGATCTGCAACTTTTGCTGCACTCAGAGATACACCCCCCCGATAACATTTTGAGACGTCTACAGTATTCAGACCAGTTGCTTGATCCAAGGGTATAAATATTTTATTAATGGCGGCGTTTCACTGTAACCACTAACCATATTTTAAAAATTGATTTAAAAATTGATTATTACCATCTTCCATGTGATGTGAAAAAGGCTGAAAGTGAGACTTGAGGGAAAGCATAAAGCGTTTTAAATGATTGAGTTATTAACTGCGGTTCTTGGCTGTGGTTACAAACTGTTGGCCATCACGGAGTATGTTATAATCCAGAAAGTCTTCGATGTGATGTGTTTGCACTCTTTCCTGGGGAAGAGTCCATCTCATACACTTGTTTCCGGTAACCTTAACTTCTAACTTCATCTTAGCTTTTACGATGACCTTGAATCCGCTGTGGTCAAGTCCATCAGCTCAGGGTGAGGCTTAAGAATGATGTCTTGCCTCCAAGAGGTAAATTGTAAGCAGCAAACACACACACCCATTATGCTGGTCTTCCCTGGGATCTTGGAAGTTATAAGAGATTCTCATGCACTCGTAGGTGTTCACAGCACGGAAGGAGGCCGATCAGCCCATTGTGTCCACAATCCCGTTTTCCGGTTCCTAGCCCTGCAGGCAACGACAAAGTCAGAGAATATGTAACACTCTTATGAGAGAGCCTGGTGTAAGCAAACTTTCTCAGGCTGTGGCTTCCAGCTTCATATTCGAAACAGAAATAGTGGGAGAAACTCGGCAGGTCTGGCCGTATTTGCAGAGAGAAAGCAGAGTGAACATTTCGAGTCCAGTGATGCTGAAGTGTTAACTCTGTTTTTCGTTCTCTCTCTCTCTCTCTCTCTCTCTCTCTCTCTCTCTCTCTCCTCTCTCTCTCTTTCTTCTCCTCCCCCACCCCCCCAACCTTTTGGTTTCTCTCTCTTGCCAAGGAAAGGTTTTGTTTTCAAAGGGGGTCAAGGGTTACAGGGAGAAAGTGAATGGAGCAGCAGACTCGATGGGCCAAATGGTCTAATTCCTGTTCCTACGTCTTACCGGTAGGGTAGATAAACCCAAAACTGCTTCAAAATAAACTGACAAAGAACTGCAGACATTGGAAATCAGAAACCAAAACAGAAATTATGGGTAGCGCAGTGGTTAGCACTGCTGCCTCACAGCGCCTGAGACACGGGTTCAATTCCCGCCTCAGGCGACTGACTGTGTGGAGTTTGCACGTTCTCCCCGTGTCTGTGTGGGTTTCCTCCGGGTGCTCCGGTTTCCTCCCACAATCCAAAGATGTGCAGGCCAGGTGAATTTGCCATGCTAAATTGCCCGTAGTGTTAGGTAAGGGGTAAATGTAGGGGTATGGATGGGTTGGGCTTCGGCGGGTCAGCGTGGACTTGTTGGGCTGAAGGGCCTGTTTCCACACTGTAATGTAATGTAATGTAATCTAATCTAATCTAAATTGCTGGGAAAACTCGGCAGATCTGCCAGTGCTTGTGAAGAGAAAGTAGAGTTAACATTTCAGAATGAACGTTCCCAGAAACCGTTCTTCCCTGAATGGACAAACAGACATTTGGAGACTCTGAGGTCTGCAGATGCTGGAGGTCAGAGTTGAGAGTGTGGTGCTGGAAAAGCAGAGCAGGTCAGGCAGCATCCGAGGAGCAGGAGAGTCGACGTTTCGGGCCGGAGCCCTTCCTGATGAAGGGTTTATGCCCAAAACATCGATTCTCCTGCTCCTCGGATACTGCCTGACCTGCTGTGCTTTTCCAGCCACACACTTGCAACAGACATTTGGAACTGTCATTGCAAACGGTCATTGACCACTGGCAGAGCGTCAATCTCTGAACTAAACTGGCTAACAAAATTCCAGCAGGGATTTGAGGCAGAGAAGGGTATATAAAGGTGGAACTAGAACAGCAATGATCTCCTTGAATAGTGGCAAAATAGATTCTCCTGATCCTCTCGACTACCAGCTCTCTCCCAACCTCCTGTTCACGTTTAAGATCTGGTTAGGTCGTTGTTTAGTCAGACAGAGATTGAACATTACTCCAAAAAGACTTAGGTTTTCAAATCCTCTTGGTTTGCAGTAATCAGGGTATTTTTGCAAAAACAGCAATTTGAGGGGAAAACCACTTTTATATAACATTTCATTCATGGGATCTGAGTGTCACTGGCTGAGCCTGCACTTAGTTACCCCTTGAGACAGTGAAAATGAACTGCTTTCTTAAATCACCATGCCCTTGGGGAGGGAATTCCAGGTCAAACCTCATCTCCCGATGAAGGGCTCTGGCCCGAAACGTCGACTCTCCTGCTCCTCGGATGCTGCCTGACCTGCTGTGCTTTTCCAGCACTGCACTGTCAACTCTGATCTCCAGCATCTGCAGTCCTCACTTTCTCCAAACCTAATTGGTTGTCCACTTGCCAACCAATCAGTACTCTCCTTCATGCAGCGTAAATATTGGCGTTGCATTGGTATTCTTGCAGAGTGTCCTGATGAGTGCAAGCTGAAACTTCTCTGCCAAAAGGTCACTTGTTGCAGGAATAGATGAGTCTGGTGTGGTCAGAAGGTAGAAGTCATCATCTTTTTGAGTCACACCGTCCTATCTTGGAAGATAGTCTCCATCAACGTGAATGGCCTTCAGGTCAAGGCAGAGGTACAACCTGTTTGAGGCGTCCCCTCTCCCAACTGGATTTTCACATTCCGAGTCCTGTTGGGGCACGCATCACCCATTCCAGAGGTGTGGCCTGGCCTACACCAAACCCTATGTGGCATCAGTCGCGCTGGTCAGTCAGATAATCCAGGGTTCAAGTCCCACCAGAGGGCATTGTAGTTGGAAGACTCGAGGAGGGGTGCTGTCAGTTTTTCAAGCACTCCGGCTTGACCTGCATACAGTATCTCTCAGAACAGGAAGATCCCAGATTAATCATAGGGGAGGCATTTGGAATGGGGTAGGAAATACCACTTTTGTTCACTATTTAGCAAGAGGTCAGAAGTGTGACAGAGGAAAATATCTAGTCCATAAAGGAGCCTGGTGTTTTCTCTTTAAAACAATATTCATGACATATTGGTGTCGCTGGCTGGGCCCAGCATTTATTGCCCGTCCCCTAATTACCCCCTTGATAAGGTGGGGGTGAGCTGCTATCTTGACCTGCTGCAGTCTGTGTGCTGTGGGTTGACCCACAATGCCCTTAGGGAGGGATATTCCAGGATTTTGACCCAGTGACACTGAAGGATGTATTTCCATATCAGGATGGGGAGTGGTTTGCAGGGGGGCAGTGTTCCCATGTATCTGCTGCCCTTGCCCTTCTAGGGGGCGGAGATTGTGGGTTTGGAAGCTGCAGTTGAAGGATCTGAAAATTGCTGCAGTGCGTCTTGTAGATGGTACACACTGCTGCTACTGAGCGTCGGTGGGAGAGGGAGGGGATGCTTGTGGAAGTAGTGCCAATCCAACGGGGTGCTTTATCCTGGATTACATAGAACATAGCACCTAGAACAGTACAGCATAGTACAGATCCTTCGGCCCTCAATGTTGTACCAACCTTTTATCCTGCTAGTGGTTAGCACTGCTGCCTCACAGCGCCAGAGACCCGGGTTCAATTCCCACCTCAGGCGACTGACTGTGTGGAGTTTGCACGTTCTCCCTGTGTCTGTGTGGGTTTTCTCCGGGTGCTCCGGTTTCCTCCCACAGTCCAAAGATGTGCATCTGAAGGAGGAAATTGGAACCCAAGGTCCAAAGGTGGCCCAAAATAGCGGCCCGGAATCAAAAGCGAGTGCTTTCAAGTACAGGGCAACCTCGATTATCCGAACATCAATTATCCAAACTTCGAATTATCTGAACAAGATCTCAAGGTCCCGTTAAAAACGGCATTAGGCAGCTCAGCATTTGGTTATCAGTTAAATGGCATTCTGGCGTGCATTGCCGGATAACCGAGGCATGTTCGGATAACCGGCACTCCTAAATTACCGCTTGTTTACCATCTGGTCAGCTATCCGAACAAAATGCTCCTGCCCATCTCATTCGGATAATCGAGGCCGTTCTGTAATTTTCTCTTTCTATAAATCGACTGGTGTCTGTCTGTGTGTGTGTCTCGGTGTGTGTATGTGTGTGAGTGAGAGCTGTGCAGGAAATGCATTGAATGGAGCCAGGGCTTTGTCAGGAGATTAGATTCCCTATAGTGTGGAAACAGGCCCTTCGGCCCAACCAGTCCACACCTACCCTCCGCAGAGTAACCCACCCAGACCTATTTCCCTAATGCACCTAACACTACAGCCAATTTAGTATGGCCAATTCACCCAACCTGCACATCTTTGTGACTGTGGGAGGAAACCAGAGCAAACACACACAGACACAGGGAGAATGCAAACTCCACACAGATGGTTGTCTGAGGCTGGGATTGAACCCGGGTCCCTGGTGCTGTGAGGCAGCAATGCTAACCACTGAGCCACCGTGCCGCTAATGTCGATTCATGTTGATGTGTAAACAAAATGGCCTGTGTCATTAGAAAGCTCATGTCTACCAGAGGCACAGGGAGATTCCGAAACTTTGTGTAAAGCTGAGTCCTGTGTGTAGTTGGAAGGTCATGGCTGAAGAAGTTAATTTTCACCAATAACGAGGTCTTTTGCAGACTTATCAATCCCGATGCTGGACTGTATTTTGTTCACTTGTGGAATGCGGGGACTGCTAACTGTGCCCAGCATTTATCTCCCATCCCTAGTTGCCCCTTGAGAAGGTGGGGGTGAGCTGCCTTCTTGAACCGCTGCAGTCCGTGTGCTGTGGGTGGACCCACGATGCCCTTAGGGAAGGAATTCCAGGATTTTGACCCAGCGACACTGAAGGAACAGCGATTTATTTCCAAGTTGGGATAGTGGGTAGAGGGGAACTTGCAAGAGCTGGTGTTCCCATGTATCTGCTGCCCTTGTTCTTCGAGATGGAAGTGGTTGTGGGTTTGGAAGGTGCTGTCTGAGGATCTTTGGGAAATTTCTGTAGTGCAACTTGTAGATGGTACACACTGCTGCTGCTGAGCATTGGTGGTGGGGGGACTGGATGCTTGTCGATGTGAGGCCAATCAAGCTGGGACTGCGTTGTCCTGGATGGTGTCGAGCTTCTCGAGTGTTGTTGGAGCTGCCCCCATCCAGGGGTATTCCATCACACTTGTGATGGGGGTATTCCAAGACTTGTGTCTTGTCGATGCTGGGATAGTCTTTGGGGAGTCAGGGGGTAAGTTGCTCGCCACAGGATTCTTAACCTCTGACCTGCTATTGTAGCCCTTGTGTTTATGTGGCTAGTCCAGTTGGGTTCCTGGTCAATGGTAACCTCCAGGATATTGATAATGAGGAAGTCAGTGTTGGTAACACCATTGAATGTCAAGAGGGCGATGGTTAGAGTCTCTCTCTCTCATTGGAGAAGTAACCCTCAGGATGTTGCTAGTGGGGGGTTCAGTAATGGTAACACCATTGAATGTCATGGGGTCATTGGTTAGATTTTCTCTTATTGGTGATGGCCTATGACTGGCCTATGTGAAGTATGAATGTTACTTGCCACTTGTCAGCCCAAGCCTGGGCATTGCCCAGATCTTATTGCGTTTGCCTGCTGCAGTATCTGCGGAGTTGTGAATGGTTTATATTACATTAGTGTGGAAACAGGCCCTTCGGCCCAACTAGTCCACACCGACCCGCCGAAGCGCAACCCACCCATACCCCTACATTTACCCCTTACCTAACACTATGAGCAATTTAGCATGGCCAATTCACCTGACCTGCACATCTTTGGACTGTGGGAGGAAACCCACGCAGACACGGGGAGAATGTGCAAACTCCACACAGTCAGTCGCCTGAGGCGGGAATTGAACCCGGGTCTCCGGCGCTGTGAGGCAACAGTGCTAACCACTGTGCCACCGTGCCGCCCGTGCGCCAAAGGTGCTGAACATTGTGCAATTATCAGCCAATATCCCCACTTCTGACCTGATGATGGAGGGAAGGTCTTTGATGAAGCAGCTGAAGATGGCTGGACTAAGGACACTACCCTGAGGAACTCCTGGAGATGTCCTGGAGCTGAGATGACTGACCTTCGGCAACCACATGGGCCTAAGTGACAATGCCAGACAACGATAAGTAAGGCTGCAGATATTGGGCAATCCCATAATTCTGCACTCTTCCTTGCCGAGGAATGTCAGATCAGCCATGACCCTATTAACTGGCAGAGTAGGCTAGAGGGGCTGAATGGACTTACTCCTGTTCCTATTTCTTACAGATATATAGATGGGAGGCATCCCCGAGACTGACCCAGCTTCTCGTATTGGGTCAGAATCCTGGAACTAGGAGAAACTGAGCACTGCAGATGCTGGAGATCAGAGTCGGGAATGTGGCGCTGGAAGACCACAGCAAGTCAGGCAGCATCCGAAGAGCAGGAGAATCGACATTTTGGAAGGGCTCATCGACTCTCCTGCTCCTCGGATGCTGCCTGACCTGCTGTGCTTTTCCAGCGCCACACTCTCGACACGGAATCTGGGTAATCTGGATCTATCTACAGCAGCGGTTCAAGAAGTCAGCTCAGCCCCACATTCTCAAGGGGTAATTAGGGATGGGCAGTTAATGCTGGCCACACAGTGGGTGGCACGGTGGCACAGTTGTTAGCACTGCTGCCTCACAGCGCCGGAGACCCGGGTTCAATTCCCGTCTCAGGCGACTGACTGTGTGGAGTTTGCACATTCTCCCCGTGTCTGCGTGGGTTTGCTCCGGTTTCCTCCCACAGTCCAAAGATGTGCAGGTTAGGGTGAATTGGCCATGCTAAATTGCCCGTAGTGTTAGATGTAGGGGAATGGGTATGGGTGGGTGCGCTTCGGCGGGTCGGTGTGGACTTGTTGGGCTGAAGGGCCTGTTTCTACACTGTAAGTAATCTAATCTAATCTCACTTTAAAAAAGACCGAGCTTGTCGGCTTGCCTTTCCACACACCTTTGTCACCCTTGTACTAAATTGTGAGCAGGTATTTCATGGCCCCCTCCTTCTTCAACTTCCCCCATCTCAGATTAACTGGTGATTAATCTGGGATCTCCCTGCTCTGAGAGGCACAAAGCGATTATGTTTAATACCAGTTGCCTAAGTCAGTAATGCTTGGAACACATTGGCAGGTGTCCCAAGGTAGCCGTTCGGTCAAATGGAGGAAATCTCCCCTTGATGCAGGACAGATTTTTAATTTTGTAGAGACGGGTTCTAAGGAGGCAGAAGGGCTGACCGTTGGGAGAAGTCCTCGGTTCCATTGTCGGAATCTGACATGATCACCGATTGTGTTGCTGAGTTTGGGAGAGACCCCGGGGAGTGGGGGGGGAATTAGCTGAATGCTGCTGTCTGAGCTAACAGAGTGAACACAGCTGGCAGCCTCCTTGCTGGCAGAGGGTGGAGGGCTCCCACCTGTTCCTTGTTCAGAGGGAATTGCCTTTCTGTAGCGTCCCACCTCATCCCTCTGACCCTTTTATGATACTTAGAGTCACAGTCACAGAGATGTACAGCATGGAAACAGACCCTTCGGTCCAACCCGTCCATGCTGACCAGATATCCCAACCCAATCTAGTCCCACCTGCCAGCACCCAGCCCATATCCCTCCAAACCCTTCCTATTCATACACCCATCCAAATGCCTCTTAAATGTTGCAATTGTACCAGCCTCCACCACTTCCTCTGGCAGCTCATTCCATACACGTACCACCCTCTGCCCCTTGGGTCTCTTTTATATTGTTCCTCTCCCACCCTAACCCTATGACCTCTAGTTCTGGACTCTCTGACCCCAGGGAAAAGACTTTGTCTATTTATCCTATCCATGCCCCTCATAATTTTGTAAACCCCTATAAGGTCACCCCTCAACCTCAAAAGACACTACATCAATGCAGCTGGGGGTGTGAGGGATGCTAGTTGGAGGGATGTGACCGGGTTCTATTCAATGCATGTTCTGTGTTCCTGTAATGAGTGACGGGTTGTTCCATTTTGTAGGGAAGCTATTTTGGGCATGGCGTAGATTTCACAAACATTTTGGTGCCTCAAATTGGCTCCTGGTCTACAGTGCAAGATAAAGGCTGTTTGGCCCCTTGATCCTGTGCTAGCCAAAGCCAACCACCTCGCTGTTCGAATCTCCATAGGGACCAAAGGGTTTTTGTTGATCCTCACAGATGAAGGTGCACTGATCTCCTACTCCCATGGGTTTGAGTGGGGCCCAGTGTGCTGCTCTTCCTAGTCACTAAGCCACAAAGTGCTGGGTTCAAATCCCACTCCAGGGCCTGAACACACACACCCAGAGCTGACCCTGCAATGCAGTGCTGAGCTGGGCTCCTCCCTACAGTTGGAGAAGACCCCACACCCCTCTCTACTTAATAGGCGGGTGGGGAGGGGGTGTTCCCTTGGTGTCCTGGGCAAAATTTAACCCCTTCATCACCATCCTAGAAACCATTCTCTGGTTGTTATCACACTTTGTGGATCTTGCTGTGTACATGTTTGCTGTCCAATTTCCTACATTGGGAAAAAAACCATTGGCAGTAGCTGGACGTGAAATGAGTGATTATAAATATCAAACTTCAGGACTTTTACACCATTTGGACAGTCTAGAATATTATTTCTAGAACACCATTTCTTCTGGATGCTCTCATTGGAAACATTCCCATGTTGTAACTGCTCTCGCTCTCTCACTTGCACTCTCGCTCTACCTCTCTTGCGCGCTCTCTCTCTGTCCCTCCAGCGCTCTCTCTCGCTCTGCCCATCTCGCGCGCTCTCTCACTCTCTCTGTGCCCCTCTCGTGCTCTCTCTCTGTTCCTCTCATGCGCTGTCACTCTCTCTGCCCCCTCACGTGCTTTTTCTCTCTGCCCCTCTCACGCTCTCTACCCCCTTCTCCTTTTCCCTTGCCCTCCGACCCCTCCTCTATGATTAATTTGTCTCAGAAACGCGATTATATTCTATTGGTGATCACTCCTCTGCCCCTTACTCCCTCTGACCGTCCCAGTTGACTCCCCCTCCTGCCTGCCCCATCTCCAGAACAACGGCCATGTGCACGGTGTCCATGTGCCTGCCAGGGAGTTTGGTTTCCATTTTGTCTGGGATGTCAGCTCCCTGAGGTAACCCCCAGGGGTCCTCTGAGTGGGTTTGGGGGGGGGGGCGGGGGGAGTCAGAGGTCAGGGGCCATAGTGCTGGCTGAAGACCTGAAAACGACATGTGCACATGACTAATTCCCCAGTCGGTAACCCACCAGGATCGCAAATGACGTATCGCTAATCACCAGGGAGACGCTTCAATTTCCGAACCGTCATAGTGCAGGAGGGAGCCATAGTGTCTGTCCAGTCCCTTCACTTGTGTGTCATGACCTCGTTCCAGTCACCTCCGTTTCTGTTCAAGTAACCAACTCTTGAATCCCTCGAACGGTCCTGCCTCCCCCACATTGCCAGCCACTCCACTCCAAGCCCGTTGCTCACTGGCTGAGAGATTTTTCTCCCATCACCCTGGCACGTTGCTTTAAATCTATTACCCCTCATCCTTCTCTCTCTCACCAGCAGGAACACTTTCTCCCTCCCTCTACTCTAACTAGCTCATTGGTGATTGTGAAAATCTCTATCAAATCTCCTCTCAGCCTCCTCTTGTCCAGGAGCAGTCCCAACTTAAGAGTCACATAGCACAGAAACAGTCCCTTCGGTCCAACTCGTCCATGCTGACCAGATATCCTAACCTAATCTAGTCCCATTTGCCAGCACTTAGCCCATACCCCTCTAAACCCTACGTATTGATGTATCCATCCAGATGTCTTTTAAATGTTGTAATTGTACCAGCCTCCACCACATCCTCTGGCAGCTCATTCCATACACGTACCACCCTCTGGGTGAAAACGTTGCCATGGATCCCTTTTATATCTTTCCCCTCTCACCCTAAGCCTATGCCCTCTAGTTCTGGACTCCCCCCACCCCAGGGAAAAGACCTTGTCAATTTACTCTATTCACGTCCCTCATAATTTTATAAACCTCCATAAGGTCACCCCTCAGCCTCCGACGCTCCAGGGAAAACAGCCCCAGGCTGTTCAGCCTCTCCCTGCAGCTCAAACCCTCCAACCCTGGCACCATCCTTGTAAATCTTCTCTGAACCCTCTCAAGTTTCACAACATCTTTCCGATAGGAAGGAGACCAGAATTGCATGCAATATTCCAACAGTGGCCTAACCAATGTCCTGTACAGCCGCAGCATGACCTCCCAACTCCTGTACTCAATACTCTGACCAAGAAAGGAAAGCATACTAAATGCCTTCTGTCTTTTAAACATTGTAACTGTACCCGCATCCACCACTTCCTCTGGAAGTTCATTCCACACACGAACCACCCTCTGTGTAAAAGAAAGTTGCCCCAGCCCTTTTTAAAATCTCCTCTCACCTTAAAAATACGCTCCCTAGTCTGGAACTCCCCCTCCTGAGGGAAAAGCCCATCATTCACCTTATCCATGCCCCTTGTGATTTTATAAACCTCAATTAAAATCAACCTTCTACGTCCCATCCCTGCCTGTAGCAATCTGTCCTCATCACTGATGTTCTTCATTATCTGGAATAATTCTTGTAAATCGCACTAGCACTCTCTCCAGTGCAGTCACGTTTTCCCTATAACAAGCTGCCCACAACCGTACACAGTTTAGCGGCATGGTGGCTCAGTGGTTAGCACTGCTGCCTCATAGCACTAAGGACCCGGGTTCAATTCCAGCCTCGGGTGACTGTCTGTGTGGAGTTCACACATTCTCCCCAAGGGTTTCCTCCGGGATGCTCCGGTTTCCTCCCACAATCCAAAGATGTGCAGGTTAGGGTGGGATTGGCCACGCTAAATTGTTCATCGTGTTCAGGGGTGTGTAGGCTAGGTGCATTTGTTAGGGGAATGGGTCTGGGAGGGATGCCCTTTGGATGGTCAGTGTGGACTCATTGGGCTGAATGGCTTGTTTCCACACTGTAGGGATTCAATGATGATATTCCATGATGGTACTACAGCTGAGGTCTGACCAGTGTCTGGTACAAGTTCAGCATTACCCACCCTCTCTACATGCCCCTGTTAATAAAGCTGAAGACACCGTGTGCCTTATAAGCTGCTCTCTCTATTTGTCCTATCACCTTCAATGATCTGTGTGTGTATACACATAGGCCCTGCCTCACTCACTCTCACACACCTCACTGTCTCTCTCTCACACACACACACACACACCCCTCACTCTATTCACTCTTAAGTCTTTTGGACAGGAATGAGAGACGTATCCTCCGCAAATTGTATGTTTGAGTAAACACTTTGTGCCATACCAGGGTTAAACCTGGAGCGAGGGAGCAAATGCGAAGAAAATACTGGGGCTTTTCCACGACATCAGATACCCAGCACAGCTGCAGGCCATTCAGCCCAACGGTTCAATACTGACCCTTCTCCCACTCCTCCTTCATATTATCTCCCAACGAGGTTTCCTTCTATTCCTTTGTCCCACGTGATGTCTATTGAATTTGTCCGTGGGCTAACATCGATAAAAATGACTGGGTAGGGCTTGGATTCTGAGTGTGATGGATTGCTGTTGCGGTTAGTGAAGCTGAAATGTACAGAGACAAAGATTTTGAGGCAAAGTCATAGGTGTGTGAAAATGAGTAAGAATCTGGTTGGGAGGGATGTGCAGAATGAACAAGATAGTCTTGTATACATATATTTTTGGAGTCGCGCAGCTCAGTAGAAAATACAGGAACTTTACTTTGAAATAGTCTATTGACCGTTTCTCAAAAACTCTTTCGGCAAGGGTTACTCACCGCCTTGCCGTTCCCACTTCCTGTGTCCCCCGTTGCTATGTAGCTTGTTGCGTTGTGATCCCAGCATCCCGCGGCACTGCAGCGCCACTGTTAGACGATGAGTGCAATTACAGCGTGACACGTTGACATAGCCGATTCCATTCTGAACGCGAATGCAGAAAATTGTCACAAAAAAACCAGGGCCTGTGCCCGACCTTAAAACGGGAGCAGCGTTTGTGCACCGTCTTTATCAATGACTCCTATCTCCTGGCAGGAAATCCAGTAGAGCTCTGCTGGCTGAAGATTAACAGACCTAGGTTTGCAGTTAACAGGATTAAGACAAACTCTGCTTTCCGAATCAGATTAACGGTGTGTTAATTCAGATTAGCGATTAGAAAGCTGGCTCTGTTTGAGCCCTTTTGCTATGTGCCAATGAAACCCCCCCCCAGGCCGTGTGCTTTGGAATCCTCCATCGCCATGGAGTCCTGGAGTTGGAGGGAGATTGGGAGGAGATCTGGATTCATTCCAGCTCCCCCGAGCTCTTGCCCCAATCTGGGACCCTGTTTTGAGGTTTGATTGTTGTGCCCCACCCCCAAAACTCCCCTACCTGCCTGCCATGTGGAACCTGATCAAGTGCCTCACTAAAGCCCAAGGAGCCAACATCCACTGCCCTTCCCTCATCGATCCTTCTTGTCACCTCCTTCAAAACTCAATCAGGTGGGTGTGGAGCAGGCCATCAGGAGAAGGACGTGAGGGGTGGTTAGTGCCGTCTCTGAGTTCCTCACCCTCCTCTTCCCTCCCCCCCCCTCCCACCCTCCCCAAATCTCAGCTGGTACCCACCCCCCCCCCCCCACAATCGGGAAATCCAGGATCAGAGTCCACCTGCATAGGAGCAGCGATAAAGGAGACCCTATGTTAATTTTTTAAATTCCGGTGGGTTTTGATAAAGAATTAGATTCCCTTCAGTGTGGAAGTGGGCCATTTGGCCCAACAAGTCTGGGTGGGTTACTCTTCAGAGGGCCGGTGTGGACTTGTTGGGCCGAAGGGCCTGTTTCCACATGGTAGGGATTCTATGATTCTACGATACAGTCGGTTTCTCTGTACTGTGATGGTTCCGACCCCTTGTTGTAGAAAACTCACGCTTTCAAAACAATGGCTTAAAGTGTTAGGGCCAGTACACGTTTTAAAGGTTCGTGCTGTAGAAACAGCGTCCCCATTTTGTCAGTTGTGCTACGGTGAATTAGTGTTGATGAAATGCGCAGAATGACCTGTACCCATCCAGATGCCTTTTAAATGTTGTCATTGTACCAGCCTCCACCACTTCCTCTGGCAGCTCGTTTCATACACGCACCACCCTCTGTGTGAAAAAGTTGCCCCTCAGATCCCTTTTAAATCTGTTCTCTCTCGCCTTAATCCGACGCTCTCTAGTTCTGGACTCCCCCTACCCTGGAGAAAAGACTGTTGACCCTCTCCATGCCCCTCATGAATTTACACGCCTTGATTGTTTTCCCCAGTGCCAAATTGGCTTTATGTGTCTGACGGAACTGGCTGTCTGAGGCAATGGCAGGGGAAAAGCTGATGGAAGTGGTGACAGAATGTGAATGGTGAGCCCACACTATGGGGAAAATGTCACTCTGGGCTAGTATGGGGACGAGGAATGGTCTCAGAGGGGGTCAGAATCGAGAGTGATTTCCATTGACCAGCTTCACAAACACTGGGGCTACAGGAGTGGCTTTGAGACTAGGAATACTGTGGTGAGTAACTCCCCTTCTGACTCCCCCAAAGCCTGTCCACCATCTACAAGGCACAAGTCAGGAGTGTGAGGGAATACTCCCCACTTGCCCCTGGATGGGGGCAGCTCCAACAACACTCAAGAAGCTCGACGCCATCCAGGACAAAGCAGCCCCTGCTTGATTGGGATCACATCCACAAGCATCCCCTCCCTCCACCCCCTGACGCTCAGTAGCAGCAGTGTATACCATCTACAAGAGATGCTGCAGCAATTTGCCAGAGATCCTCAGACAGCACCTTCCAAACCCACGACCACTTGCATCTAGAAAGGCCACAGATAAGGAAACCCCCCTTCCCCCACCCACAAACTTCCTTCAAGCCACTCGCCATCCTGACTTGGAAATATATCACTGTCCCTTCAGTGTCACTGGGTCAAAATCCTGGTATTCCCTCCCTAGTAGCTACAACATTCAAAAGACATTTGATGGCGTACATGAATAAGAAATGTTTGCAGGGGATATGGGCTAAGCGCAGGCTGGTGGGGACTTAGTTTGGTTTGGGATTATGGGTCAGCATGGATTGGTTGGGCCAAAGGGTCTGTGTCCATGCTGTATGACTCAATGAAAGAAAAAAATACCTTCCACTGTGTAGTGTGCATAGAACATTGCAAAGTGATCTACACCCAGTGAACCACTTACATAGAACAATACAGCGCAGAACAGGCACTTCGGCCCTCGATGTTGCGCCGACCTGTGAACTAATCTAAGCCCATCCCCCTACATTATCCCACCATCAACCATATGCTTGTCCAAGGATTGTTTAAATCTCCCTAATGTGGCTGAGTTAACTACATTGGCACTTCTGAAGGGGAGGCCCTGTAGTAAAGTGATGTGGAAGTTGTGTCCAGCAAGCAGTACTTTGGTCTCCAGCGTGAAATATTAATACACAGGCAGATCTTCCAGAATGCGATGGTTGCGTTCCTGTGCAACCCCGCGCTATGCAACAATCGCGCAGTACAAACAGCACTTAGAGTGTTGGCAAACTCCCAGGATGCTACCTGGGCTGGAGGGCATGTCTTATGAAGACAGGTTGAGCAAGCTCAGACTTTTCTCATTGGAGTGAAGAAGGATGAGAGATGGCTGGATAGAGATATGACATAGATAGAGTGGACAGTCAGAGACTTCTTCCCAGGGCAGAAATGGCTATCACAAGGGGGTATAATTTTAAGATGATTGGAGGAAGGTATAGGGGAGATGTCAGAGGTAGGTTCTTTACACAGAGAGTGGTGGGTGTGTGGAATGCACTGCCAGTGGTGGGAGTAGAGTCAGAGACATTAGGGACATTTCAGTGACACTTGGATAGGCACCTGGATGATCGTACAATGAAGGGAATGTAGGTTAGTTTGATCTTAGAGTAGGATAAAAGGTCAGCACAACATCGAGGGCCGAAGGGCCTGTACTGTTCTATTTTCTAATTGCCATCACACACTCACACACTCACACACGCACTCACGCACTCACGCACTCATACTCACGCACTCATACTCACACACACTCTCCCTCACATGCTCTCTCTCACACTCTCACACTTTCTCTCACACTTTCTCTCACACTCTCTCTCACGCACTCTCTCACGCACTCTCTCACGCACTCTCTCACGCACTCTCTCACGCACTCTCTCACGCACTCTCTCACGCACTCTCTCACGCACTCTCTCACACTCACAACCTCTCACATTCACATTAAAACGCATACTCACACACTCACACTCACAAACTCTCTCTCATACACACTCTCCCTCACTTTCTCCCTCACTTTCTCCCTCACTTTCTCCCTCACTTTCTCCCTCACTTTCTCCCTCACTTTCTCCCTCACTTTCTCCCTCACTTTCTCCCTCACTTTCTCCCTCACTTTCTCTCACACTCTCTCTCACACTCTCTCTCACACTCTCTCTCACACTCTCTCTCACACTCTCTCTCACACTCTCTCTCACACTCACAATCTCTCACATTCACATTAACACACACATTCACACTCACACACTCACACACTCACAAACTCTCTCTCATACACACTCTCCCTCACATGCTCTCTCTCTCTCTCTCTCTCTCACACACTCTCTCTCACACTCACAACCTCTCACATTCACATTAACACACACACTCTCACTCACACACTCACACTAGAAGTTTGTGCTTCAGAAACAGCGATCCCAACTCGCTCAATCACGTCACAGCCAGTTTGCATTAATGAAAGACGCAATGTTCTAGCGGAACTGATCGTCAAAGTATTTTCCTCTTGCTTTACAGAGGAAGGTGAATTCTTCCTGAAGGTTTTGATCCCGAGTTATGCTGCTGGATCGATAATCGGAAAAGGAGGCCAAACCATTGTCCAGTTGCAGAAGGAGACCAGCGCCACGATCAAACTCTCCAAGTCCAAAGACTTCTACCCCGGTGAGTATTGGACCATGTGTGCCTGCTCGCGGGATGGTCTCAGTCTCTGGGTCGTTGGGGCTGTGACCTGAACGGGGTCTGAGTTGATTGCTGTCGTTTGAAGGGAGAGGGGGTGTGTGTATGCGAGGTTTCTGTGCAACTGATCCTTATTGTTTGAAATGGCCTCCATTTGCCACAAGCCTTCTCTCAGTGGCAGGTAAAATTGCGACACAGAATCCCCGGAATCTGGCCATTCAGCCCAATTAGTCCACACTGACCCTCCAAAGAGCACCCCAGCCAGACTCGCTCCCCTACCCGATATCCCCAGCATTTTCCCATGGCTAACCCACCTAGCCAGCACGTCCCTAGACACGGTGGGCAATTTATCACGGCCAATCCACCCAAACCATACAAAAGCCATTTGGACAGCTACGTGGATAGAGAAGATTTTAAAGGGATATGGGCCAAATGCAGGCAAATGGGATGAGTTCATTTTAGGATATCTGGTCAACATGGATGAGGTGGGCCCAAGGGCCTGTTTCCATAGTGCATGACTCTATATGGCCAACTTTATAGAGTCACAGCGATGTACAGCATGGAAACAGACCCTTCAGCCCAACCCGTCCATGCCGACCAACTATCCCAACCCAATCTAGTCCTATTTGCCAGCACTTGGCCCATATCCCTCTAAACCCTTCCTATTCATATACCCATCCAGATGCCTCTAAGGTGTTGCAGTCGTGTAGAGAATTACGGCACAGAAGGCAGGAGCAAGGCCTATTGCATCCCAACTCAGCACTGAATTATCTACTCTCTAATCCCAGTTTCCAACATTTGACTTTTGTGTTTTTAGGGCCCTTTTCAAGTGTTTTTCTAAATAAACGTTAAATGTTCGGACTACCTCAAAAGGCAGTCCATTCCAGATTCCCGCTCGATGGACGCAAATTCTGCCCCCCGCCCCCAGGGTTTTTCAACCCTCTATTATGGAGTTTATACCTATTGACCCTGTTCGTGCCCCTCAAGCAGATCTCCCACCCCCTCCCTATCTCTGCAACCCCCTCCAGCCCCTACACCCCCTCCCTATCTCTGTACCCTCCCCCAGCACCTACAGCCTCTCCCTATTTCTTGAACCTCCTCCAGCCCCATCACCCTCTCCCTATCTCTGTGTAACCTTCTCCAGCCCTACACCCCCTCCCTATCTCTGTGTAACCTCCCTAGTCCCTATCCCCCTCCCTATCTCAGTGTAACCTCTTCCAGCCCCTATGACCCTCCCTATCTCTATAACCTCCTCGACCCCCTCCCTACCTCAGTAACGTCCTCCACTCCCTTCCTATTGCAGTGACTTCCTCCAGCCCTTATCCTGGTGAATCCTGTGATTACCCCGCGCTCTCGTGTGGTCACACCCTTCCTACAGTGTGGCGACTTTGTGATGAGAAAGCAGGGGCTCTAAAGGCTGTGACAGAGATGTACAATGAGGGCCATTCGTTCCACCTCCTTCTGGACTAACTTCCTGGGATCCATGCGCGTGTGGGGCTGTTTGTTTGGGAAGGAGCTTGATCCTGCCTTCTCCGGTGACCCCTGACTCAGCAACTCTCCCAATGGGAATAATTTCCACTTGGCGGGATGGAAATGGGGCTGATTCTATCCACAGCAGCCGATCTCTTTCCCCTCCCCAACTGCTGCCTCAGCTGGAATGTTTGTGGATGGTACGGTGGCTCAGTGGTTAGCACTGCTGCCTCCCAGCACCAGGGACCCAGGTTCGATTCCAGCCTCGGGTCACTGCCCGTGTTGAATTTGCGCATGCCTTCATGCCTGCATGGGTTTCCTTCCACAGTCTAAAGATGGACAGGTTAGGGTGAATTGGCCATGCTAAATTGCCTGTAGTGTTCAGGGATATACAGGTTAGGTGCATTAGTCAGGGGTAAATGTAGGATAATAGGGGAATGGATTTGGATGGGTTATCCTTCAGAGGGTTGGCGTGGGCTTGTTGGGCCGAAGGGCCTGTTTCCACACTGTAAGGATTCTGTAATCAGACACAGGAGCTGATGTAGTACATTCAGCCCATCAAGTTTGCTCCACCATCCAATGGGATCATGTCTGATCTGATTATCCACAGCTCCCCTCTCCAGCCTTTTTCCCCCAACCTTGGATTCCGTTAATGATTGAAAGCCTCTCTGTCTCTCTGTCTCTCTGTCTCTCTGTCTCTCTGTCTCTCTCTGTCTCTGTCTCTCTCTGTCTCTGTCTCTGTCGCTGTCACTGTCTCTGTCGCTATCTCTGTCTCTCTGTCTCTCTGTCTCTCTCTCGCTGTGTCTCTGTCTCTGTCTCTGTCTCTCTCTGTCGCTGTCTCTGTCTCTCTCTCTCAGCCTTAATGACCCACAAGCCTCTGCAGTAAAGAATTCCCCATTTCACTCCCTTCAGAGAGAGGCAATTCCTCCTCTCCTCTGTTTTACAATGGTGACCCCTTAATCTGAGACTGCACTCTCTGGTCGTACTCTCCCCCAAGGGGAAACCACCCATCCAGTCCCTTAAAAATCTTGCATGTGTGAATAAAGTTGGCTCTCTGGATTCCAATGAGCAGGGTATGTAGTACACTGGAAGTCTGAATGGCACAGTGGGTAGTGTCTTAATCTCTGGGCTGGGTTGAAATCTCACTTCAGCAGTTGAAGGACCCGGGGGATCTGACCAGACAGATGGATTATCGATCTGTAAGTTGTTTAATTCATCTAATGCAGAGTGGGAAATAGTCCTGGTCAGATAGAGCTCTGTGATGGCTGCAGGTAACATTGAGTCATACAGCATGGAAACAGACCCTTCAGTCCAACCCGTCCATGCCGACCAGATATCCCAACCTAATTGAGTCCCACCTGCCAGCACCCGGCCCATGTTCCTCTAAGCCGCAAGTGTGGTGCTGGAAAAGCACAGCAGGTCAGGCAACATCCGAGGAGCAGGAGAATCGACGTTTCGGGTATAAGCCCTTCATCAGGAATCAACGTTCCTGATGAAGAGCTTATGCCTGAATTGTTGATTCTCCTGCTCCTCGGATGCTGCCTGACCTGCTGTGCTTTTCCAGCACCACACTCTTGACTCTGATCTCCAGCATCTGCAGTCCTCACTTTCTCCATATCTCTCCAAACCCTTCCTATTCATACACCCATCCAAATGCCTTTTAAATGTTGTAATTGTACCAGCCTCCACCACTTCCTGTGGCAGCTCCCTCCATACACGCACCACCCTCTGCGTGAAAAAGTTGCCCCTTAGGTTCCTCTTATATCTTTCCCCCCTCACCCTAAACTATGCCCTCTAGTTCTGGATTCCCCCCAACCCAGGGAAAATACTGTGTCTATTTATCCCTCATGATTTTATAAACTTCTATAAGGTCACCCCTCAGCCTCCAATGCCCCGGAGAAAACAGCCCCAGCCTATTCAGCCTCACCCTGTAGCTCAAACCCTCCAACCCTGGCAACATCCTTGTAAATCTTTTCTGCACCCTTTCATGTTTCACAACGTCATGTTAAAAGACTGTGTGCTGGAATATGTTGTCCTGAGAGATGCAGACACACTGCAACCTGACTGTGAGGCCCTTACCTGCCAAAATTGCCAAACGTTTTTACCATGTAACCGACGGAAGCCGTCCCCTTGGGTCAAGGATGTCAGGAGAGGGTGCAGCGTTGGAATTGTGAAAATTGCTGTTGTATTCCGTGGGGATTGAAGCAGTTAATCTTTGCCTTGGTCTGAGTGGAAATCTGTAACCTCAGATTTTACTGAGGAAGCATTCCTGAAAATGTCTGGTCATTTTAACGGGGGGGATATAAGCTTCAAACCGTTGCTAATTTAACACCAGATTTGTCACTGCCGCACTCAGCTGTTCGATGCCTGCACCACTGGAAATTGGTTTCCCTCCCGAAAAGGTTCTTGTGTAGCAGTTGGTGGTGTCCCTGTCTCTGAGCGGGATTATCTGGGTTCGAGTCCCACCTGCTCCAGACGCATGTCATAATAAAGCAGCATGCTTTTCCCACCCTCTGCTGGGGTGAGATATGGACAAGACCGTCATGTATTTTGTGATGCCCCTCTGAGGATAAGAAGGTGAAGAGGGAGCTTTACTCTATATCTAACCCTGTGCTGTCCCTGTCCTGGGAGTGTTTGATGGGGGACAGTGTAGAGGGAGCTTTACTCTGTATCTAACCCTGTGCTGTCCCTGTCCTGGGAGTGTTTGATAGGGACAGTGTAGAGGGAGCAGGAGAATCGACGTTTTGGGCATAAGCCCTTCTTCAGGAATGAGGAGGGTGTGCCAAGCAGTCTAAGATAAAAGGTAGGGAGGAGGGACTTGGGGGAGGGGCATTGGGAATGCGATAGGTGGAAGGAGGTTAAGGTGAGGGTGATAGGCCGGAGTGGGGGTGGGGGTGGAGGGGTCAGGAAGAAGATTGCAGGTCAAGAAGGCGGTGCTGAGTCCGAGGGTTGGGTCTGAGATAAGGTGGGAGGAGGGGAAATGAGGAAGCTGGAGAAATCTACATTCATCCCTTGTGGTTGGAGGGTTCCTTAGAGGAACATGAGGGGCTCTTCCTCCAGGCATCGTGTTGCCATGGTCTGGAGATGGAGGAGGCCAAGGACCTGCATGTCCTTGGTGGAGTGGGAGGGGGAGTTGAAGTGTTGAGCCACGGGGTGGTTGGGTTGGTTGGTCCGGGTGTCCCAGAGGTGTTCTCTGAAACGTTCCGCAAGTAGGCGGCCTGTCTCCCTAATATAGACGAGGCCACATCGGGTGCAACGGATACAGTAAATGATGTGTGTGGAGGTGCAGGTGAATTTGTGAGGGATATGGAAGGATCCTTTGGGGCCTTGGAAGGAAGTAAGGGGGGAGGTGTGGGCGCAAGTTTTGCATTTCTTGTGGTTGCAGGGGAAGGTGCCAGGAGTGGAGGTTGGGTTGGTGGGGAGGGAAATATATCCTTGGTGGTGGGGTCCACCATCCTTCATATCATCCTTCGTCATTTGTGCCACCTCCAAACGGACCCCACCACCAGGGATATATTTCCCTCCCCTCTCCTATCAGCGTTCCGGAAAGACCACTCCCTCCGTGACTCCCTCGTCAGGTCCACACCTCCTACCAACCCAACCTCCACTCCCGGCACCTTCCCCTGCAACCGCAAGAAATGCAAAACTTGCGCCCACACCTCCCCCCTTACTTCCCTCCAAGGCCCCAAGGGATCCTTCCACATCCATCACAAAATCACCTGCACCTCCACACACATCATTTACTGCATCCACTGCACCCGATGTGGCCTCCTCTATATTGGGGAGACAGGCTGCCTACTTGCGGAACATTTCAGAGAACACCTCTGGGACACCCGGACCAACCAACCCAACCGCCCCGTGGCTGAACACTTTAACTCCCCCTCCCACTCCGCCAAGTATATGCAGGTCCTTGGCCTCCTCCATCGCCAGACCATAGCAACACGACGCCTGGAGGAAGAACGCCTCATCTTCTGCCTAGGAATCCTCCAACCACAAGGGATGAATGCAGATTTCTCCAGTTTCCTCATTTTCCCTCCCCCCACCTTTTCTCAGACCCAACCCTCAGACTGGGCACCGCCTTCTTGACCTGCAATCTTCTTCCTGACCTCTCCGCCTCCACCCCCTCTCTGGCCTATCACCCTCACCTCAACCTCCTTCCACCTATCGCATTCCCAATGCCCCTCCCCCAAGTCCCTCCTCCCTACCTTTTATCTTAGACTGCTTGGCACACCCTCCTCATTCCTGAAGAAGGGCTCATGCCCGAAACGTCGATTCTCCTGCTCCTTGGATGCTGCCTGACCTGCTGCACTTTTCCAGCAACACATTTTCAGCTCTGATCTCCAGCATCTGCAGTCCTCACTTTTTCCACAGTGTAGAGGGAGTTTACTCTGTATCTAACCCTGTGCTGTCCCTGTCCTGGGAGTGTTTGATGGGGGACAGTGTAGAGGGAGCTTTACTTTCCTTTACTTTCCATTTATTTTTAGTTTTAGTTTAAAAGAGTAGAGCATAGTTTACTTTCAGTTCATAAGACTAGAGAGAGTTCACTGTGTATCTAACCCCGTGCTATTCCTGTCCTTGGTGTGTTTGGTGGGGGACAGTGTAGAGGGAACTTTACTCTATATCTAACCCCGTGCTGTCCCTGTCCTGGGAATGTTTAATGAGGACAGTGTAGAGGAAGCTTTAGTTTGTATCTCACCCCGTGCTGTCCCTATCCTTGGTGTGTTTAATGAGGACAGAGAGCTATACTCAGTGCATCTAATCCCGTGCTGTCCTGGTCCTGGGAGTGTTGTTGATGAATGATGTTATAAATGAGAATGTACTCCGTGCCTAACAACAGCACCTTTTGTCTTGATGAGCTAAAACTATTCTTTGCTGAGCTTTCTAATACATTTCTTCTATTCATTGATGGGATGTGCATATCACTGACTATAGCTGAACCACTACAGTCTATGTGCTGTGGGTAGACCCAGTGCTATTAGGGAGGGAGTTCCAGGATTTTGACCCAGCAACAGAGGAGGGACAACAATGTATTTCCAAATGAGTGGTGCAGAGGGCAGCTTGCAGGGGGTGGTGTCCCCATGTATCTGCTGCCCCTTGCTCTTCTTGGGGAGGAGGGGTCAAGGCTTTGGAAGGTGCGTGTAAGGAGCCTTGGTGAGTTGCCAACGTGCATTTTGAGAATTCAATTGTCATTCCTTTTCATTATTTAATGTAACCAAAGCCAACAAATTTACAAAAGAAATTGCATTTATGTATCGCCTTTTATGACCACCAGAGACTCTGAAGTTCATTAGAGTCAATGCAGTACCTCTGAAGTATGGCCACTGTTGTGACACCACTCTGAGCACAGCAGCCCCCTTTGTGCACAGCAAGCTCCCATAAACAGCAATGTGATAATGACCAACTAATCTGTTTTCTTGAGTATTGTTGGTTAAGGCATAAACATTGCCCTTCGCCATCCTGAAATAGGCTCTTCCTAATCAGGCCTGGGTTTTATCTGAACTCAGCACTGCACTGGTATTTCAGCCTGGATTGGGCAGCACAGTGGCTCAGTGGTTGGCACTGCTGCCTCACAGCGCCAGGGACTTGGGTTCAATTCCAGCCTCGGGCCACTGTCTGTGTGGAGTTTGCACATTCGCCTCGTGTCTGCATGGGTTTCCTCCGGGTGCTCTGGTTTCCTCCCACAGTCCATAGATGTGCACGTTAGGGTGGATTGGCCGTGCTAAATTGCCCAGAGTGTGCCGGCTGGGTTGGTTGGCCATGAGAATTGCAGGGTTACAGGGATAGGTTGAGCTGGGTGGGATGCTCTTTGGAGGATGGTATGGACTCGATTGGCTGAATGGCCTCTTCCCACACTGTAGGGATTCTAAGTGATTAATCGAGCCATGGAGTTGGATTTAAACCAGGACTTTCAGACACACTAACGCTACGAATCGATGCAGGGAGAGGCATTTTCAGTAAGATCACAACTGAACCGATCGCGGCCTGAATTTGACTTTCCTGCCTCCCTCTGATATCTTATGTGTCAAGAATCACTCGACCTCCCCCCTTTTAAAATGTTAACCCCGCATTCACTCCTCTGTGATGACCCTCAGAGAGAGAGCGAGAGAGAGAGATTCTCCCCAGCTCTCTGAAATGGGAGTACCCTTCTCTTTAAACCATTCCAGGCCCTCCCACAGAAGGAAAGCTGTGTTTGATGATCTAACTCGAGTCCCCTCAGGGTCTTTTCTGGCCTGCACAAGGGCCTGTGTGATTTCGTGAGGAAAGTCTGTCACCCACTGAACCACGGTCACACCAATGTTCTGTTGTATAGCTGCCATTGATGTGGGGCTCTGCGCCCTGCTGGGTATTCTTTTACACAGGGTGGCACCATGGCTCAGTGCCTCCCAGCACCACAGGGACCAGGTTCGATTCCAGCCTCGGGCGACTGTCTGTGTGGAGTTTGCGCATTCTCCCCATGTCTGCGTGGGTTCCCTCCGGGTGCGTCAGTTCCCTCCCACAATCCAAAGACAAGTGCAGGTCAGGGTGGATTGGCCATGGGAAGTTGCCCCATTGTGCCCAGGGATGTGCAGATTAGGTGTATGAGTCAGGAGTAATGTAAGGTAACAGGGTCTGGGTGGGATACTCTTCAGAGGGTCAGGTGGACTTGTTGGGGCAAAGGGCCTGTTTTCACACTGTGTAGGGATTCTATGAAATAGCATTTCATGATAGAACCATCTTTAGAGACAAGTGGATTCCATTCATGGGATGGGATGTTGGGAAAATGGACGAAAGCATTTGCTCGTGGCTGTGGTTTTAATGAATGGATGAAAGATGATTTATTTTTCACTCATACTCTCCAATGAACAACACGGTAAAATGCTGTGAAAAGTTATAACTCTAGCAGAGCTAAGGAGGATTTTGAGCAAGTCGAGTTTTTGAAGGCTTTTGACCCCCGTGTGTTGCTGGGTGAAGCTCTGCTGTTTGACCTGGTTCCCTACTGCTCTCCTACTTCAGCGGTGCTCGCTCAGATCAGACTAGGCCGATGAACGTATTTATTCCCGATTACGATGAGATCTGTGCAGCAAATTGCAGCCGGAAGTTAGGCGCATTGAAAGTCTGCAATGGGTTTTGTCGTATTGAGAGCTCAAAGAGGCCATTTGGCCCAACTGCTCCCATGTTACGTTGTGTACCTGCCCAGCACTGGATTTACCATCACAAGAGTCAAGGTGTTAATTCTTTCTCTCCCTTTTGTATTTTTCTGGTCTCCCCTCAAATGCCTCACTCTGTTGTTTACCCTCAACCTCCCTCTGTGTTTGTTCCCCCGCTCCCCTCTCTCTGGGGCGAAGGTTCTCTTGAATTCCTAATCCAATTCATTAGTGACCTCCTTTTATACTTGGAGCTCTTTGCATATACACAAACGTTCCTCGTACGTAGTCCAGACCAGGCGAGGACAGCGGATTGCACAGAAATGTAGAAAATAGAACATTTCAGCCCCGGGAGCCTACTCCGCCATTATTTCTAAAATTCCCTCACGGGATGAGGGCATCGCTGGCCAGGTCAGCATTCATTGCTTGTCCCTAATTGCCCAGAGTGGGGGAGAGGTCAAGAGTCAACCCCATTGGTGTTGGGTCTGGAGTCATGTGTAGGCCAGACCAAGTAAGGATGGGTTCCTTCCCCAAAGGACATCAGTGAACCAGATGAGTTTTCCCAACAATCAACAATGGATTTATGGTCATCGTTAGATTTTTATTGAATTCAAATTCACCATCTGCCATGGTGGGATTCGAACCCAAGTCTCTGGATGAAAAAAAAAATCCAGTGATGATACCACTAGGCCATCACCTCCCACTAAAATCACGCCTTGATCCGATTGCGTTTTGAATCCCGCGAACCCCCGAACTACTCGGTCTAAGCAGAAGCTACCTGTCTCTGTTTCGGCATGTATTCAATGAGGGGGGGGGGATGATGATCATTGAGGAGGGAGGCACAACTGAGGGAGGCCTCAATGGGGTCAGCCTCAATCTTCCAGAACGGCGGAGCTGGCTCGAGGGGCCGAATGGCCTCATCCTACCAATGAGAGCGGCTTCCTTCACGTGAATCAGAGAGATGGCTAGAGCTCAGAGAGGGGCTGGTTGAGGTGGGGCTGGTTGAGGTGGGGCTGGTTGAGGTGGGGGGTGGGGAAGGAGACGTATTTCACGGTCGGCCTGTAGGCTGGATTGGCGAGCAAGGGGAGCTCTGTGGTGGGGCGGGGTGGGGAGGGGTGTGACCGCTTGTCTCTGGCAAATCTGCCCATTTAACACAGCAAATTGTTTTGAGCTTAACCAGGTATTTGGTGGGGTGGCTGGGGGAGCTGGGGGGTGGGCGGGTGTGACTGCTAATGTGGACAGATGGTGAACAACAAACCTTTTCAATCAGCGTTCCTCCTCCTGCTCTTCATGGAAGACCCCAGTCCATAGATCGATTGTGAAGGAGGGGCGCAGTGGTAGGTGAAGGGGGGGGAGGGGGTTTCGCAGGAAGATTCGGGCCTTGTGCAGCGACTGAGGCCACACGCACGCACACACACCCCACGGTTGTGGAAAGTTCCAGAAGATTTGGGAGGGGCCGGTGTGTGCTCCAATGAGCCATGTGGCCTTCATTTTTGGTGGGTCAGTGGTTAGCGCTGCTGCCTCACAGCACCAGGGACCTGGGTTCAATCTGTGACTGTCTGTGTGGGGTTTGCACTTTCTCCCTGTGTCTGGGTTTTCTCCGGGTGCTCCGGTTTCCTCCCAAGGTCCAAAGATGTGTAGGTTAGGGTGGATTGGCCGTACTAAATTCCCCATAGTGTTTGGGGATGGGTAGGTTAGGTGCATTAGTCAGGGATACATATAGGATACTAGAGTAAGGGAATGGGTCTGGATGGGTTACTCTTCAGAGGGTTGGTGTGGACCTGTTGGGCCAAAGGGCCTGTTTCCACACTGTAGGGATTCTATGACCACCAGAACTGTCACCAAAATGGGTGCCTGGACCATCTCCCATCAGGCATCTCAATGCTGACCTCTGACCTTACACTCTCCCCCACTGGGCTGATGGCCTTTAGTTTGAGAGTTGGACGGGAGAGGGTGGCAGATGTGGGCGGTGCTGTTATCTGTGGAGGACAAGAGAAAAAGGGACCCCTTTTCATTCAACCCCAAACCCTATGAAATGGGGACTTTATTCACATGGAGGGGAGGTGGGGATTTGTGGGGGCGGGAGAGGATCGAGAGACCACCTATCCACCCCATGAGGAAGGAGGGCCACAATGGGATGCACAGGTCCATCCACTACAGGCCAGGACTTTCTGAACCAAAGTGATGTCTCAAACAGGCAGAGTGCCATGGACGGGTGAGGGGGTAAATGAGGTGAGGTAGGGGTATATGGGGTGGGGGTATATGGGATGGACTGGGGGTACTCGCTGCTCCTGGTGGGCCTTCAATCACGGAATTCAGTTCCTCATCTGAGTAGGTCTTGACGTTCCGGTGATGTGATTCCCCTGTTTCCCAGGGAGTGTTGAGGTGAGGGATGCTGAAACTGGCGTTTGAGTTGTCCCCACCCCACCCCACCTGGAGAATTTGCTATTCACTGGAGGAGGCCTTTGCTGGCTGGGCCCAGCATTGACTGTCCAACCCTAATTGTCCTTCAGAGGTGTTAGGGAGTTGCCTTCCATGGGGCGTAGGGTTAAGGAAGCTCATTCACTCACAGCTTTACCTGTACTCCACCCCCCCAAGTCTCCGAATGTAACCCCATTTAGCCCCTCAATGTTTGAGTAAGGCTTACTTGTGTCATAAAGTTGTTCTAGGTGAAGATAAGGGGTTGTATCGCTCTGTGTTTGTGTGTGTGTGTCTGTGTGTGGGTGTCTGTCTGCATTTGTGGGTGTGTGTGTGTCTGTGGGTGTCTGTCTGTGGAGAGGAGCACATTGAGTGCCATGTTTAGCTGCTAACAGCTACTTTTGATTCACAGTCTGGGCTGTCTGAAAGCACGGAGACCCCAGGGAGGGTTTCTTCTGGCTCTCTCTGTCTGCTCCCACCTCCTTTCACCTCGGGTTCACAAGACTCAGACTCACAGGACATTAGCAACCCTTCCCCTGCCTTCAACGCCACCACGCACCTTCCCCCCCCACCCCCCCCCCCACAATCATCTCCCCCCCCCCCCCCAGATCCCACCCCCATTCCTGGATGTTGAAGGAAATGGAAGTGAAGCAGCAAGATGATTGATTTCTTTAGCACCGAATGACCCTGATCCACACTCATCAGATTTAATTAATCCCCTTCTGAACCTCCTGGTCAGGGATCTGTGTGTGTGCGTGTGTGTGTCAGGGTCTCTGTCTGTCTGTCTCTCTCTCTATGTATATGTGTGTACCTGTGTGGTAGCTGTGTGTGTGCATGTGTATGTCAGTGTCTGTGTATATGTGTGTGTGTAGGTCTGTCTGTCTCGTGTGTGTGTGTGTGTGTGTGTGTGTATATCAGTGTCTGTGTATATGTGTGTGTGTGTGTGTGTGTGTAGGTCTGTCTGTCTCGCGTGTGTGTGTGTGTGTGTGTGTGTGTATGTGTGTGTGTGTAGGTCTGTCTGTCTCGTGTGTGTGTGTGTGTGTATATCAGTGTCTGTGTATATGTGTGTGTGTGTAGGTCTGTCTGTCTCGTGTGTGTGTGTGTGTGTGTATATCAGTGTCTGTGTATATGTGTGTGTGTAGGTCTGTCTGTCTCGTGTGTGTGTGTGTGTATATCAGTGTCTGTGTATATGTGTGTGTGTGTGTGTGTGTGTGTAGGTCTGTCTGTCTCGTGTGTGTGTGTGTGTGTGTATATCAGTGTCTGTGTATATGTGTGTGTGTAGGTCTGTCTGTCTCGTGTCTGTGTGTGTGTGTGTGTGTATATCAGTGTCTGTGTATATGTGTATGTGTGTAGGTCTGTCTGTCTCGTGTGTGTGTGTCTCACTCTGTGTATCTCTGTGTAAGTGTGGGTGTACATCTGTGTCTGTCCCTCTGCACATGTCTGTGTACATGTGTACATGCATGTATGCGTGTGTCTCCGTGTATTTTAAGGTAAGCTGCTTCATTGCCTTTCTCGAAGCTGTGATTGGAGGATGAGGCACTGCAATGTTTAGCGAGCGGTGTGATGGTAACTGTGGAGACAGAGAGCTGGTGGGACAGGGGAGTGTCCGGGTGGGCTTGTGTGTCTGTGGGGGGGGGGGTGAGTGCATGGTGTGTGAGGAGGGGTGTGTGTGTCTGGGGGGTGAATGTGGGGTGTGTGAAGAGGCGTATCAGCATGTGTCTCACTGGGAGGTGAGTGCAGTGAGTGTGTGTCTTTGGGGGTGAGTGTTGGGTGTGTGAGGAGGCATGTGTGTGTCTGGGGGGGTGAGGGTCACATGCTGAGGGTACAGCGTACTGGTGAGTGATGATAAGTCTTGCTCTCTGCTCTGTGGCATTGCTGTCCACACTATACACAGCTACTCCATGAAACACTGATCTGTCCAAGTCTGTCAACACCAACCTCCCCTCACCCCGCACCCCTAGCCCATTCCTGCTGAACATCCAGTCACTCATGACCCCCAACTCGGGTGCACTTGTCTCTGCCTCCTGTCTGTTTCCTTCATTCTACTCTAGGGTGAAAGGGGTGGGGAGGTGGAGTCAGGGTGGCTGGTGGGGAGAGCACTAAGGAGATGGATCTAGGACAGCGCTTTCACTGCGAATGAAGCAACTCACAAAACTGGGAAATGGGGACACGTCCCAGACTCCACCTTGCTCTCATGTGTAGTTTATTGGAAGCAGCAATCCCTGAATCTGATCTGTGTGTCTGCCTGTGTGTGTGTCTGCCTGTGTGTGTGTCTGCCTGTGTGTGTGTCTGCCTGTGTGTGTGTGTGTGTGTGCCTCTGTGTGTGTGTGTGTGTGTGTGTGTGCCTCTGTGTGTGTGTGTGCCTCTGTGTGTGTGTGTGTGTGTGCGCGCCTCTGTGTGTGTGTGTCTGCCTGTGTGTCTGCCTGTGTGTGTGCCTGTGTGTGTGTGTGTGTGTGTGTGTGCCTGTGTGTGTGCGTATCTGCCTGTGTGTGTGTGTGCGTATCTGCCTGTGTGTGTGTGTGCGTATCTGCCTGTGCGTATCTGCCTGTGTGTGTCTGCCTGTGTGTGTGTGTTTCGCTGCGTCTCTGAGAGAATGCCTATCTCTCTCAGTCCACTACTTTCCCCTCCAACACCGACACAACCCCCCTTGGTGGATTCCTGTCTGCTTCCTTCCACCTTGCACTCCCTCAGCCCGCAGCTAGAGCAGGGTCACAGGTTGCCCTATGATCGGTGCCAGTCCCTGCTGGGCACTGCACTCTTGTCACTGTGTTTCTGATACCATCGCAAGGCTCCAGGCACGGACCAGTGAAATCTCATAAAACACTGCACGGCAGACGGAATCCCTGATCAGAATAAAATGCATCTCCCAAACTGAGTTTTAGCAGGCTCCTGTTGGTATTGGATCGTGGGCAGTTTACTGCGTTGCACTGGGCTGTTTAAAAGCAAAGTTACACAGTTCACACATGCTCAGTTGCACACGCTCTCACACACTCACATGCGCTGATGCTTGCACACTCCCGTGCTCACACACACATGCTCACGCTTGCACACACTCACATGCACTGACGCTTGCACACTCCCGTGCTCACATGCACACGCTCACACTCGCCCAATCAAATGCTCACACACACTCTCACTCTCTCGCATGCGCTCTCGCCCACACCCTCACTTGTGCTCGCTTGCTTTCTCATGTCCACTGCCGTAATCAGATTTACTTTTGAATGACTTTAGCATCGCAGCCTTGGACTGGCGTTTCGGTGGTGGTGGTGGTGGGGGTGGGGTGGGGGTCCCTGTGAAATTGGAGCTACCAGGCCAGGTGGTTAAACCCGAGCCCCATCCCTCGGGTGGAACTGTCCCTCAGGGACAGTTGGCCTGATGAGTGCCATTACCCCAGCCGGCCTTCAGTGACAGGTTAGCGGCTCGCCAACCGCATCTTGCTGCCAGTGGGATCTTGCTGTGCGATGGCGCTTGGCCGCGCCTCTGAAAGGCCTCTGGGGCTGTGTTCAGGGTCGGGCTAGAGTCTCCCCGCGAATTGGGGATGGCGCTATGGGTGTCCAGCACTGTTTCCGATCGACAGCTACGGAATGGGGGAATTGAACCTCCAACCGTTGGCACCAATCGGAGCAGCTGGCCGCTAACTTGGGTTGCCATGATGGCCATGGCTTTTGCTATGGAGTTTTCTTTATTCATTCACAAGATGAGGGCATCACTGGCCAGGCCCAGCATTTATTGCCCATCCCTAATTGCCCAGTGGGCAGGTAAGAGTCAGCCACATCGCTGTGGGTCTGGAGTCACATGTAGGCCCAGACCAGGTAAGGATGGCAGTTTCCTTCCCTAACGGGCTTTAGTGAACTGGATAATGAGTGGAATGGATAGAGTCAATAGCCAGAGACTTTTCCCCAGGGCAGGATTGACTGGCACGAGGGGTCATAGTTTGAAGATATTAGGGGGAAGGTATAAAGGAGACATCAGAGGTAGGTTCTTTACACAGAGAGTTGTGAATACATGGAATACGTTTCCAGCTGTGATGGTGGAGGCAGAGTCATTGGGGACATTTAAGCAACTGCTGGACATGTACATGGACAGCAGTGAGTTGAGGGGTGTGTAGGTTAAGTTATTTTATTTTAGATTAGGATTAATCCTCGGCACAACATCGTGGGCCAAAGGGCCTGTTCTGTGCTGTGCGTTTCTATGTTCTATGAATGGGTCATCATTAGACTCTCAATCCCAGATTCTTCACAAAATTCAAACTCCACCATTTGCCATGACGGGGGATTCGAACCCGGGTCCCTGGAACATTACCTGGGCCTCTGGATAGCTAGTCCAGTGATGATACCACCAGGCATGTTGATGGTAGAGGGTCCCCAGGACATCCAGGTAATCTCTCCTGCTCTTACTGCCCCCTGTTGACATGGGTTGGAAGTATCTGAAACTTGATGCTATCCCTGTCGGAGAGGCTTTACCGACAACCCTTCCTTAGTGCCACTGGTAGCAATACACGGTTGGCATTGGAGCCTAGAGATTCTGGCTCTAGGCAGAGGTGACTCTTCACTGTACCTCAATAGCTGGCACCCAGATAGGTTCGCCAGGGGCCTGGGCACTCTTGAGGGTTTGGAGGTTGGGTGGGTGCTGGGGGCAGTGACCTTTCCAGTTACTAGTGTTTCTTAGGAAATGCCACTGCCCACAGAGATGAGGCAGTTGGCATTGGCAGATGGTCGAGGTGGTGACTGGCGCACTGGGTTTACAATGATGTCCGGTCTGGGTTTGATCCCTACTTTGGGGGTGGGGGGGGGGTGTGGAGTGTGGTAGGGTGGAGGGAGGGATTCTGTTGTTGCCCCTCCTCAGCCCCTGAGTTTGCTGCTCTTTTACCCCCCAGCAGACCTCTTTCTGGTCCTCATCGGGCGACGTCACACCCCGATCCCAATATTGGCACCTCTCGAAGTGCTGTAGTCCCGGAGAAAACAGCAAGCCCCTGGGAGAGATATTGGGACAGCGGCGGAGATTTTGGGGTGGGGGGGAGGGTGGGGGCCTTTTTGATGAGGAGGTGGGGGCAGGGAGACAGAGACTGAGCCAGAATTCCAGAGTAGCGGACATTAATGATCAGGGCCTACATGTAAATCCAAATCCATAACAACGTGGTTGATGCCTAATCCTCCCTCTGAAACAGCCAAGAGAGCCATTCGATTCGAGGGGTGGTTGGGGAAGGGGTTCGGTGCGGATGTTGTCCTTAATCACCGAGATTCTGGAATCCCGGGGAAGAGTAAAGAGAAAAATTGAAGGGCAGGTCCCAAAAGATTTGACAGAAATCTTTAGACAGAAGTTTAAGGTGAGAGGGAAAATTTTGTCTGGGGTAAATAGAGGTTAGGGGAATGGGTCTAGGTGGGATACTCTTTGGAGGGTTGATGTGGACTTGTTGGGCTGAAGGGCCTGTTTCCACACTGTAGGGAATCTAATCATTTAAAATGGGCCTGAGGGACAACTTTCTCACGCAGAGCGGGGTCTGTGTATGGGAGTGGAAGTGGTGGAAGTACAAAATGTAAAAGACATCTGGATGGGTATATGAACAGGAAAGATTTAGAGGGATATGGGCCAAACGCTGGCAAATGGGACTCGTTCAGTTCAGGAAACTTGGTCAGCTTACTGAAGCTCTGAGCTCTATGACTCTAAATGGCTAAAGGGATGGGGATTGGGGATTTTGAGGGGCGGTGAGGGGCCGGTGCAGCTGATTGCTGAGCGCGGTGGAGGCTTCAATGGTGGGTGGGAGTGAGCTGGGCCCTCAGTCATTTCCAGTGCGTCAAATACCAGCAGACCAGCAAAAATAACCGGGCAATCCTTAACGTGAGAAATTAGGTGATGGGTTTAGCTCAAACACCACCCTCAAACCTCGCTGCCCCCAACACACACACAGACAAATTGAGAAACAAGAGCGTGACCGTTGAAGTGTAGGCCGAAGCCTGCTTTGTAGTGATGGTGGGCTGTATCGGGGGAGAGCATGTGCATGCATGAGTGTGCGAGCATGAGTGTGTCCAAGTGGGCATGTGTGAGTGTGTAAATTTGCTTGTAAACGGGCCAGTAGGGTACACAAGGTCGCTTCTTCCAATTGCGACGATGTTTTAATTGCGCCTCGTTGAGATGCGACTGCAGCGTTGCTGCGGTAACTCTGGTGCAGCCGCTATTTCCGGAGATGTGGGAATCCTATTATTGACAAAGAACTGCCATTGTTTGGGGCTATTTTAATAATAAACACTGGGAAGGGGAGGGAGGAGCTGCGAGGGTTGATGGACCACTTGCGTGTTTATTTCCCTGATTTTGAGTGCGTTGTGTTTGCAAATAGTCAATGACGGAGGACATCACGGTAAAATCCTGCTTCGCTCGTGCTAGCCCCGATTCCCCCCCTCCCCTTCACCTCCTTGCTCTGCAGTGTCTGAAGAACATCAGTATTCAGAGCATGTAGGGGCAGAGAGACAGAGAGAGAGAGAGAGATCTGGCAGATTCAAATGCGGGTTTAGTGACCGCCCTCTGCTGCTGTAGCAAGGCAGGAGTGCATTGTTCACTTTGTTTCCCCCACCCCCTGTGCGGCCTCTGATTTAACCCATTCCATAGGCCCCGCAATTGCCCCCCCCACTGGGTGATGCGGGATTTGGTGGTTGATGGGAGCGCTGGGTTTTCTTTTTAACCCCCCACCCCCACCCCCTGCACCCGGCTAAGAAGTTGATGGTGCTGCCTCTGCAGCCGAATAGCTCACTCCAGCCTCGAGCAAGGGGCTGCAGAAGTGGGCCGGGCGGTTGCTGAGCCTCGAACAGAGCAGCTTGCTTGTGCTGTCACCGGGGGCTTCAGACTGGGGTTTGGGGGAGGGGTGGGATGGGGTGAGGGATGGAGTGGGTGATGGGGGGGGTTATTGGGGTGGGGGGGGGAATGGAGTGGGTGATGGGGGGGGGGTTATTGGGGTGGGATGGGGGGATGGAGTGGGTGATGGGGGGGGGTTATTGGGGTGGGATGGGGGGATGGAGTGGGTGATGGGGGGGGGTTATTGGGGTGGGATGGGGGGATGGAGTGGGTGATGGGGGGGGGTTATTGGGGTGGGATGGGGGGATGGAGTGGGTGATGGGGGGGGGTTATTGGGGTGGGATGGGGGGATGGAGTGGGTGATGGGGGGGGGTTATTGGGGTGGGATGGGGGGATGGAGTGGGTGATGGGGGGGGGTTATTGGGGTGGGATGGGGGGATGGAGTGGGTGATGGGGGGGGGTTATTGGGGTGGGATGGGGGGATGGAGTGGGTGATGGGGGGGGGTTATTGGGGTGGGATGGGGGGATGGAGTGGGTGATGGGGGGGGGTTATTGGGGTGGGATGGGGGGATGGAGTGGGTGATGGGGGGGGGTTATTGGGGTGGGATGGGGGGATGGGGGGATGGAGTGGGTGATGGGGGGGGTTATTGGGGTGGGACGGGGGGATGGAGTGGGTGATGGGGGGGTTATTGGGGTGGGACAGGGGGATGGAGTGGGTGATGGGGGGGGGTTATTGGGGTTGGGGGGGGGGGGGGCGTTGAGTATGAGTGGAATTATGAGTCCATTGATGGCCATGAATTGATTGTGAAAAGCCCGTTTACTAATTCAGTAATGTCCTCGTCCCTTCAAAACCTATCAACCGCTACTCGAAACCTACTCAGTAATGGAGCTTCTCCAGCCCCTGCAATAAATCATAAAAATGATCCTCTTTTCCATCTAAAATATTATTTTATTAATATTAAAACCTCCAAACTACATCTCTATGGTTTCTACAGACTCTAAGTCTTTTGGGGTATTTTTGATGAGATTGAAGAGGGAGTGGGGAGATTGTGTTGGACAGCAGTTTGGTCCAGTGCATTGTCGGAACGATTCACCTGCTCTGATGTAGGGTGGGGTGAGGGTTAAATATTAGATGATCTATTGTATCAGTCATCAAGCATTTGAGATCCACTCGAAATTTCGGGGTGCCAACCACTGGCCCCTGTCCACCTTTGACCAAACCATCAGGGGTCAAAGTTGAGGATTATTTGGCCTGTAATGTAAATCCGTACGCTGGGTGATTCCCGAAGAAAACCTTTTTTTTGTGTTCGTCTGACTCAACGTTTCCACTTCTCAATCCTTTCCGAACTGGCCCGGAGTCCTTTGCAGTCTTCATCTTGGAAGAGCGTATTTGATTTGGAAAACAGTTCGGAGAATTCCTACAGTGTAGGAGCAAGCCATTCGGCCCACCAAGTCCACGCCGACCCTCTGAAGAGCACCCAGACACATTGCTTTACCCAATCCTGCATTTCCCATGGCTAACCCACCTAACCTGCACATCGCTGAACACTATGGGCAATTTAGCACGGCCAATTCACCCTAACCTGCACATCTTTGGACTGTGGAAGGAAATCCACGTAGATATGAGGAGAACTTGCAAACTCCACACGGAACTAGAGGGCATAGGTTTAAGGTGAGAGGGGAAAGGGAGCTGAGGGGCAACATTTTCACACAGAGGGTGGTAAATGGTGGATGCTGGTACAATTACAACATTTAAAAGGCATCTGGATGGATATATGGTTAGGAAGGGTTTAGAGGGATATGGGCCAAGTGCTGGCAAATTAGGACCAGATTAATTTAGGATATCTGGTCAGCATCGACGACTTGGACCGAAGGGACTGTTTCTGTGCTCTACATCTCTATGACTATCACCTGAGGGTGGAATCAAACCCAGGTCCCTGGCACTCTTGGTAGCGGTGCTAACCACTGTGAAGGGTTTGTCTTATGAGGAGAGGTTGAGTGGGTTGGGCCTATGCTCATTGGGGTTCAGAAGAATGAGAGGCGACATTATTGAACCAGAATGTTCTGCGGGACGTTAGCAGGGTAGGTGCGGAAAAGGGTGTTTCCCCTTTTGGGGATTTCTAGGGGGCACAGTGTAAAGATGAGGAGGGGGGGGGGGGGGTCTCTTATTTAAGACTGAGATGAGCAGGAACTTTCCTGTCAGAGGATTGTACCTCGCCATCCCCAGAGGAGGCTGGATCATAGTCGAGGTCGCGTTTGAGAAATTGTTGATCAGCAGGAGAGTCGAGGGTCACGCACGACACTGGAGTTGAAAAACATAGAGAGGGATAAGGGCAGGAGGAGGCCATTCAGCCCTTTGAGCGTGCAATAGAATCATGGCTGACCATCCGACTCCGTCCCCTGGCCCTGTTTTCTCCGCCACACCTTTTGATCCCTTTGGCCCTCAGCAGTATATGTAACTCTGTATTGAAAAGATAGAGTGTTATGGCCGCTTTCTGTGACCGAGAATTCCACAGCTCCCCCTCCCCCCCCCCCCCCCCCCCCCCACTCTCTGTGTGAAGACATTTCTCCTCATCTCAGTCTGAAATGGCCTACTCATCATCTTACAGCATGAGGCTTGGTTCTGGACTACCTGGTTCATCGGGAATATCCTGCCTACGTTTACCCTGTCTAGCCCGGTTAGAATTTTAGGGGTTTCGATTCCCCCGAAACGTCAGTGAACGTCGTCCTAACTGACCCAGTCTCTCAGTCCCGCCATCCCAGGGATCAGTCTGTTCTCCCTCCCTCCCTCGTCAGAGCATCCTTCCTCAGATAAGGAGACCGAAACTGCACACAATACTCCAGGATGTGGTCTCAAGGCCCTGTATGACTTCAGCAAGACACCCCTGCTCCTGGGCTTTAATCCTTTCACTATAGAGGCCACAGCCAGACCGGCCATGCTCATACGGAAGGCCATAACTAGCCCTAGGGGCCGAATGGCCTCCTCCTTCTGTTTATTGTGACCGCTTATGGGATCCTGTTGTGCCTCAAAGCCCCCCCCTCACCACGTGGCCTTCAAGGTGAGCAGGGTCCTGGGACACCTCAGTCTTGGGTTCCACCAGGTCTTCCCAGAGGCCAGTGCACCCCCCCGCGGGAAGGGGAAGGGGGAAGTGGGATGTAAACAGGACGTCCAGCAGCTGCTGCCAGAGCCTGAGGTTTCCCGGATCACGGCCTCTGCGAGTTCCTGCCAAAGCGTAGAACAATAACAGGAAACAGTTGGCGAGGAGACAAGGAGCTGTGTGTCAAGGAAGCTTCCGGACTGTTTTTTTTTGTTTTTGGAAAGCCGAGAGGGCGGGTTCTGCGAGAGGCCAAAAGAGAAACAAAAATGGCCGTCGCTCAGTCTGTTCTGACACCTCCCCCAAGGGGGGAAGCCAGGCTGTGCTGTCCTTCCAAGGCAAGTCAAAAACGCTAGAGATCTGGCATTGATCGCAAAACACAACCGTCCGGGTGTCTGTGTCTCCAAAGTGAGGATAACTGATCACTCTTTGCCACAGAGACCATACCACTAGGCCCCAAAATTGACCCAGGCTTTTACTGACACCGGCATAGTTAGGCCTCTGCTGACTAGGCCACTTCCCACCCACTGTCCATTCTGCAGGGGTGTGGGCCACCACAAGATTCAGTATGAGGGTACGTGGGGAAGGAGAGTTCAGGGGCCTAGGCCGGTGTGTGCCTGGGTTCCTGACTCCCCGGAGTTGACCTGGAGGCTCCAGCACATTCATCTTAAACAGGTTCACAGAAGGAATTCAGTCAGGGACATTGCAGAACCAGGAGGTCATAGTCTAAGGCTACGGGGTGGGACTGAGATGAGGAGAAATGTCCTCATCCAGAGAGCAGGGGACCTTGTGGAACTCTCTGCCACAGAAAGTGGTTCGGGCCAAACATTGAATGTTTTCAAAAAGGAGTTGGATATGGTTCTTGGGGCAAAAAAGGATGAAAGGGAATGGGGGAGAAAGCAGAAACAGGGGAGTGATTTGGTTGATCGGCCGCGATTATATTGAAATGAGGGAAGTGGGCTTGAAGGGCTGAATGGCCTGCTCCTATTTTCTGCATATCTAGGAAAGAGAGGCTTTCTGTCGAGAGTTGGTTTTGTTTTGATGGCGAGGAGGGGAAGAGGTTGTAAGTTTTCTCGCTAAGCTGGCAGGTTTGTTTTCAGACATGTCATCACCATGCTTGGTAACATCAGGGAGCCTCCGGTGAAGCACTGGTACGTATCCCACTATTTGGGGGTCTTGGTCTCTTAAGGTGGGTGATCTTATTTCCGGTTCTTTTTCTCAGAGGTTGGTAAATGGGGTCCAAATCAATGTGTTTATTGATAGAGTTCTGGTTAGAATGCCAGGCCTCGAGGAATTCCTGTGCATGTCTCTGTTCAGCCTGTCCAAGGATGGACACGTTGTCCCAATCGAAGTGGTGTCCTTCTTAGTCTGTAAGTAAGGTTACTAGTGATAGTGGGTCATGTCTTTTGGTGGCTAGTTGGTGTTCGTGTATCCTGGTGGCTAGTGTTTTGCCTGTTTGTCTGATATAGTGTTTGTTACAGTCCTTGCACGGTGTTTTGCAAATGACATTTGTTTTGCTGGTTGTTGGTACACGGTCCGTCAGTAGCTGTTTGCGTTTTGGTAGGTTTGTGGGCTACCATGATGCCAAGGGGTGGGAATACTCTGGTAGTCATCTCCGAGATGTCTTTGATGTAGGGGAGAGTGGCTAGAGAAAGGGAAGATGGCGGAGTTGGGAGTGTTTGTGATGTAACTCCCAGGAACATGGCTGACCACCAGTTGGCAATCACCATGAAGGCCAGCAGGACTGTGCCCATCCTGTGGGGTTTGTTGGATCCTGAATCACTGCCAGGATTGCCTGAACGCTCCGATAATGCTGAGCCAGGGATGCTGATGGGGAGCAAGGGAGTTGGAATCTCAATCCCAATCACTTCACAGAAACCCTTCAGCTCGCTCCAATCCTGCACCCTCTCACATTCCCTCTCCACACGTTAAAACAACCCGCCAGGCCGCACTTCAGAGCATTGTGTTCAGTCCTGGTCGCCACATTACAGGAAGGATGTGGAGGCTTTGGAGAGGGGTGCAGAAGAGGTTTACCAGGATGGATAGAGGAAATGAGCTATAAGGAGAAAAACTCTGGTTGTTTACTCTCGAGGCTGAGGGGACACTTAATGGAATTCTGTAAAATTATAAGATGCAGAGGTAGGGTTGACGGTCAGAATCTTTTTCCCAGAGTTGAAATGACTAATATTAGGGGGCACTTAAGGTGAGAGGGGTAAAGTTCAAAGGAGGTGTGAGAGGTAAATTTTTTTACCCAGAGAGTGGTAGGAGTCTGGAACATTCTGCTGGGGGTGGTGATAGAGGCAGGTACAATAAGGACATTAAAGGGGCTTTTAGATGAGCACATGCATATGCAAGGAATGGGGGGATATGGTCCAAGGGCAGGCAGAAGGGATTAGTTTAATTTGGCGTCCTGTTTAGCACAACCCCGAGGGCCGAAGGGCCTGTTCCTGTGCTGTACTGTTCAATGTTCTTTGTCTGGGCGATGGAGTGATTCTAGATGAGTTGAAAATTGCAGCCTCTGTGCTGGTTAATCAGAGCAAGATTGAACCCAAGGCTTTCACGTTGGGAATAAAATAAGCTAACAGTATAAATAGGCTGAAGTAAAAATATCGAGCATTCATCTTCGAACCCACACTGCTCTGTGTGGGAGGACGATGTGCTATACTGAAGCCGTGTTCTCAAACGCCGCAAAACTCTTCCCTCTCAATGAGCTGCAGGGATTGGCATTGCTTGGCAGCCATTTTGTACACAAGGTGATCCCACTGTTCCAAAAGGACCATCTCTTTTTCTCTCTCTCCCTCCCTTTCCCTTTCTCTCTCTCTCTCTCTTCCTCTCCCTTTTTTCTCTCTCCCTTTTTTCTCTCTCCCTTTCTCTCTCTCTCTCTCCCTCTACCTTTCTGTCTACATTTCTCTCTGTCTGTCTCTCTCTCCCTCACTCTCCCTTTCTATCTCTCTCTTCCTCTCCCTTTTTTCTCTTTCCCTTTCTCTCTCTCCCTCTACCTTTTCCTCTTCATTTCTCTGTCTCTCTCTCTGTGTCTCTGTCTCTCCACTTCTTTTGCCCTCTCTCTTTCTCTCCCACTCTTCCTCTCGCCCTATTTCTCTCTCTCTCTTTTTTTTCTCTTTCTCCCTCTCCCAGGACGGATGCTGGCCTTGCTCTGTAGTCACGCTGTGGGGGTGGGGAGTGATGGGGAGGGCTGTCTGCTTGAGGGTCTTGTCACCCCACCCCCCCCCCCCCCCCGTTAATAGTGGTGCCACCCTTCCTGCTTTCCCCAACCCAGAGGGGGCTGCCGGGGGAAAGAAAGGTTTGACTTGAAATTGTTCGTACAGGGCAAGTGAGACAGGTCAGGTCCAGTTTGTCTTTTGCCATTGGTACTGCTCTTTTCTGTTCTGGGATCGCACTGTGCAGGTTCACCCGAGGAGGTCCAACCCCTGCCCTCCCCCGTGAAGCGGTTGGGCACATCTCGGCCTGGTCCGAGGAGGGGAGGGAAGATGGCGCCTAACTATCCCGAGCTGTGGGAATACCGAAATAATGAATTCCTGGCCCAGTCTCTCTGGTGCTTCAGTTAGATTTTTGGCTCCTTCCTCAGTTTCAGGATTGGCAATCAGTCAACAGCGCAAAGTGCAATGATCCTCTTAGTCTCAGGCTCACTGCAGTGCTCCAGTGAAACTCAGAGCAAGCTGGGAGAATAACTCCTCATTTTCCACTTGGGGACCCTGCAGCCTTCAGGTCTCGATTATATAGAGTTCAACAGTTGTAGGGCCTGAATCTCTTGTTCCATCTCCTTTACCCACCCCCACAGCCCAGGCCACAGCAGGATAGCAGGATGAATTTAGCACAGCCAACCCATTATCAGCTGTAGTTTCTCCCATGGTCACCATTATCCATCTCTTCGGCTGCCTTGCTCGCGCTCTCTCTCTCTCACTGTCTCGGTCTCGCTCTCTTGGTCTGACAATCTCCCTGGGCTCTGTCTCCAACAATCATTTACCTCCCACGTTGTCTTCAGCATATATACCACCCTTTCCCTAGCAACAATCAGTTCTGGGCAGCACAGTGGCTCACTGCTGCCTCATGGCGCCAGAGACCCAGGTTCGATTCCACCCTCGGGCAACTGTCTCTGTGGCATTTGCACATTCTCCCCGTGTCTGCGTGGGTTTCCTCCGGGTGCTCCGGTTTCCTCCCACAGTCCAAAGATGTGCAGATTAGGGTGGATTGGCCATGCTAAATTTCCCTGTTGTGTCCAGGGATATGTGGGTTAGCCATGGGGAAATGCAGGGTTCTGGAGATAGAGCAGGGGGCCTGGATGCTCTTTGGAGGGGGTGGCGTGGGCTCGATGGGCTGAATGGCCTGCTTCTGCATTGTAGGGGATTGTAAAAGGGCTCACCGGCCTTGAAACGTTGACCCTGCTTTCTCTGCATGGATGCTGCCCTGACCTTTATATTTTTAGTGTTCTTTCACTGCATATGAGCACCTCTGGCTGGGCCAGCATTTATTGGTCAGTTGGCCGGAGAAATGTTGAGGGGCGACCAGATCACTGTGGGCCTGTAGTCACACGTAGGCCAGACAGGGTAACGACGGCAGATTTCCCTCCCTGAAGGACATTAGTGGACTGGACCATAGTGGCCGTTAGACTATTAATTCCAGAACTTCGCTTAAAATAAAAATTGAAACCAAATGCCACCATCTGCTAAGACGGCATTTGAACCCAGGGTCTCTGGGTTAATAGTCTCGCAACAATACCACCAGGCTATCTCCTGCTGAGTTTCCCCAGCTATTTCTGCCTTTGTGTTCCCTCATCTCCTCCCCCTACACGCTCTCACATCAGCAGATGGGGTGTTATTTTTTGTGTGTGTGCGTGCGTATATATTCGTTGTCCTGTCAAGACAGCTTGTCTCTCATGTGACCGCGGCAGATGTAGATGAAAAGATTCTTTTCAGCCTCCCAGAGCTGGAGAGAGATTATGCCACCGATTCTCAATCAGAATTGTGAATGGATTGAGCTCCCACGGCGACAATGAGGAAAGCCGCGTTTGGTCTTCTCCCACAGGCCTCAAGTCTCTATTCTCACTCTCCCTCCCTCCCTCCCAGCAGCAGCAAGCTTGCCTCAAATGAAGAGATATCGATTTTCTTTTATACTATCATCCTCGCCGAGTATCCCCACCCGTTGCCCCCCACCCCCACCCCCAATCGCAGCCCTTTGTGACCCCCTTTCGGAGTGACGGCCCTGTTGCCAAGGTGCTGAGCACAGCCTGCTCCTCCTCCACGTAGCGCCTGGCACCTTCTAAGGGACATCCCCTCTCTTACCCCCCCCCCCGCCGACTCCGAAATTCTGCAGCGGCCTTCAAAGCCTGCTAAGCCACTATCGTCAAGCAAAAGGTGCGCCTGTCATCTGGGGCGCACAGCAGGATCCCACAAACTGCAACGGCAGCGACACAGCCCCCAGATCGTTTTCTGTCTTACTTCCCACCTGTCTCCCCCCCCCTGCACCCCCCCCCTCCCCCCCACCCTCTTGTTTGGCTTGATGTTGGTGAAGGGGGCGGGGAGATGGTGAAGTTGGTTGCGATGTGGGAATTGGTCCCTGGATACTAGGGAAGGTACAGAAGGAGGCCATTTGTCCCATCGAGTGTGCTGGCTCTCTGCACCACGATCTGTTCTGTCATTTCAAAGTGTCGCCACACGATCTTTCCTGGCCATGTGCGTGGCCTTACCTGGGAGATAGCACCTCTGACACTGCAGCTCACCCTCTGTAAGGTGCTGGGAGTGCTGGGCTACATTTTTGTCATGGGTTTCAAACCTCCTGACTCCGAGGGGAGAGTCATCCACTACACCACAAGCTTGCTGCTGAGTCCACTGTTGTTTATCATTTATGTAACTGATTTGGATGAGGATATAGGAGGCACAGTTGGCGGATGACACCAAAATTGGTGGTATAATGGACAGTGAAGATGGTTATCTATGATAACAAAGGGATCTTGATCAACTGGGCCAGTGAGCCAAGGAGTTTAATTCTGATAGAATTGAGCCATTTGGCCCAACAAGTCCACACCGACACTCCAAAGAGTATCCCACCCCCCTTCCTTTTTTTCACCCCTGACTAATGCACCTAACCTACACATCCCTGAACACCGTGGGGTAATTTAGCACAGCCAATTCACCCTAACCTGCACAATATGGGGTAATTGAGCATGGCCAATCCACCCTAACCTGCACATCTTTGGACTATGGGAGGAAACCCATGCAGACACGGGGAGAATGTGTAAACTCCACACAGTCAGTCGCCTGAGGCGGGAATCGAACTAAGTCCCTGCCGCTGGGAGGCAGCAGTGCTAACTAATGAGCCACCGTGCCACCCCAATAACTGAGAGGTGTTGCATTTCCATAAGTTAAATCAGGGACAGGATTTACACTGTTAATGGTGGGGCCCTGGGGAGTGTTATCCATCAGAGAGACTTCCTCGCTCAACTACATAGTTTCCTCAATGTGGCATCACAGCTGGACAGGGTGGTGAAGGTGGCATTTAGCTCTCTTGCCTTTACCCAGTCAGCGCATTGCGTATAGGAGTTGGGACGTCATGTTGTGGCTGGACATGACATCGGTGAGGCCACATTTGGAAGACTGTGTGCAACTCTGGTCGCCCTGCTACAGGAAGGATGTTATTACCTGGAGAGGGTTCAGAAACCATTTACCAGGATGTTGCCAGGAAAAGGAAGGTTTGAGTTATAAGGAGAAACTGGATAGGCCGGGACTTTTATCCCTGGAGTGTGGGAGGCTGAGGGGTGACCTTATAAAATCATGAGGGGCATAGGTGAGGTGAATAGTCAAGGCCTTTTCCCCAGGATAGGGGAGTCCAAAACACGATTAGATTACTTACAGTGTGGAAACAGGCCCTTTGGCCCAACAAGTCCACACTGACCCAGACCCATTCTCCTACAGCACAGCCAATTCACCTAACCTGCATTTTTTTGGACTGTGGGAGGAAACCCACACAGACACGGGGAGAATATGCAAACTCCACACAGACAGTCGCCTGGAATTGAACTTGGGACCCTGATGCTGTGAGGGAAGCAGTGCTAACCACTGAGCCACCATGCCACTCTAAGGAAGAGAGGGGAAAGATTTAAAAGAGACTTGGAAGGGGGGGATCTTTTATTCACGCAGAGGGTGCTGCATGTGTGGAACGAGCTGCCAGAGCAAGTGGTGGAGACTAGTATAGTGACAACATTGAAAGGATATTTGGATAGGAAAGGTTTAGAGGGGTATGGACTGGCAAATGGGACTGGTGCGGTCTAGTAAACCTGGTTGGCATGGACGAGTTGGGCCGAAGGGTCAGTTTCTGTGCTGTATGACTCTGAGACACTGTCTTAGCTGTGGAGCCTTGGTGATGAATCATGGAAATGTATTGAGCGCTGGTGTGTGAACACTCAATGTGAACCTGAACAGGTGGGCAATGTCCAGCAGGAGGCAGTGGTTCGTAACCAGGACCTGGACTTGTTCCTGATCAGGGACTCAAACCGATGGTAAACCTCATGCCAATTTGGTATAAATGTGGGGTCAAACACACCACCTGTAGCAGTCTGAACGATTCTGTACCAGGACCAGGTTAGGAAGGGATGGTTAACCCCCGGGTCCAGGGCAGGAGTAGGCAGTTCATGTGGAATTTATTCTGAAATTCTTTCTCTGGGTGCAGATGTTTCTGACCAGGCTGTAATGAATGTTTCACACTGGGAAAGTGATTGTGGGTCTTTGTTCCCCTCCTTGCATAATGTGGAGTTTCATCAGCGCTCGAGAAGCTCGACACCAGCCAGAACAATGCAGCCCCCTTCATCAGCCTCAGCACCCCCACCCCCACCCACCCTCTACCCCCCCCCCACCACCTTCACCTTCCCGCCCCTTCACCATCCCCTCACCCCCTCACACCCCCTTCACCATCCCTTCACCATCCCCCACCCTCCCACCCAACCCCCCACACCACCCCCCCACCCCCTTCACCATCCCCCCACACCCCCACCCCCTTCACCATCCCCCCATCCCCCACCCCCTTCACCATCCCCCACCCTCCCACCCAACCCCCCACACCATCCCCCCCACCCCCTTCACCATCCCCCCACACCCCACCCCCTTCACCACCCCCCCACCCCCGCACATGCTTCACCATTCCTCCACCCCCCCCACACAACCTTCACCATCCCCCAAACCCCCACACATCACCGTCACCATCCCCCACCCCCCTCCCCATTCCCCCACCCCTTCACCATCCCCCACACCCACCTACCCCTCCACCATCCCCCACACCCCCTTCACCATCCCCCACCCCCTCCTCTTCACCATCCCCCCACACTCCCTTCACTATCCCACCACCCCCTCACCCCCTTCACCATCCCCGCCTTCACCATCTCACCATCCCCCACCCCCTTCTCTTCACCATCCCCCCACACTCCCTTCACTATCCCACCACCCCCTCACCCCCTTCACCATCCCCGCCTTCACCATCTCACCATCCCCCACCCCCTTCTCTTCACCATCCCCCCACACTCCCTTCACTATCCCACCACCCCCTCACCCCCTTCAGCATCCCCCCACACACCATTCACCAACCCCCACCCCCCTCCCCTTCATTCCCCCACACCCCCTTTACCATCCCCCCACCCCCCCCACCCTTTTCACCATCCACCCACCCCCCACCACTTCACCATCACCCCCACTCCCCCAGCCCCCCACCCTCCCTTCACCATCCCCCCCACCCCCCCTTCAACATCCCCTCACCCCCACACCCCCTTTTACCATCCCCCCACTCCCCCACACCCCTTTCACCATCACCACACCTCCTTTACCAACCCCCCCTCCCCCCACCGAGCCCCCCACCATCCTCCTGCAGGTTAAGACGGAGCCAGAGAGTCAAACATGGGGGGCCAGACAGGAGTGCATCAGGATAGTTAGATTGTCAGGAAACGCCAGAGGAAGTGGTGGAGGCTGGTACAATCACAGCATTTAAAAGGCATCTGGATGGGGACATGAAGAGGAGGGGTATAGAGGGATATGGGCCAAGTGTTGGCAAATGATTAGGTTGGGATGTCTGGTCAGCATGGACAAGTTGGACTGAAGAGTCTGTTTCTCATACTCCCCATCCCTATGACTCTAAACAAAGGCACGAATTAGTGGTTTGATTGCAAAGATGTCCTTTGTACAATCTACGTTTTTGATCTAAAATGTATAACCAGTTGGGGAGATGTGATATTCACTTCACTGTCCCCAACCGAACAGGTCCTGGGTGTAAACATCCCCAGCTGTTTATTTAGAACATAAAGCGTGGAACATCACTGACCATTCCTCACATGTCAGTAAGATGTTACTGCAGGGGCTACACTGATATTAACCCTGCACCTCCCACACGTGATATCCATATGAGACACTTGACAGTGGTGAGGACTTTAAGAGGCTGCCCCTCAGTGATGAGTCAGCATTCAGTAGATTCCCCCATCACTGTCGAGAGTGTGGTGCTGGAAAAGCACAGCAGGTCAGGCAGCATTCGAGGAGCAGGAGGGTTCCTGATAGAGGGCTCCTGCCTGAAACATCGATTCCCCTGCTCCTCGGATGCTGCCTGACCTGCTGTGCTTTTCCAGCACCACACTCTCGACTCGGATCTCCTCCAGCATCTACAGTGCTCACTTTCTCCTAGATCCCAAAATGCTGAAACAGCCCAAAGCTGGGACCTGGATTTGCACTGACTGAAATGGAGGGTGGGGGTATTCACTGATTCATTTACCCGCAAATTTGCACCCACACTGGGGTGGCACTGTTTGGGAGTGAGTTATTGATCAGAATCTAATTGAGGGGCTCGGGGTGGGTGGGGGGTGGGTAACATATGGAATAGGAGTTATAAACTGGAATCTGATCAAGGAGTTCAGGGTGGGGGTTTATATATAGAATAACAGATACCCGGGAGAGAGTTACACACTGGAATCTAACCAAGGGGTTTGGGGGCATTTTTATATAGAATAACAGATACCTGGGAGTGAGTTACAAACGGGAATCTAATCAAGAGGTTTGGGGGGTTTATATGTAGAATAACAGATACCTGGGAGTGAGTTACAAACGGGAATCTAATCAAGAGCTTTGGGGGGTTTATATGTAGAATAACAGATACCCGGGAGTGAGTTACAGACTAGAATCTAATTGAGGGTTTGGGGGGTTTATATGTAGAATAACAGATACCCGGGAGTGAGTTACAGACTAGAATCTAATTGAGGGTTTGGGGGGTTTATATGTAGAATAACAGATACCCGGGAGTGAGTTACAGACTAGAATCTAATCGAGGGTTTGGGGGGTTTATATGTAGAATAACAGATACCCGGGAGTGAGTTACAGACTAGAATCTAATTGAGGGTTTGGGGGGTTTATATATTGAATAACAGATACCCGGGAGTGCATCTTTGATGTAGATTAAATGTTTATCCATCCATGGATATGGTTTTGGACAGTTGCTGATAAACAAATCTGAGTGTTGTTTCATTGTGATGTGAGAGAGAGAGAGAAAGCATCTAAATCGGTGCAACTGCGTGCAATGGTTGTGTGATTGGTTGTGTGTGTGCGAATGAACATTTGCTCAGAGATTGTGTGCCTATTTTTCTGTGTGTGTGTGTGCCTGTACATATGTGTGTGTCTATGTGCCTGTGCACGTGTATGTGTGTGTGTGTGTGTGTGTATGTGCATACCGAGGGAAACTGTTAGAAAATAAATTCCTCCCATTTAAATGTACAAGAATAGTCTTCCATATTGCAAGCCTTGCTCTCTCTCTCTCCCATTCCCTTTCTCTCCACCAATCTCTCTCTCTCTCTCTCTCCCATTCTCTCTCCAATTCTTTCACTCCCATTTTCTCTCCCTCTCCCATTCTCTGTCTCTCTCCAATGCTTTCTCTCTCCCATTCTCTCTCTCTCTCCCTCTCCCGTTTTTTTCTCTCTCTCATTCTCTTTCTCATTCTCATTCTCTCTCTCTCCCTCTCCCTCTGCCATCGTCTGTCTCTCCCTCTCCCATATTTCTCTCTCTCTCTCTCTCTCTCTCTTCCCCTCTCCCATTCCATCTCTCTCTCCTTCACTCCCCCCCATTCCCTTGCTGTGATGATGTTAATGGAAGTGACAGGTGAATTTGAAGCTGGGCTCTTACTTTGCTGCAGGCAGGTTTTGGCTGCTCCTTCACATTCTGCTCTCCTCAAAAATCCCACCAATCAGCTCCAATCCCAAGCAGCTTCTGTTAAGCAAACAGACAGCCATAAAAGCTGACAGCTATGACAACTATACTGCAGAAAGCGAGTCCTGCTTGTGGTACCTGACTATATCTGAGAGCAGGCCCCTCTTGTAGGTGCAGACTTGTAGGAAGATGACAAACTCTGAGCAGCATTGGCCATCGGTAGCGTCCAGCATTTCAAAAGCAGCTGCCTTTTTCTAAAGTATTGTCAAGCGATTGCTGTTGTCTATTTCTCCAGTTTCTGGTTGAAAGTGCAGAGTCAGCACTTGGACGTTTGTGTCCATGGGACGCAGAGAGAAGCCTGTTACAGCTAGGCCCAAATCGCCAAATACTTGAGGCCCAGAATAGCACTGCCAGTGTGTCAGCTCTGTCCGGGCCTTCATGCACCAGTAGAGCCTGGCCTTGTAGTGACAGCCTCTAAGACTTCTCATGGCCATACGAATGGGATCATTTAGCCTTCCCTGATTGTAAAGGAGGGAGATGGACAGATTTGGAATTCTGTGGGAATGAGCTGTTCCCGTGAGATTCCAAATAGTGTCAGGCAAAAGGCCCAATGCTAAAATACAGAAACACCTAACGATAGTAACTCAGGTTGTGGGGTGTGTGGGGGGGTTGGGGTGGGGGTTCACAATTTCAAGACTGACAGCAAGAGGAGTGAGATGAGAAGAGCCATCTTTACTCAGAGAGTTGTTAGGATTTGGAATGCAGTGCCTGGGGAAGGTTGGAGGTTCCAAAAGAGAGCTGGATATATATTTGAAAGGGATGAGGTTAGAGGGCTACAGACATAGGGGCTGGAGAGTGGGACCAGCTGGGGCAGCTCTTTTGGGAAACAATAGGGTAATATAGAAGCAGGGAGGTTGTTCTCGCTGGTGGGTGAAACCAGAACGATGGGGCATAGCATCAAAATAAGGGGGAGCAGATTTCAGACTGAACTGAGGGGGAACTTCTTCACCCAGAGGGTTGTGAATCTGTGGAATTCCCCGCCCAGTGAAGCAGGGAATTATTTTTAAGGCAAAGATAGATTTTTGAACAGTAAAGGGATTAAGGATTATGGTGAGAGTGTGCGTAAGTGGAGCTGAGTCCATGATAAAGATCAACCACAGTCATAGAGATGTACAGCACAGAAACAGACCCTTCGGTCCAACTCATCCATGCCACCCAGATAACCTAACCTAATCTAGTCCCACTTGTCAGCACCCAGCCCATATCCCTCCAAACCCTTCCTATTCATATACCCATCCAGATGCCTCTTAAATGTTGCAATTGTACCAGCCTCCACCACTTCCTCTGGCAGCTCATTCCATACACGTACCACCCTCTGTGTGAAAAGGTTGCCCCTTAGGTCGTTTTAAAATCTTGCCCCTCTCACCTTAAATCTACGCCTTCTAGTTCTGGACTCCCCCACCCCAGGGAAAAGACCTTGTCTAATTAACCTAACCGTGCCTCTCATGATTTTATAAACCTCGATAAGGTCACCCCTCAGCCTCCGATGCTCCAGGGAGAACAGCCCTCGCCTATTCAACCTCTCCCTGTAGCTCAAATCCTCCAACCCTGGCAACATCCTTGTAAATCTTTTCTCAACCCTTATGTTCTTACGAGCTAGTACAGCCACAATGAGTCGAATGGCCTCCTTCTGACCTGTAAAGTTCTATCATTCACTCTGAAAGACGGTACATGAGAGAGCAATGTGTGTTGACACAAAAATGACCATCAAAAAGGAACCGGAGAAATACACCATTTTCAGGTCAATTGGGAGCTAGGGTGGTGGTGTACTGAGAATGTCACTGGCCTAGTAATCCAGTGGATCCAGCGTAATGCTCTGGGTCAAATCCCACCATGGCGTCTGGTGGAATTCAATTAATAAATATGGAATTCAAAGCTATTTTCGATAAATACAATGACCATCGATTGTTGTAAAGTCCATAATACGTTTATTATTAAACTGGAGAGGATTCCCAAGAGATTTGCCAGGAATGGGAGGGGCTTTGAGTAATAAGGAGAGGTAGGGACCTTTTTCCCTGGACTGTTGGAGGTCGAGGGGTGACCTTATAGATTAGATTCCCTACCGTGGTCCACACTGACCTTCCATGGGATAACCCAGCCAGACTTATTTCCCTACGTTTACCCTTGATTAATGCATCTAACACTATGGGCCATTTAGCCTGGCCAATCCACCCTAACCTGCACATCTTTTGTAACTGTGGGAGGGAAACCGGAGCACCCAGAGGAAACCCACGCAGACACGGGGAGAATGTGCAAACTCCACACAGTCAGTCACCCGAGGGTGGAATCGAACCTGGGTCCCTGGTGCTGTGAGGCAGCGGTGCTAACCAATGAGCCACCATACCACCCTGGTGGGGTTGTAGAGGTTTACAAAATCATGAGGGGCATGGAAAAGGTGAATGGCAAATGTCTTCTTCCTCAGGTGGGGGATTTCAAGACTAGGGGGCATATTTTTAAGATGACCGCGGAAAGATTTTGAAAAAAAGAGGGACAATCTTTTTACACAGTGGTTCGTGTGTGCAATGAATTTCCACAGGAAGTGGTGGATATGGGTACAGTTTCAACTTTTAAAAGACATTTGGATAAGTACATGAAGGGGAAAGGTTTGGAGGGATACGGGCCAGGAGCAGGCTGGTGGGACTGAGCAGTTTAGTTTGGGATCAGGGTCAGCATGGACTGGTTGGGCCGAAGGGTCTGTTTCCATGACGAATGACTCTACTGGTTCACTAATGCCCTTTAAGGAGGGAAATCTGCCACTCTAAGCCAGTCTGGCCGACCCGTGATTCCAGACCCACAGCAAATGTGTTTGACTCCTCGCTACCATCTAAAATGACCGAATGAACCACTAAGGTCATGGTTATTTTAGGGAAGGTCAATAAATACTGGGCATGCCTGCATCCCACGAAAGGGTAAAAGCACCCGTCTCTTCTAAAGAGTTAGGATAGATGCCATGGGCCAAATGGCCTCCTCCTGCTTTATGTTATTCTCAGATTTAGGGCAGAGAGTCATCGGGAGCTGGCATTGTTCTCCTTTGAACGGAGAAGGTTAGGGCAACACTTCTGAGTGCACAGATTAGCAGGAGTAGGCCACTCTGCCCCTCAAGGTTGGTCTGTCATTCTGTCATGAAGGGCTGTGGTGGAATGGATGGAGGGAAACTGTTTCCACTGGCTGGCTGTTCGAACTGACGCAAGGTAAGTTTTTTTCTGAGCTGAGAATGATCTGGAATGTTCCATCCGCACAGGCAGACTTGGCAAGTTTGGAAAGACCTTCAGGCGACTGTAGGATGAATCCTGCCCGGTTATGGGAAAGAGCAGGAGGAAGGCAGAGAGTGAGCTGAATCCGTTGGAGACAGCCTCTGCTCAGGAGGTAACATTCTCAGCTCGGAGTCAGCAGGTTGAGGTTTCAAGGCCCACTCTTGGAGCGCTGTGCTGGGACTTTCAGACAAGGTGCGCTCTGGATGGGCAGGTTTTTGCCAGGACACTGGGGAGTCCTCCCTTGGTCTCCTCCCACCAGGGAGATGGGATGTTTTACATTCCCAGGAAGCCAAATGAGAGATGAAGATGTATTGATCAGTGGAGCAGTGAAGAAGATGATCTCGTAGTACAATGGGATCTTGATCAACTGGGCTAGAGGGCCGAGGAACAGCAGATGGAGTTTAATTCAGATAATGTTGAGCTGTTATGTTTTGGTAAGATTAACCACGGCATAGTTAGTGGGAGAGTGCTGTCAAACAAAGAGATCAAGATACATAGTTCCTTGAAAGTGCCATCATAGGTTAACAGGGCAGTGAAGAAGGCATTTGGCACACTTGCCTTTACTGGTCAAAGCATTGAGTCCAGGAGTTGGGATGTCTGGTTACTGCTGTACAGCACCTTGGTCAGATCACTGTTGGAATATTGAGAGCAATTCTGGTCTTCTTCCTATCGGAACGATGTTGTGAAACTTGAAGGGGTTCAGAAAAGATTTGCAAGGATGTTGCCAGGGTTGGAGGATTTGAGCTGTAGGGAGAGGCTGAATAGGCTGGGGCTGTTTTCCCTGGAGTGTCGGAGGCTGAGGGGTGACCTTATAGAGGTTTATAAAATCATGAGGGGAATGGATAAGGTGAATAGACCAAGTATTTTCCCTGGGGTGGGGAGTCCAGAACTAGAGGGCATAGGTTTAGGGTGAGAGGGGAAAGATATAAAAGAGACCTAAGGGGCAACTTTTTCACATAGAGGGTGGTACGTATATGGAATGAGCTGCCAGAGGAAGTGGTGGAGGCTGGTGCAATTGCAACAACCCTCCAGTATTGGTAATACCTTTGCACAAAAACATGGATGATTTTGGGATAGTGTAGGGGGACGGGCTGAGAATAATTCACAGGTCGGCGCAACATCGAGGGCCGAAGGGCCTGTTCTGTGCTGTATTGTTCTATGTTCTATTTAAAAGGCATCTGGATGGGTATGTGAATAAGAAGGGTCTAGAGGGATACGGGCCATTTACTGGCAAATGGGACTAGATTGGGTTGGGATATCTGGTCGGCATGGACGAGTTGGACCGAAGGGTTTGTTTCCGTGCTGTACATCTTTATGACTCTATGGTTAGGCCACTTCTGGAGTACTCCTTACAATTCTTTACACAGAGAGTTGTGAATGCATGGAATGCGTTGCCAGCTGTGGTGGTGGAAGCAGAGTCATTGGGGACATTTAAGTGACTGCTAGACGTACACATAGACAGCAGGGGTGCATAGGTTAAGTTATTGTATCTTACATTAGGATTAAATCTCGGCACAACATCGTGGGCCCAAGGGCCTGGTCTGTGCTGTACTTTTCTATGTTCTACGTTCTAATTCTGGTCTCCCCGCTATAGGAAGGATGTTATTAAAAACTGGAAAGGGTTCAGAAAAGATGTACAAGGATATTACCAAAACTGGAGGGTTTGAGCTATAGGGAGAGGCTGAATAGGCTCATAAAACAGCCCACTCATTCCAGGTTCAGTTCTGATCGGCCTTGTACAGGAAGGATATTGTTAAGTTTGAGAGGTGCAGAAACGATTTCCAAGGCCACCTTTGGAACATTGCATGCGATTCTGGTCTCCCACCTATCGGAAGGATGTTGTAAAACATGGAAGGGTTCGGAAAAGATTTATAAGGATGTTGCCAGGGTTGGAGGATTTGCGCTATAGGGAGAGGCTGAACAGGCTGGGGCTGTTTTCCCTGGAGCGTCGGAGGCTGAGGGGTGACCTTAGAGGTTTATAAAATCATGAGGGGGATGGATAGGGTAAATAAACACGGTCTTTTCCCCAGGCTAGGGGAGCCCATAACTCGAGGGCATCGATTTAAGGTGAGGGGGGGGGGAGATTTAAAAGGGGTCTGAGGGGCAACTTTTTCACACAGAGGGTAGTGCATGTAAGGAATGAGCTGCCAGAGGAAGTGGTGGAGCTGGATACAATTACAGCATTTAAAAGACATTTGGGCAGGCACATGGTTAAGAAGGGTTTAGAGGGATTTGGACCAACACAGGCAAATGGGGCTAGTTCAGTTTAGGAAACCGGGTGGGCACGGACGAGTTGTGCCGAAGGGTCCATTTCTGTGCTGTGCGGCTCTGTGACCTCTTCTGCCCGAAGACTGTTGCAAATACTTAATCCTTACCCTTTGCACTGATGTGCTGGGGTTTAACATCATTGAGGATGGGGACATTTGTGGAGCCTCCTCCTCCAGTGAGTTGTTTGTCACCATTCACGGCTGGATGTGGCAGGACTGCAGAGCTCAGACCTGATCCATTGATTCTGGGATCGCTTAGCTCTGTCTATCACTTGCTAATTATGTTGTTTGACATGCAAATACTCCTGTGATGTAGCTTCACCTCATCTTCAGGTCTGCCTGGTACTGCTCCTGGCATACCCTCTCCATTGCTGTCCTGGCTTGTTGGTAATGGTTGAGTGGGGGTTATGCTGGGCCGTGAGGTTACAGATTGTGCTGGAGTACAGTTCTGTGGTTGCTGGCCCACAGCACCTCATGGACGCCCAGTCTTGAGTTGCTAGTTCAGTTCAGACTCTATCCCATTTAGCATGGTGATTGTACTGGCCTATGGCACTATGACAACAGTTAAAAGGTATCTGGATGGGTATATGAATAGGAAGGGTTTAGAAGGATATGGGCCAAGTGCTGGCAAATGGGACTAGAGTAGGATATCTGGTCAGCATGGACGAGTTGGACCGAAGGGTCTGTTTCTGTGCTGACTCTGTAACAGGCTATTCTCAATGTGAGGGCGGGACATTGTCTCCACAAGGACTTGTGTAGTGGTCGCTTTTATCGATACTGTCATGGATCTGCAACTGGCAGATTAGTGAGGATGAGATCAGGTATGTTTTTTCCCTCTTGTTGGTTCCCTCACCCCCAGCCACAAGCCAAGTCTAGAAGTGATGTCCTTTAGGACCTGACCAGCTCCATCAGGAATGCTGCTGCTGCTGAGCCACTCTTAGACGTTGAAATCCCCCACCCAGAGTACATTTTTGCATCCTCACTACCCTCAGTGCTCCCTCTCTGTGTTGTTCAATACGAGGGAACATTGATTCATCAGCTGAGGGAGGACGATATGTGGGAATCTGCAGGACATTACCTTGCCCATGTTTAACCTGAAGCCATGAGACTTCATGAAGCTCAGAATCAATATTGAGGACTCCCAGGACAACTCCCTCCTGACTGTATCCCCACTGTGCCACCACCTCTGCTGGGTCTGTCCTGCCGGTGGGACAGGATATATCCAGGGATGGTGATGGCGGTGTCTGGGATGTTGACTGTAAGGTATGGTTCCGTGAGTGTTCCTGTGTCAGGCTGTTGCTTGTCTACTCTGTGAGACAGCTCTCCTAATCTGTGCACGCGCTCCCAGATGTGTCCCAGGATCGTCGGAGGCTGAGGGGTGACCTTATAAAATCATGAGGGGCACGGATAGAATAAATAGACAAGGTCTTTTCCCTGGGGTGGGGGGAGTCCAAAACTAGAGAGCATAGATTTAGGGTGAGAGGGGAAAGATATAAAAGAGACCTAAGGGGCCACTTTTTCACACAGAGGGTGGTACGTGTATGGAATGAGCTGCCAGAGGAAGTGGTGGAGGCTGGTACAATTGCAGCATTTAAGAGGCATCTGGATGGGTATATGAATAGGAAGGGTTTGGCGGGATATGGGCCGGGTGCTGGCAGGTGGGACTAGATTGGGTTGGGGTATCTGGTCAGCATGGACAAGTTGGACCGAAGGGTCTGTTTCTGTGCTGTACATCTCTATGACTCTATGATTCAATGTTAAGAAGGAGAAGTTTGTAGGGTTGGCAGGGCTGTACCTTGTTATTTCTGATGCCGTTGTCAATGGGGGGGGAGGGGTCTGTCCAGCTTAATTCCTTCTTTAAGCCATTTTTATGGTTGATGATTGGAGTGACTTGCTAGGCCAATCAACCAATCAATTTCTGAGAGTCTTATGTAGGTCAGACTGAGTAAGGATGGCAGATTTCCTTCCCAAAGGATATTAGTGAGGCAGATGGGTTTTTACGGCAACCAACTGTGGCAATACTTAGACTTTTGTTGAATTCAAATTCCACTATCAGCTGTTTTTTATTCATTCCTGGATGTCACTGGCTGAGCCCAGTATTTATTGCCCGTCCCTAATTGCCCCTTGAGAAGGTGGGGGGGGGGGAATGCTGCCTTCTTGAACCACTGCAGTCCATGTGCTGTAGGTTGACCCACAATGCCCTGAGGGAGGAAATCTCAGGATTTTGACCCAGCAACACTGAAGGAACAGTGATATACTTCCATGTCAGCGGAGTGGTTCAGAAGGGAACTTGCAGGGGGTGGTGTTCCCATGTATCTGCTGTCCTTAATCTTCTAGATGGAAGTGGTCATGGGTTTGGAAGGTACTGTCTGAGGATCTTTGGTGAATTTCCTCAGTGCATTTTGTAGATGGTACATACTGCTGCTGCTGAGCATCGGTGGGGGAGGGAGGGGATGCTTGTGGGTGTAGTGCCAGTCAAGCGGGGCTGGTTTGTCCTGGATGGTGTCGAGCTTCTTGAGTGTTGTTGGCGTTGCCCCCATCCAGGGCACGTGGGGAGTATTCACTCACACTCCTGACTTGTGCCTTGTGATTGATGGACAGGCTTTGGGGACTTCCACATTTTTGGGTAGATGCCAGTGTTGTAACTGTACTGGAACAGCTTGGCGAGGGGAGCAGCACGTTTTGGAGCGCAAGTCTTAAGTCCTATTGCTGGAATGTTGTCAGGGCCCATAGCCTTTGCAGTGTCCGGTGTCTCCAACCGTTCCTTGACATCACGTGGAGTGAATCGAATTGGCTGTAGACTGGTATGTGTGATGGTGGGGACCACTGGAGGAGGGTGAGATGGACCAGATTACCTTTTGCACTGTTGTGCTGTGCTCTTCTATCATTGAGGATGGGGGTGTGCACGGAGTTTCCTCCAGGGAGGTGTTTAATTGTCCACCACCATTCACGACTGGATTTGAACATGCATCTGCCGGAACATGACCTGGGTTCCCAGATTACCAATCCGCTAACAGTGCCATTGCCACTCTGTTCTCACTGACCCTTCGTGTCAGTGCTTACCAAAGGTCGGGGGGGGGGAGGTCGTGACCCTGTGTGGAGCCTCAAGCTGACGTTTGTGGGTGGTGACCTCTGGTGTGGCTCTGAGCCAATCATATCTGGTATCCTCTTGCTGTTGCTATTCCCATTGTGAAGCCTTGCTTGGGATGTGCCAAAGTGTGAGAGTCACTGGATCAGTGCAAAGGGGAGGAGATCCATCAGGAAGCTAATAGCGTGGGTTGAATTCCTGCGCTGACTGAGGTTAACGTGACTGACCGTCCTTCTCAACCACTCCCCTCGCCTGAGGCAAGGTGACCCTCAGGTTAAATCACCACCAATCGTGTCTCGCTCTCTCTCTCTCTAATGACAGAGCAGCTGACAATCTGTTCTGGACTTCCCATATAGATGCAACGGTCAAGAGGATACAACGACTCCTCTTCTTCCTCAGGAAGCTCAGGAAATTTGGCATCTCCATAAGGCCCCTCACCAACTTCTACCATTCAGACCATACTGTCCGGTCGCACAGTAGCCTGCTACGGTAACTGCTCTGCCCAGGACGGTTAAGACACTACAGAAGGGGGTGTGCACAGCCCAGACCAAGACGGAAGCCAATCTCCCATCCATGGGCTCCATTTACACGGCTCATTGTTCAGGGAAAGACTGTCCTAGCTGATCCATGTAGGCCTGAGAACCCTTACTCTAGTCAGACAATGACCTTTCTGTCTTTTTGGAATCTCCTTAAATGAAAGCCTAACTTGGAGAAGGAGGTCAGTAGATTCAGGGGGCCAGAAGTGAGAAAGGGTGTTGGGCACGTTGGGTGGCGGGAGAGGTCAGGTTTCTGAGTGGGCGTCGGAAGGTTAGAGGTCGGCGGATCAGTTGGAGCCTGAGGTGCTGATTGTTTAACCACCAGGTGCCAGTCCTGAAGAGCAGCTGCTCCCTATTGTTTCCATTAACACGGGGCCCGGTGGGGGATGCTCATAGTTTTCACATGACACAGCGCAAAGAACCGAGCGGCTCTCTGACATGTCAAATGGCTCATTCAGCCGAGTTAATGTTGTGGTGTGGTTCTCTCTGAGGTCAAACCTGTGAGGAATTGTGGGAGGGGAGAGGTGGGCATAACATGGCGGAGGTGAACAAGATCATTTCCCTGTGTCTGTGGCCCACAGCCGTCAGCCAATCCTTCAGAGTTTGGTTTCCTAGTTTCCATAGCAACGTACTCAGGCAGGGCTGTCGTGGGTGGTGGGGGGGGTTGGGGGGGAGCGGGGTTGAAGTTCAGAGGTAGGGACAGTACTTAGCCTCCCACACCTGGCCTGTGACAGAGCGACAATATCCGATGTACGACCTATCCATGGGTTTCCAGGTTCTGTTGTATTGATTCAGTCTTTACACTGACTCTGGGGATAGAAGGAAGAGGAGGCCATTCAGCACCGTCGTGCTTACCCTGCCATTTAACTAGATCCCAGGCTGATCTTTGACCTCCGGGCCATTTACTCATACTATTCCCTGTTATTATTAACGTCCATCATCAAAACTCAAGAGAATGGGATCAGGTGCGTCACACATTAGCGTAAAGCATCCCATGGAAACAATTTAATAAATAGCAGAGGATTTCCCCCAGTGTCCTGGGCCAATATTTATATTATGCTTAAAAAACATCATCAAACACCAAACCATGTTGCTTTATTTTTTTCATTCGTGGGTGACTGGGCCTAGCATTTATTGTCCATCCCTAATTGCCCCTTGAGTGAGGTACCTTTTTGAGGGAGAGCTGTCAGGAGAGCCCGTAGGGAGAGAGTTGCAGGATTCTGACCCAGCAACACTGAAGGGACGGTGATGTATTTCCAAGTCGGGATCGTGAGTGGCTCGGAGGGGAACTTGCTGCAAGATCTTTATTTCGTTTCTTCATGGGATGTGGGCATCTATTGCCCGTCGCTGGTCTGTTGCCCAAGTCTTTAGCTGGTCGATTCATGGAGGGTTCTGTCTAAGGAGGCACAGTGAGTTGTTGCATTGCATTGTGTGTGTATGGTACACTCTGAGCATCGATGGTGGAGGAAGTGCATGTGGTGCCAATCTAGTCAGGGCTGCGGTGGGGTGGGTTTGGATCTGGATGGTGTTGAGCTTCTTGTGTCTTGTTGCCTCAGCGCTGTGTGTGAGAGCTTGCTGCGTACAAATTGGCTGCTGCATTTCCCTTGTTACGTTTCTGAGGAAGAAATAAAGCTTTAAAATGCCCCAAGCTTGTGATCGGCTCGACATCAACGTGACTGCGGGATGTGCCAGGGGCTGTGGCAACTGGTTGATGGGTTGGCGGATAGAGATGGGCAGTGAGGAGGAATGTTTGAAGGAGGAGCAGGAAGATCCCATGAGCCAGCTTTGGGCTGGGGTGGAGAGCGCAGGGTTAGGGCTGCAGGAGGTGGTTCTTGGGCCAAGGGTCACTCAGCTTTAGGCTCTCGAAAGACCTTAGCCTCCTCACAAAGCTGGGAGGGGGGGGGGCAGGGGAGTTCCTGTGAGGAGGGCTGGCTCTGTGTATCACGGTCTGCCCCATCCCTGGAGCCGAGCCAACGCAGGCAAGCCTAAAAGCTGAACTCAGTATCGATCTGTTAATAAAGTGGCCCTTCATCTGGATTGATGTAAAGTGAGTGGGAGTAAAGAGACCGCACTTTAAATTAACTGCCTGCTGAATATCTGCTGTCGTAGTGCCAGCCTCCAATAGCCGAGGGCATCATGTTAACTCTTTCACTGCTAGGAGAAAGTGAGGACTGCAGATGCTGGAGATCAGAGTCGAGAGTGTGGTGCTGGAAAAGCACAGCAGGGTCAGGCAGCATCCGAGGAGCAGGAGAGTCAACGTTTCGGGCGTAAGCCCTATGCCAGAAAAGTCGACTCTCCTGCTCCTCGGATGCTACCTGACCTCCTGTGCTTTTCCAGCACCACTCTCTCGACCCTTTCACTGCCGCTGGCTTGGTACTGGAGCAGGTTTAGTTTTAAATAGTTAATGGGGGTGTGGCTCGGCCCAACATTCCTTGCCTAACCCTAATTACCCAGTAAAGAGTCAACCATGTTGCTGTGGGTTCAATTCCACCCTCGGGCGACTGTCTGTGTAGAGTTTGCACGTTCTCCCCGTGTCTGTGTGGGTTTCCTCCGGGTGCTCCGGTTTCCTCCCACAGTCCAAAGATTTGCAGGTTACGGTGGATCGGCCCATGCTAAATAGCCCATATTGAACAGGGATGTGCAGGCTGGGTGAATAAGCCACAGGAAGTGCAGGGTTACAGGGTAGGGGTGGGTTGGGGTGGTGATGCTTTTTGGAGAGGTCACTGTGGACTCGATGGACCGAATGGCCTGTTTCCACAGTGTGGGAATTCTATGATTACACCACGTGGACTGTAGCGGATAAAGGAAATGACTCACTAGCACCTTCTCAAGGGGCAATTAGGGATGAGCAACAAACGTTGGCCCAGCCAGCGATACCCCCATCCCAGGGCACAAATGATAAGAAATAAGAATGTGTACGATATGGCTGGTTTAGCACCGTGTAAAGTTTAGCCCTTGTAGTTGCTTGGCCGTCTTTTCCGAGTGCAACAATCGGACTTCAGTGGGAAAGACTCCGGTCTTGCACAATCCTGGCCTTCCTTTCCCTTGGCGAGTAATTGTTCTCCAGAAGAACATCAAGAAAAACATCTGTGATATCAGATGCTTCCTGTATCGAGGGCCAGTGACACTGACTCGGCCAAGTTATGTGTGCATTTGACCTGGAGTTGACACCAGTCAGCTGCTTGCTTGAGGCTTGGCTATTTCGACCGCATGTCGCAGAGTGTGGTGCTGGAAAAGCACAGCCGGTCAGGCAGCATCCAAGGGGCAGGAGAGTCGACGTTTCGGGCATAAGCCCTTATCAGGAATGAGGCTTATGAGCCAAGGGGACTGAGAGGTAAATAGGAGGGGGTTGGGGTTGGGGGATAAGTTAGCTGAGAGAGCGATAGGGAGATGAAGGTGGTGGGTGAAGATGATAGGTCAGAGGGGAGGGTGGAGCAGATAGGTGGGAAGGGAGATGGACAGTTAGAACAGGTCAAGAGGGTGGTGCCAAGTTGGAAGTTTGGATCTGGGATGAGGTGGAGGGAGGGGAAACTGGTGAAACCCACATTGCTGCCAGGGGGTTGGAGGGTCCCAAGTCGGTTGCCTCTCTGCACCTCCCTCCCCCAACTCTGACCCCATTCACAATCTCCTCCCCGCACTTCTGAAGGTTCTGGTGTTGAGGAAGGAATTGGGGATGGGTGGAATTGAGGGGAAGAGCTGTTACTACATGAGCCCTCTGTCCTCCACCAGAATAGATGACAATGTTTCTTCATTTCTCCCATTTCCCCAGTTTGTGCCCGATTCCATATCCCTCATCATCCCTTTACTCACCAGCTGACATCAACCACCCCTCTCCCCCCCCCCCCCCCCCCCCCCCCCCCCCCCCACACAGGCAACATATCGCTGTCATCTTTTCACCATCAAAGGACTTGCCTTCCCTAGCTCTGTTACTCTCTGCAGCCCCACAAGGGGGCGTAATTCTTAGGTGAAAATGCAGGAGGTTCAGCGGAAAAATGTTTTCCACCTAAAGAGGAGTGAGGGTCTGGAATGCACTGCCTGGGAATGCAATCTCCCAAGGGTAACCCACCTAACCTGCACAATCTCCCATGGGTACCACACCTAACCTGCACAATCTCCCATGGGTACCCCACCTAACCTGCACAATCTCCCATGGGTACCACACCTAACCTGCACAATCTCCCATGGGTAACCCACCTAACCTGCACAATCTCCCATGGGTACCCCACCTAACCTGCACAATCTCCCATGGGTACCCCACCAACCTGCACAATCTCCCATGGGTACCCCACCTAACCTGCACAACCCTGAGCAATCTCCCACGGGTAACCCACCTAACCTGCACAACCCTGAGCAATCTCCCATGGGTAACCCACCTAACCTGCACAACCCTGAGCAATCTCCCACGGGTAACCCACCTAACCTGCGCCAGCCTGGACACCACAGAGCAGTTTCCCATGGCTAACCCACACGCTACATCTTTTAAACTGTGGGAGAAAACCCACACTGACACAGGGAGAACTTGCAAACTCCACTCAGACAGTCGCCCAAGGGTGGAATCGAACCCAGCTCCCTGGCGCAGTGAGGCAGCAGTGCTAACCACTGAGCCACACAACGTGGTGGGGATTGGGGTCATTGATTCTAGGTTTCTAAAGTGAAAAACAATCTGGGCCCACCCTGCACAGTCACTGGAATGGATGGTTCTGACTGCAATGCTGACTGACAAGGCATTCCACATCATGTGTTGCAATGGGAATGTGTACGTTCAGGAAACCGTGCATATGATAATGTAGCAACAACCACATGCTATTGAAACTCTGGATAGACAGGAGGAGAGATCTCTCATCGGTATGAGGGCTGGTTAGCTCCGTTGGCTAGTTGGCATGTTTACAATGCCAAGTCACACCAACAATGTGGGTTCAGTTACTGCACCAGCTGAGGTTACTTGGGGGTGCCTGAGTGGTTAGCACTGCTGCCTCATATCACCAGGAACACAGGTTCAGTCCCACCCTTGGGTTGTCTGTGTGGAGGTGGCATGTAGTCCCCTTGTCTGCGTGGGTTCCCTCCCACAGTCCAAAGACATACAGATTAGGGTGGACTGGCTGCGCTAAATTGCCCCATAGTGTGCAGGCTGGGTGGGCTAGCTATGGGGAAATGCGGGGATAGAGTGGGTCTGGGTGGGCGACACTTCAGAGGGTCGGTGTAGACCCAAGGGGCTGAATGGCCTGTTTCCACACTGTAGGCATTCTATGAAGGACTCTCCTTCTCCCCTCACTTGAGGTGTGTGGTGACCCTCAGGTGAAATCGCTACCTCTCTGTGATGAGAGAGTGGGGTTATGTTGAGTTTCTCTGTTATAAGTAAGAGTTTGATGGAAGCTGGATGAGTTAGAGACAGTGATGTAGCAGGCACAGTACAGACTTACAAGAACAACCTCTACCATAGGGAGTACCAGCATTGGGCTCAGGACCCTAGGGGGCTGGTGGGAGCTGTAAGTCTGGGCTCACACAGGCTCCAGGGCAATGGCAGCCAACCCTCCCTGTCCCTCACTCTCATCGGCGTGTTCCTCCATCCCCTTTGAGGGGGTTGTGACAATTTTCAAGCTTTGCACTGGGACCAAGGAAGGGATGGGGGAGGGGTAGGAATAAAATTGGGGGTTTGTATGGCACCACGTCAGGTTGGAACCTCACCTGTCAGCGTCACTCCAAGAGGCAGTTTCGACCAGGCCGAGATCCTTAATATACAAGAGGTCGGTGATCACAGAGGCTAACACTGTTCTGGTTTATGAAGGAGAACCAGAGAGGTATCTATTAATATCAAGTGGATAGAGCAAGGACAGAAAGATTAGATCACAAACAGCCTGGAGCTAACTGTAATTTGTGAATAGGGCTTTAGTGGGGCTTATTAATAGACCAGGTTGTTGTCCAGTGTAGGCCCTGGGACAGGGTTTACTAGGTCTCACAAGAGCGCCCTCAGTGCAGCGCTGAGAGAGAACAGCTTTGTCTGCAGACCTGTGGCTTGGCTGAGGCATTAAAGCTGCAGCTCCCTAATGAACGATGCAACCTCACGGTCGTTCTGTCGAGGTGCTCAGAGATTTGCATGTTGCAAGTGTTTCGTTTTAATTGGATTTATCCCGATTCAGCACAAATTGGGCACTGCAGCTTCCTACTGCTGTCTCCAAGACTGATTAGTGAGAGCTTTCAACTCACTGGCATCGCGTTTACTGGTAAACTGCTCCTGCTCTCCACCTACACACTGTCACAGAATCCCTACAGCGTGGAAGCAGGCCATTAAGTCCACACCGATTCCTGATTAAGGGTTTTTGCCTGAAACGTCGATTCTCCTGCTTCTCGGATGCTGCCTGACCTGCTGTGCTTTTCCAGCCCCACACTCTTGACTCTGATCTCTAGCATCTGCAGTGCTCACTTTTGCTGAGTCTACACCACACCTCTTCTGTGGTGGCTCAGTGGTTAGCACTGCTGCCTCTCGGTGCCCGGGATCCGGGTTCGATTCCCACCTTGGGTGACTGTCTGTGTGGTGTTTGCACATTCTCCCCGGGTGCTCCGGTTTCCTCCCACAGTCCAAAGATGTGCAGGTTAGGGTGGATTGGCCGTGCTAAATTGCCCCATAGTGTTTATGGATGTGTAAGTAAGGTGCATTCATCAGGGATAAACGTAGAGGAATAGGTTTGGGTGGGATCCTGCCCAGAGGGCTAGTGTGGACCTGTTGGGCCGAAGGACCTCTTTCCACACTGAAGGCATTCTTCAAATCTGAAGAGCATTCCATCCAGAGCCACCCCATCCCTGTAACCCCTGCATTTCCCATAGCTAACACTATGGGCAACATAGCATGGCCAATTCACCCTAACCTGTACACTATGGGGCAATTTCCCATGGCCAATTCACTTTGCTTTAACCCCATCCCTGTAACCCTGCATTTCTCCATGGCTAACCCACCCAGCCTGCACATTCCTGGACACTATGGGCAATTTCCCATGGCCAATCCACCCTAACCTGCACATCTTTGGATTGTGGGAGGAAACCAGAGAATCGCATTAACTCCCATTAAACTTAAAACCTCCTGCCTCTTCAGTGTATATAACTCTCCCTTCGTCTCCCTGTCTCCATGTCCTCTTGTACCTTTGTCCCTGTCCCTGGTTATTATTTCCACCCGCTTCCTCTTCCTTGATGCCCATCTTGATCCACTCTGTTTGAGACATTAAAGATTCAGAAGGAGTTGGATGTTGAGAGGTTGTTTCCCGCGGGGGTGGGGAAAGCTGGGACAGAGGACACTGTCTCAGGACGAGGGGCTGGTCAGTGCAGAATCAGATGAGGATAAATACCTTCACTCAAAGGGCTGTGAGTGCTTGGCAACCTCTTCCATCAGAGGGCTGGAGATGCTCCCTCGTTGAATATATTCAAGAAATGGGTCCGACCCAATATTAGGACTAAAAACGGAAATTGCTGGAAAGGTTCAGCGGATCTGGCAGCATCTGTGGAGAGAAATCAAAGAGGTAACACTTCGGACCCGTTGACCCTTTCTCGGGACTGATGGTAGCTAGGAACATATCAGTTTTTAACCGACATTTCCGCTGATTGGTCAATGTGGATGAGTTGGACTAAAGGCTCTGTTTCTGTGCTTGATGACTCAGGAAATTGAGGGATTTGGGGAACGGATGGGAAGGTGGGTTTGAAGTCTAAGATCAGCCATGATCATATTAAATAGCAGAACAGATTTGAGAGGCCGAATGCTCTCCCTTTGCTCTTATTTTGCATGTTTTTGTGTTCTTATCTGGAGCCTGCTCGTCTCTTTGTCCTTCTCTCCGTATCCCACCTGTATCATTCTCACGTTCACTATTATCCTGTCCAGCTCTCCTCCCTTTCTCTACGTTGTTGTAGCGCTCTCTCTTTGTCAAGGGAATGAAAATGGAATAAGGAGAAAACATGTTGGGGGGGGTGCGGGGGGGCGGGGAAGGAAGGATGTGTTAATGAGTCAAATGGAATAGGGTGGGATCAGGGTGGTGCTGAACATAAACACCAGCAAGGACTAGTTGGGCCGAAGGGCCTGTGCACAGTGGCTCTGGGGGAGGAACTCTGAACCATGTGACACGATGAGGTGCAGGCCGGGGTGAGTTTTAACTCTGAACGTAAGCGGTTAATATATTTTCACCAGTTTTCCCAGAAGCTACACTCGATTTTCTTTCTCTGCTTTGCTTTTAAAGCAACAAAGGAGCCTGTTTCCATGGAAATTCTAATTAGCTGAAAGGAGAATTTTTTTGTGAGTGTGTGACTGAATTTTCCGCCTGTGTTTGTGCAGGCCTCCAGGATGCAGCTTTCAAACTGGCCCTTTTCAATAAAAAGTGACATCACCAGACAGGAATGGGAACTCTTTCTTTCCCTCTTTTCATCTTTTCCTTGAGGGTTCAGGCATTTGTCTCTGAGTTCTTCTCCCCCTCATTTCTTCCTCTCCCTGGCTTCACTGAACTCCCACCTCGCGAGGGGAAGACAATTTCAGGCGAAAAGAGATTTTTTTTTAAACACAGGATGTCGGCCAGATGCTGAAAAGGTCAATGGTAACTGCAAACTAACCTCTCCCTCCCTTCTGGCACAGAGCCTGTATCTGATTTTTGAGTCCTCTCTCTCTCTCCCAATTATTAGAAGTCTACACTCAGGCTTCCAGCAACGCTGTTGTCAAGTAGGCCGCAAGACGGCATGCTGGGAGATTCTCTGTCCAGAGTACCTCATAGGCATTGTTATATGTAAAAAAGAAACACTCAAGCTTTTATATCGTGTTTGACAAAGTGTCAAATGCTGTTGTAAGTTGGGAAGTGTAGTAGCCATTTTGTGTACAGCATGATCCCACAAATAGTCACGTGATAGCGACTAAACTTTTTTCTCTCATGGTGTTGGTTGATGAGTAAATGTCTGCCAGGACAGTGGAGCTATCTCCCTTGCTCTTCATACAGTGCCGTAGGGTATCTGTTAGCTTGCGATGTAATGTTTTGTCTGTCAGATGGCAACTCTGTTCAATGCACCCTCAGTAACATCAGCCTTGATTCCTGGGCTCGTGGGCCCGGAAACCGGAAAGGCGTGGAACAGGCGAGTGAATAACTTGTATTTCCTTTTTTTAATCAACGTTCCCACCCTGGGGAATTGGACCAGTTCCTCACCTCAGTCTCTTCCTAGGTTAGTAAATAATGGCTGGCTTTACCGGTGGTGGATTGTCATGACCCACCTTGGAAGAGTGAGCCATAACCCATTACAAAATCCTACCGAGACAGCCAACACGAGCAACGGCGTTGGCAGTATTAACCTTGGACTGTTAACCCAGGTAATGGTCTGGAGACCCACATTCAAATCCTGCCACGTCAGGTGGTGGAATTTGAATTCACTGAATATCTGGAATTAAGAGTTTAACGCTGACGATGAAATCATTGTCGGGGGAAAATCCCATCTGGCTCACTAAATGTCCTTTAGGAAAGGAAGCTGCCATCCTTACTTAGTCTGGCCTACATGTGACTTCAGATTCACACCAATGTGGTTGACTCTTAACTGCCTTCTGGGGCAATTAGGGATGGACAATAAATGCTGATCTAGTCAGTGATGCCCACATTGCATGAATCAGTTTAAAAAAAACAAAACTAAAAGAATTATTTGCCTGACTTATTATGAGTCAGGACAAAAGCAGTTCACACCAGCTTTCATTTTAAAAAAATTGCAAATTATTGTATCCCTCTTAACAAGAGTAATATAAAGAAAAAAATTTAAACTCTACCTCTTCAAAACCCCCAAAATTTACATGCATGCACTGAATCACATAGTCATACAGCATGGAAACAGACCCTTCGGCCCAACAGGCCCATGCTGAACATAATCCCAAATTAAAGGGTGGCACGGTGGCACAGTGGTTAGCACTGCTGCCTCACAGCACCAGGGTCCCAGGTTCAATTCCAGCCTCGGGCGACTGTCCGTGTGGAGTTTGCACATTCTCCCCATGTCTGTGTGGGTTTCCTCCCACAGTCCAAAGATATGTAGGTTAGGTGGATTGGCCATGCTAAATTGCCCATAGTGTTAGGTGCATTAGTCAGAGGGAAATGGGTCCGGGTGGGTGTGGACTTGTTGGGCCGAAGGGCCTGTTTCCACACTGTAGGGAATCTAATTTAAACTAGTCCCACCTGCCTGCTCCTGGGCCATGTCTCTTTCCTGTTCATGTACTTATCCAAATGTCATTTAAACGTTGTAACTGTACCCATATCCATCACTTCCTCAGGAAGTTCATTCCACACGTGAACCACCCTCTGTGTAAAAGAAAAATTGCCCCTCGTATCTTTTTAAAATCTGTCCCCTCTCACCTTAAAAATGTGCCCCCCGTCTTAAAATCGCCCACCCTTGGGGGAAAAAAAACACCTACCATTATCTCTATCTATACTGGATATAGGTTTGCTCGCTCAACCTGAGCTACAAATCTTCTCAAAACTCGCTCTATCTATACTCTTCGATATTTTATAAACTTCTTTCAGATAACCTCTCAGCCTCCGACATTCCAGGGAAAAAAGGTCCCAATCTATCCATCCTTTCCTCATGACTCAAGTCCTCCATAGCTGGCAACTTCCTGGTAAATCTCTTCTGAACCCTTTCCACCTTAATAATATCCTTCCTGTGATTAAGACAGATGGTTTAGCACACATATTATGAGTGAAAAGTGAACATAGATAAGATAAGCAAAAATTCTAAAGATCGAAAGTTCAGACCACTGGTAGAAAGCTATTTTTCCCACAATCCTTTGGATTTTTGCGAAGTTGTCATGCTGTTGACTGCGCTGTGATGGTCACCCTTTGATTTGATGGTTGATCAAATAAACTTATCTTGTGTGAATTCTTTCTTTTAAGTTTACTTGGATTTGTTCTCTTGGCCTTTTCTCCACATGGAGGCAAAGAGAGAGAGAGTGAGAGTGAGAGAGAGAGAGAGAGACAGGGAGAGATGGATTATTTTCTGTTTGCAATCTCTTCCAGTCTGCTGCTGTTGGTACCTTCAGCTGAACCAATCTGAGGCAGAACAGCTGGATAGTCAATGTACAGACTTGTATATAGGAAAAATTAATCTCAAAATCTGTATGTAAAACAATGTAATGTGTGCATAAGAATGGCATGACCAATTGGATAGAGATCCAAATAATTTTATGAATAAAGTATATTTTTGAAATTAAAAAAAATCTGAGGATGGTTTCCAAACAGAGTTTAGAGTCATAGAGATGTACAGCACAGAAACAGACCCTTCGGTCCAACTTGTCCATGCCGACCAGGTATGCCAACCCAATCTAGTCCCACCTGCCAGCACCCGGCCCATATCCCTCCAAATCCTTCCTATTCATATACCCATCCAAATGCCTCTTAAATGTTGTAATTGTACCAGCCTCTACCACTTCCTCTGGCAGCTCATTCCCATAAATGTACCACCCTCTGTGTGAAAATGTTGCCCTTTAGGTGCCTTTTATATCTTTCCCCCCTCACCCTAAACCTATACCCTCTAGAGCTGGACTCCCCCACCCCAGGGAAAAGACTTTGACTATTTACACTAACCATGCCCCTCATGATTTTATAAACGTCTACAAGGTGACCCCTCAGCCTCCAATGCTCCAGGGAAATATCCTCAATTATCTGGATAACCAGATATCCTCAACTAATCTTAGTCTCATTTGCCAACATTTGGCCCATATCCCTCCAAACCCTTCCTATTCATGTGCCCATCCAGATGCCTCTTAAATGTTGTAATTGTACCAGCCTCCACCACTTCCTCTGGCAGCTCATTCCATATACGCACCCCCTCTGCGTGAAAAAGTTGCACTTAGGTCCCTTCTAAATCTTTCCTCACTCAACCTAAACCCGGGACTCCCCCACCCCAGGAAAAAAACCTTGTCTATCCATGCCCCTCATGATTTTATAAACCTCTATAAGGTCACCCCTCAGCCTCTGACACTCCAGGGAAAACAGCCCCAGCCTATTCAGCCTCACCCTGTAGCTCAAACCCTCCAACCCTGGCAACATCCTTGTAAATCTTTTCTCAACCCTCTCAAGTTTCACAACATTCTCCCTGTAGCAGGGAGACCAGAATTGCACACAGTATTCCAAAAGTTGCCTCACCAATGTTGTGGTCATCTTAGCTGAGGGAGGGTGTTCTGGCGACGGAGGGAGTGAAGTGCAGCTTTATCAGGCTGAATCCTGGGGATGGTGGGACTAAGTTATGATGGGAGACTGGGTCGGTTAGGGCTAGTTTCCCTGGAATTTCGAAGAACGAGGAGGTCTCATAGAACCCTATAAAATTGTGACGGGGCTAGACGGATAAACACAGGAAGGATGTTCCCTGATGAATGGGGAGTCTAGAACCAGGGAGATCGCAGCCTAAGGAATACAGCGTTGGCCATCTTGGAATGAGGTGAGGGGAAATGTCTTCACCCAGAGAGTGGGGGAGCCTGTGGAATTCTCTGCCAAAGAAAATGGTTGAGACCAAAACATTGAATGTTTTTCAAGAAGGAGTTAGATCGAGTTCTTAGAGCTGAAGGGATCAGAGTATGGGGGTGAAAGTAGGACTAAGGGACTGAGTTGGGTGATCCGCCATATTGAATGGTTGAGCAGGCTCGAAGGGCCGAGTGGCCTGCTAATGAAAGATGTTGAGACATGAAGACACAAGCTTTGAGATAATTCTCAAGAAGGATAATGTTGAGAAGTAGGCAAGTGGTGTTAAACTTGTATCCAACCCTTGTTGGATCATACTTGAAGCAGTGTTCTTTTGAAAACTGGGCATCTCTCACTATTGCACGAATGTGGAGGAGCCGGTGTTGGACTGGGGTGGACAAAGTTTAAAAAAAAAATCACACAACACCAGGTTTATTTGGAAGCACTAGCTTTCAGAGCGCTGCTCCTTCATGAGGTCACTAGCTAAATAAACCTGTTGGACTATAACCTGGCGTTGTGTGATCTACAACCCTATTGCACTCATGATATCTTTAATCAAATGAGCTGCATCATCATCACCTTTGTTTTCAATTTGTTCAATCTCCCTCAATATTTATAGTCGCCACAAAAGCAGAAAAAAACCCCAGGAAACAATGGTTCATTGAATTTATTTCAGGTTGCGTTGGATAGACGTTTGACAGATAAATATCTGTCATGGCATGGTGGCTCAGTGGTTAGCACTGCTACCTCACAGCGCCAGGGACTAGGGTTTGATTCCACCCTCTGGTGACTGTATGGAGTTTGCACATTCTCCCCCTGTGTCTGCCTCCAGATGCTCCAGTTTCCTCCCGCAGTCCAAAGATAAAAATCATCCAACACCAGGTTATAGTCCAACAGGTTTAATTGGAAGCACTAGCTTTCAGAGTGCTGATGAAGGAGCAGTGCTCTGAAAGCTAGTGCTTCCAAATAAACCTGTTGGACTATAACCTGGTGTTGTGTGATTTTTAGCTTTGTCCATCCCAGTCCAACACCGGCATCTTCAAATCATGACAGTCCAAAGATGCACAGGTTAGGGTGGCTTGGCCATGTTAGGGTCCAGGGATGTGCAGGTGAGATGGGTTAGCCATAGGGAATGCAAGGTTACAGGGTTGGGTGTGGATTGGACTTGCTCTTCGGAGGATCGGTGCGGACTTGATGGGCTGAATGGCCTGCTTCCAACTGGAGGGATTCTATGAGATATTGCAGGAATTTAGTCAAACCCCACAACCAGCTACCTTCTGAAAGGTAGCAGCAGGCTAAAAGGGCAGAATGGTCTGTTTGTGTCATGTTGATCAGGTGAGATGCAAGATTAGCATGGAGGAGTGGATGTAGGCTATTCAACCCATCAAGTCTACTGTCCCATTTGGTGAGGTCATGACTTATCGTATCATCCTCACTTCCATTTTCGTATATTGCCCCATTAGCCCCAATCCTCCTGCTGGTTATACGAGTGGAGGGAGGCCAATATGGTGGGTAGGCCGCAGCATGAACACTAGAACAGCTGAATGGCCTGCGTCTGTGATGAAGCCTGGACAACCAGCGTGAACGCGGTGTCCTGGAGTGTAGACTCAACTCATCGCCCACTCAGACTCTGTGAGGGAGAGGAACGATTCTGGCTAATTCCTCTGCCTTTGATATCTCAAGGGAGCTGCTCCCATTCTGTGGTGGAGTTACACTCATCAACACGGGGGGAGGGGAGGGGAGGGGAGGGGGGGGAGTTGATGTAGAGTAAGAGATTACTGATTGTAAACTGGTGAATAAGTAAATTCTGAACAGGAGCTAGCGTGGAGGGGGGGATGAGGAGGGAGATTTGAGAATGGGTGAACTGTGAATGTTGCGTTGCCTGTTAGAGACACAACTGTATGAGAATACATGAGGTAATTGTAGCAACACCCTCCACATCTGCTCCTGACCCAACGACAGCCACAGGATTTGTAACTTGATCGGAGTTTGTGGGAAAAGTTTGCACACAGTGTGTTTGTGGTTTGTTCTGGGGCTGTCTTGTCATTGCCTGGACTGCTGATTCACCTTTAACCCTTTCCTGCCTCGGCCTAAGTGTGAAGGAATGCTGCCTTTACCTCTGGTTTCTCAGTCCCCCCACCCGCCCCCCCCAAACCTCACAGCTTTGTCACCTTGAGTTCTCTCTCTCTGTCCAACTTCTCCATCAAGCCCCAATCCCTTGATCCTCTCTCCCCATTTCCCCTCTTCCATATTTCCCTCATCTCCACTTTCATTCCCCCCCCATCCTCCTCCACCATTTTCCCCACCGGCCCCTCATCCCTCTCCCCTTTCCTCTTCCATATTCCCCTCCAATTTCACCTCCATTCCCTTTCTCCCCTCACCCCTCCACCAGTCCCGCAGTCCCCTGGAGATTTCCACACTCCTCCTCCCTATCCCTGTAACCTCCTCCAGTCCCATATCCCCCAGAGATTTCCACACTTCTCCTCCCTATCCCTGTAACCTCCTCCAGTCCTGCAGTCCCCTGGAGATTTCCACACTTCTCCTCCCTATCCCTGTAACCTCCTCCAGTCCCGCAGTTCTCCAGAGATTCCACACTCCTCCTCCCTATCCCTGTAACCTCCTCCAGTCCCACAGTTCTCCAGAGATTTCCACACTCCTCCTCCCTATCCCTGTAACCTCCTCCAGTCCCCTAGCCCCAGTCTCTTGCTGCCTCCATTGGGTGCTATGAGTCTGCAATCCCTTCCTGCCAGTCTCCTCCTCGCTGTCCCTCACCTACCACTCCCTCAGACCTCCCCCCTTTGCCAAGGCGCTGGCCACCTCCAGTGTTCCCTTGGTGTATTCTGCTGTAGCACTGGATCCTGAACGTGGGAGCCAGTGCACCAGCCCCTGATCAAAGTGTGTGGAATCTCGGAGTGACCGCGGCTCCATGGGGGAATGTTCACCATCCGACAGAAAATCCTAGCCATGCCTGGCTGTCTGCATCCTTTTGCACCATCCCCTGAATGGGGGCGGGGGGCTGGGTTAGCTCAGTGGGCTGGATGGCCAGTTTGTGATGTAGCAGGACACCAAGGGTGTGGGTTCAATTCCCACCTGGGCCGAAGCTTCTCTCCTTCTAGATCTCTCCCCTCACCTGAGGCTGGAATCAAACCTGAGTCCCTGACTGTGTGAGGTAACTGTGCTAACCACAGAGATAGTGAGAGTGAAACAATGACCAGTTGAGATTGTGTCTCTTAGGGTCATGGTCACTTTTCTGATGTTGTTGAGGGACAGTTCACTGTCCTCAAAGGTGCAATTCAAATTGAGGCCGTTGCTGTGGAAATGCTGGCACTGAAGTTGACTGGGAGCGAATCATTCTCTTGTCTTTACTGTGAAGGGGACATGTTCGGGCGCTGACCCCCAGCCTCTGCAGGGAACCATTCCTTGGCTGCTCCCTATGCATGGCATTTTGTTCACACTGACTCTCACCTCGCCTCTTCTCAGTTGCTCAGAGGTCCTGCTCTGTCGACCAGCTTTATCCCTTTATTAATTCCTTTGCAGTTATCGCATCCCAAGGGGCCTGTTGTTTTGATGTTCCCTTTAAGTGTGGAGCTGTACCTGAGGGCTCCACTGCGCCTCTGCCGCCTGACGTGAGATTTAGTGGCCCGCTATTCATTCCCGCCTGGAGCTGTCTGATAGGGCCGTCAGAGAATGATGTCACTGAGGCCTCTGTGAAATGCCTGGGTCAGTAAAGGCAACACAGAGCCAGAAGGAAATAATGAGGGGAAATGTACTTCCCAGTCAACTCAGCTCACACACACAGGGGCAACACGGTGGTTATTACTGCTGCCTCACAGTGTCAAAGGGACCTGGGTTCGATTCCACCCTTGGGTGACTGACTGTGTGGAGTTTGCTCATTCTCCCTGTGTCTGCGTGGGATTCCTCCGGATGCTCCGGTTTCCTCCCACAATCCAAAGGTGCACAGGTTAGGGTGGATTGGCCGTGCTAAGTTGCGCGTAGTGTCCAGGGATGTGCAGGCTGGGTGGGTGAACTTTGGGAAAATGCAGGGGTTACAGGGATGGGGTAGGGAGGTGGCTCGCTCTTCAGAGCGTTGGTATGGGTTCAATGCTCCCGCACTGTAGGGATTCGATACACTCTTGTATTATCGTTGTGTAGAAACACTTTCCTCTGTCTTTTTTCTACTCCATCTGTCTTTATAACACCTACCCTCTCTATCTCTCAATCCAATCTCTTCCACCTCTCCCTGAGTCTGTCTCCACCTAGTTTTTCTTTCCCACTCTGTCTCATCCCCCACTCCCTACCTCTCCCCTCTCCGTCTCTCTCACCAATTCCCCTTGTCTCCTTCTCCCACCCCGCTGCTTACTCTGTATATTTGTGCCTCTCTTTGTGTCAGTTCACCCGGTCCATTCTCTCCCTCTCCCACTCACACTCTCACTTGTTGAATTTCCTACCTGACGTGACTGGGCCTAGTCTCACTGCAGAGTGGACAAATATAAATCAGAAATATCTGGCAGGTTCTCTGTGGTGAGTTTCCCTGATCAGTCCTCACTGACCTCGAAGCAGAATCCCATAATTTAGCATGGCCAATCCACCCTAACCTACACATCCCTGGGCACTATTGGGTAATTCAACAAGGCCAGTCCACCCTAACCTACACATCCCTGAACACTATGGGGTAATTTAGCATGGCCAGTCCACCCTAACCTACATATCCCTGAACACTATGGGGCAATTTAGCATGGCTAATCCACCCTAACCTACACATCCCTGAACACTATGGGGCAATTTAGCATGGCCAATCCACCCTAACCTACACATCCCTGGGCACTATTGGGTAATTCAACAAGGCCAGTCCACCCTAACCTACATATCCCTGAACACTATGGGGTAATTTAGCATGGCCAGTCCACCCTAACCTACATATCCCTGAACACTATGGGGCAATTTAGCATGGCTAATCCACCCTAACCTACACATCCCTGAACACTATGGGGCAATTTAGCATGGCCAATCCACCCTAACCTACACATCCCTGGGCACTATTGGGTAATTCAACAAGGCCAGTCCACCCTAACCTACATATCCCTGAACACTATGGGGTAATTTAGCATGGCTAATCCACCCTAACCTGCACATCCCTGAACACTATGGGCAATTTAGCATGGCCAATCCACCCTAACCCGCACATCCCTGAACACTATGGGCAATTTAGCATGGCCAATCCACCCTAACCTGCACATCCCTGAACACTATGGGCAATTTAGCATGGCCAATCCACCCTAACCTGCACATCCCTGAACACTATGGGGCAATTTAGCATGGCCAATCCACCCTAACCTACACATCCCTGAACACTATGGGGCAATTTAGCATGGCTAATCCACCCTAACCTACACATCCCTGAACACTATGGAGTAATTTAGCATTGCCAATCCACCCTAACCTACACATCCCTGAACACTATGGGGTAATTTAGCATGGCCAATCCACCCTAACCTGCACATCCCTGGACACTATGGGGCAATTTACCATGGCCAATCCACTCTAACCTGCACATCCCTGAACACTATGGAGTAATTTAGCATGGCCAATCCACCCTAACCTGCACATCCCTGAACACTATGGGGCAATTTAGCATGGCCAATCCACCCTAACCTACACATCCCTGAACACTATGGGGTAATTTAGCATGGCCAGTCCACCCTAACCTACACATCCCTGAACACTATGGGGTAATTTAGCATGGCCAGTCCACCCTAAATGCACATCTTCAGACTGTGGGAGGACACTGGAGCTCCCGGTGGAAACCCGCAGAGACACTGGGAGAATTACAAACTCCACACGGACAGTCGCCCGAGGGTGAGGCAGCAGTGCTAACCACTGAGCCACTGTGCTGCCCATATTGTCAAACAGCACCTGGGTTGACAGACTGGGTGGGTGTGTAGAGGTGATCTAGACAGGCCGGGAGCACGGAATGGGACAGAAAAGGAGCAGCACGTTTGGAGAATACAGATGTGAACACAGATGCAGCTGCCCTGTTAGGTTCAGCAATTCACCTTGACACCTGCCTACAGGCTTCCCGTCTAGAGGCCCCGGGTTAATGCTCTGGTGAACCTGGGTTCAGATCCCAGCACGGCACCTGGTGGGATTTAAATTCAATTCCTGAAAGATTCTGGTGTCAATGAGGGTAACCATGACAACGAGCAGCGATTGTCATAAACTAATGGTTCGCTAACATCCTTTAGAGAAGGAAATCTGCTGTCTGTACCCAGTCTGGCCTAAACATGACTCAACGTACACAGCGAGGGGGCTAACTCTTATCTGTCCTCTGTCATGGTCTGAGTAAACCATTCAGTTCAAAGGTCACGCCAACATCCCAAGATAGAAAGTCATCAGGTCGATTAGGGCGGGTGGCGTGATTTCTACTGACCCAGACGGAGAATCAAAATGGTTAAGAACTAATTTCCACACACATTCCATTCAACTTACGACAAGCCCTTCGGCTCAACGTGTCTGTGCTGGTGGTCACACTCCACACAAAGCTCCTGCGACCTCTCTCACTGAGTATTTTGTTTCCCAGACCGGAAATTGTTAACAAGAGCAGGTAACCGATGCTTTGTGTTTTTCATTTGTTGGGAAAAGTGCAAGAACACCAAATTTCAAATGATCGCAGCAACGTACACCACAGGAGGAGATGGTGCTGATTGACCAAAGCATTGCCATTGACAAAGTACCACTGACCGCCTGACTGAATAAACCCTGACTCTGTACGGTTACACAGTGAGTGACCCTTACCCTGGTGAATAAACCCTGACTCTGTACGGTTACACAGTGAGTGACCCTTACCCTGCTGAATAAACCCTGACTCTGTACAGTTACACAGTGAGTGAACCTTACCCTGCTGAATAAACACTGACTCTGTACGGTTACACAGTGAGTGACCCTTACCCTGCTGAATAAACCCTGACTCTGTACAGTTACACAGTGAGTGACCCTTACCCTGCTGAATAAACCCTGACTCTGTACGGTTACACAGTGAGTGACCATTACCCTGCTGAATAAACCCTGACTCTGTACAGTTACACAGTGAGTGACCCTTACCCTGCTGAATAAACCCTGACTCTGTACAGTTACACAGTGAGTGACCCTTACCCTGCTGAATAAACACTGACTCTGTACGGTTACACAGTGAGTGACCCTTACTGTACTGAATAAACACTGACTCTCTACAATTATGAATGTAACGTTATATGAATAGGAAGGGTTTAGAGAGATATGCGCCAAATGCTGGTGAATGGGACTAGATTAATTGCGGATTCTGGTCAGCATGGATGGGCCGAGGAGTCTGTTTCCAAGCGGTACGACTCTGTGACTTAAAAAAAGGAACATCAGATGTAACTCATGATGGTAAGAGACCACGTCAGTGACCCTAACTGACAGAAACGATGCCAGTTCAAGTTGCTTCACTGTCTCTGCGATCAAATACAAAATAATTCCAGGTAAAGACAGTCATAATGAGGAATTCTGAAACAAAAACAGAAAAACTCAGCAGGAGAGATATCAAAGGGAATGTTTCAAGTCCAGTGACTCTTCCTCAGAGCTGGAGTTGATGGAATGTAGAATTCCTATAGTGTGGAAGCAGGCCATTTAGCCCTTACCGACCTCTCCCACCCTGACCCTGTAATTTCCCAAATCCGTCTCACCTACACATCCCTGGACATTACAGGGCAATTTCCCACGGCCAATCCACCCTAACCTGCACATCTTTGGACTGTGGGAGGAAACCAGAGCAAACTCCACACAGACAGTCACCCGAGGCTGGAATCGAACCTGCCAAGTCCTGGTCACTGCTTGCTGAACTCAGCTTTGGCATTAGCGCATGAACGCCGGCTGCTGGGAGAACGTCCCGGCCCTCGAGTGGGGTGCAGAGGAGGTTCACTCAGTTGATTCCAGAGTTGAGGAGGTTGACTTATGAGGAGAGACTGAGGAGACAGGGACTATACTCAGAAAGCGAGGGACATCTTATGGAAACGTGTTGAAATTACAAAGGGAATAGATGAGAAGGAAGCAAGGAGGTTATTTCCACTGGAGTGTGAAAACTAGAACTAAGGGGCCTAGCCTCAAAGTAAAGGGGAGCAGATTTTGGACTGAGTTGAGGAGGAACGTCTTCACCCAGAGGGTTGTGAATCTGTGGAATTCCCCGCCCAGTGAAGCAGTTGAGGCTACTATGTTGAATATTTTTAAGGCAAAGAGAGATTTTTGAACAGTAAGGAGATTATGGTTTGTGGTGAGTGGGTGAGTAAGTGGAGCTGAGTCCATGAGAAAGATCAGTCATGATCTTATTGAATGGCAGGGCAGGCTCGAGGGGCCAGACGGCCCTACTCCTGCTCCGAGTCCTTATGTTCTGATGTAAGGGCAGGTTTGTCATTAATACAAAAATGTCAGGCACGTGCGTATTCCTAAAGGACAGAAGGCCCCATGCCTCCCAATCGCAGCTGTGAATGTAGGGTGGGGATGATTGAGGGATTGGTTGGTTTAGAGGGAGAGGAGGTGGAGACGTGAGACAGGAGAGGAGAGAACCGAGACAGGCGGAAAAGAGGTCATGAGCACGGGAAGGGGAGGGATGGGGGAATGGGAAGGAGCGGGGAGAGAGACGAGAGCGAGAGAGAGAACAATAAAAAGAGAAAGCACACTAAAAAGAGAAAAGAGAGCATCAAATTGGCAGAGCGAGAGAGAGAAAGACAGGCTGAGCGAGATTAACCATCTCGCCCTGCCACCATTTTGAATGGTGCTGCCATTCTTTCTCCACCATTCAATTACTATTCGTGCTGTTGAGTGTTCCCTCGCCTGCTAACACTTGTTCAACAAGTACAGTAGCCATATTGCTGCCTCAAATCCCTTTTCTGTGTGTTTCTGAACAGTGGGGTTGCTGTTGCCATGGCAACGGGGCCTGCTGGACGTGTTTCTGCCTTCTGTGTGGGAGAGTGATGAATTGTGGGATTGAATCTGCTTCAGCTGACTGATGTTTCTGACACACCCGATTACCATCTCGCACTTGCTGCGGTCTCTGTGGAGGGCAAGGATTTGCATTTTCCCATTTCTTTTGAATCTGCTTCCCGTGCTGTTACCCAGAAGGTGTCTGAGGATGTGGCACTTGCTCGCTTGTTCACGCTCAGTGGGCAGCTTTCCCAGGTCACAAGATCCTGGGGGTCAGGGCTTGACCCCGACAACCGAAGCTGCTCTCTCCAGTGCTGTACTTGGGACACTCTGTGCTGTCAGATGAGCCAGATGTCCTCAAACCGAGGCTCACACCTACCTGCTTTGGTGCCTACAAAAGATTCACAGTGCCATTTTGAAGGCCTGTATCCTCACCAATATTTGTCCAGTTCTCTAGATTGTTAACCTTTCACTTTGTGTGGGAGAGCTTGCTGTCCACAAATTGGTTGCCATGTTTCCTGTCATATCAACGGCTCAGTCTGAAGAGACACAGTATATACTTATCAGGTGAACTGGCCATGCTAAATTGCTCCATTGTGTTAGGTCAGTTAGTCAGAGGGAAATGGGTCTGGGTGGGTTACTCTTCGGAGGGTCGGTGTGGACTGGTTGGGCCGAAGGGCCTGTTTCCACACTGTAGGGAATCTAATCTAATCTCATAATCCTACAGTTTGGAAACAGGCCATTTGGCCCAATAAATTCACACCGACTCTCTGAAGAGCATCTCACCCAAACCCATCCCCCTACCTTATCCCTGTATTTCCCATGAATGACCCACATATCCCTGGATACTATGGTCATCCCCCCCCCCCCCCTCCCCCCATGGGAAATGTAACACTGCACTTCCCATGACTAACCCACCTAATCTGCACATCATGGGACAATTTAGCACGGCCAATCCATGTGTGAGAGACAGAGTAGGTGTTATAAAGACAGATGGAGGGGAAAAAGACAGAGGAAAATGTTTCTGCGCAATGATAAGGCAAGAGTGTATAGAATCCCTGCAGCATAGGAGCATTGAGTCTACACCAACACTCTGAAGAGCGAGCCACTCCCCCGACCCTATAACCCTGCATTTCCCACAGATAACCCACACATCAACAGCAATTTAGCATGGCCAATCCACTCTAACCTGCACATCTTTGGATTGTGGGAGGAAACCCACACAGACACAGGGAGAATTTGCAAACCTCACACAGAGAGTCACCTGAGGGTGGAATTGAACCCAGGTCCATGGCGCTGTGAGGCAGCAGAGCTAACCACTGAGCTACCGTGCCACCCTATATATATCCTCAAGGGAAGTAATCTAATGTCACATGATCCTGCTTTTTCTTGCAGACCAATGCAAATGGAGCTACAGTGAGATTTTTACAAAATGCACTTAGCCTTTTCCTTACCTCTCTTTAGAAACCTTAAGTAATTTCAGCATAGCCCCAGAGGTCTACTCTGTCATCAGAGAAAGAGAGACAGAGAGCAAGAGGGAGCTGACCAGTGGTGGGTTTAATCTGAGGGTCACTGCGGCCCGGGTGAGGGGAGAGGTTGAGAAGGAGAATCCTTCATGGTGACCTCAGCCGGTGGTGGGAATTGAACCCCCGCTGTTGGTGTCACTCTCCATCGGCCAACTGAGCTAACCAATTCCCTTCCAACAGCGAGACCAAGGGTATGATAGTTCCAACATTACAAAAGTGATGACACTTCATTGACGAGGTAGCTTTGAACCCAAGGGACAGCTTCAGGAGAAGAGCCAGGACTTTGGGAACTCTTTCCCTTCGTTTTCCTTTTCTCTGTTTCAATCCCAAACTGAACTAGGATAATTGAGGGCACCTCATCCTGATTGCTCTAAAGACTGGTGGGATTGTGCAGTATGCAGTATCAGAGCTTTGTCCTTCATTTTGACCAGATAGATTCTGCTCTTGAACCCTGAGGTACCTTATCCCATTCAAATGCGCCGACTCTATCTTCACTTAGGGCTACTACAACCATCTCCTTGTTTATCTTCCTTATCTTTCCTGAATACATTGGTGCCAGAAATATTCAAGCATCCGTTTGGATCCAAATGCTGTTATTGTGCCTGTAACTTCGTCACATCCTTGTCAGAATTAGAGTGGTGCTGGAAAAGCACAGCAGGTCAGGCAGCATCTGAGGAGCAGGAGAATCAACATTTCAGGCTAAAGCCCTTCATCAGGAATGAGCCTGAGGAGGATTGCTCATTCCTGATGAAGGGCTTTTGCATGAAACATCGATTTCCCTGCTCCTTTGATGTTGCCTGACCTGCTGTGCTTTTCCAGCACCACTCTAATCTTGACTGTAATCTCCAGCATCTGCAGTACCCACCTCTGCCTACTTCATCACACCCTTGTAGTGCCAACCTTGTTCATAACATTTTCTGCATTTACCACAGCAGGGATTGTCACCAAACAAAGAGACCATAGGGTGCAGGTGCATAGTTGCAGGTAGACAGGGTGGCGAGGAAGGTGTTTGGCTATAGGAAGGACGTTGTTAAACTTTAAAGGATTCAGAAAAGGATGTTGCTGGGGTTGGAGGGTTTGAGCTACAGGAAGAGGCTGAAAAGGCTGGGGCTGTTTTCCCTGGAGCACCAGAGGCTGAGGGGTGACCTTATAGAGGTTTATAAAATCATGAGGGGCATGGATAGGGTCAATAGACAAGAGCTTTTCCCTGGGGTGGGGGGAGTCCAGAATTAGAGACCTAGGCTTAAGGTGAGAGGGGAAAGATATAAAAGGGAGCTAAGGGGCAACTTTTCACACAGAGGGTGGTACATGTATGGAATGAGCTCTAGAGGAAGTAGTGGAGGCTGGTACAATTGCAACATTTAAAAGACATCTGGATGGGTATATGAATAGGAGGGGTTGGGAGGGAAATGGGCCGGGTGCTGGCAGGTGGGACTAGATTAGGTTAGGATATCTGGTCGGCATGGACAGGTTGGACTGAAGGGTCTGTTTCTGTGCTGTACATCTCTATGACTGGATGACACCCTCTCCCTCAAAGTCTGGTTTACATTTCGCTCCTGTCCATGCTATCCTCAAGGGGCCGAACGGTCTACTCCTGTTCCTATTTCTTAAGGTCCATGAGACTTTAAGACCATAAGACTCAGTAACTGATATGGGGTCCGTCCTTACGATGATGGGCTGTGACTGTATTTGGTTTGCACTCTTTGGGATTTTAGTGACAGGTGGTTTCATTCAGATTCCGAAGAGTCTTGACTGGGTTAATACTGGGAGAGCACGTCCCTCAGTTTTGAGAATCCAGAACATAGGAATACCGTCCCAGGATAAGACAATATGTTCGACCTCGGCTAGAGTATTGTAGGCTCCACAATAATACCTCCCCATCCACAAGAATGGGGAGGTATTGGAGAGAGTGTAGAAATGTGGTTTACTCGAATGGTTCCAGGAATGAGGAAATTAAGTGATGAGGATAGATTGGGACTGTTCTCCTTGGAGAGGAGACTTGGTGGAGGTTTTGAAAACCATGAGTGGGCTGGAAAAGGGTAGGTGGGAGAAACTGTTCCAATTGGTAAAAGGAACAAGAGAGGGCATGCATTTGAGGGGATGTGCAAAATGGCGAGGTGAGAGAAAAAGTTTACCCTTGACTATTGTTTTTTATTTATTTGCTTTGTGTGATGTGGGTGTCACTGGTTGGGCCTGGCGTTAATTGCCCCATCCCTAGTTGCCTCCGACGCTCCAGGGAAAACAGCCCCAGCCTGTTCAGCCTCTCCCTATTACTCAAACCCTCCAACCCCGGCAACATCGTTTCTGAACCCTTTCAAGTTTCACAGCACCTTTCCGATAGGAAGGAGACCAGAACTGCACGCAATATTCCAACAGTGGCCTAACCAACGTCCTGCACAGCTGCAACATGACCTCCCAACTCCTGTACTCAACACTCTGACCAATAAGGGTTCTTAGTGAATTTTAATTTTTGAACCTTAGAGGCAGCTGAAGGCTCAGATTATTTGATGTAACTGTTTATATCCTGTTGCCCGAGCAGCCCCTTCTGGCCTTCAACATTCTCTTTCTCAAGTCTTCCTTCCATAGTGCATTCTGCTCAGCGTGCTCAGTGGCGGATCCTTTGTTGTGGGCTGGAGAAGTTGCTTGTTTGTAGCTGTTTATCGCCAGGTTGTGAGAGCTGGGGCTGTAATGAGAGAGTTGTTACCAGCGACAGACTCCCCACAAACCACACTGTGGTTTGAAAGCCTGGTTGTACACAGTCACTCGCCCGGCCTCAGGCTGTTCGCCGAGGGGATTAAGGGGAGGGGATTGGGAAGGGACAGATTGCTTCTCATTGCTGGCCGGCTTTTTGAAACCTCGACATTTTCCCCTCGGGAGTACGGCACCTGTCACAGGAAGACGAACGGGGGCTGTGATATCGAGATCCTCCCCCACAGTGCTCCCTGGCCAACGTGTTTTAAAGTGTAGTCCTGTCAGAATTGCAGCTTAACACTGTGCAGAGGATTGGCCATTTGGACCATCGTGTCTGTGCTGACCCTCTGCCAGATCAACTCATGGAATCCTTACAGTGTGAAAGCTGGCCATTCAACCCATCGAGACCCACTATGCCTCCAAAGAGCATCCCATCCACACCCTATCCTTGTGACCCTGCATTTCCCACGGTCAATCCACTCTAACCTGCACATCCCTGAACACTATGGGGTAATTTAGCATGGCCAATCCACCCTAACCTACACATTCCTGAACACTATGGGGTAATTTAGCATGGCCAATCCACCCTAACCTATACTTCCCTGGACTCTATGGGGTAATTTAGCATGGCCAATCCACCCTAACCTACACATTCCTGAACACTATGGGGTAATTTAGCATGGCCAATCCACCCTAACCTACACATCCCTGAACACTATGGGGTAATTTAGCATGGCCAATCCACCCTAACCTATACTTCCCTGGATTCTATGGGGTAATTTAGCATGGCCAATCCACCCTAACCTACACATCCCTGAACACTATGGGGTAATTTAGCATGGCCAATCCACCCTAACCTACACATCCCTGAACACTATGGGGTAATTTAGCATGGCCAATCCACCCTAACCTACACATCCCTGAACACTACGGGGCACCCGGAGGAAACCCACACAGACACGGGGAGAATGTGCAGACTCCACACTGATAGTCTCCCAAGGGTGGGATCGAACCCAGGTCCCTGGTGCCACTGAGCCACCATCCGATCCTAACCTATCTCCTCCCACTTCCCTGCTTTCTCCTCACTGACGTGCAAAACATTTCCTCTTCAGTCAATGATCCATTTTAGTCAGTAAGGTCCCCTAAACAGAAATTAAATGGGGTTTGAGATAAATAAAGTCAGGGAGTCATGGAGTCATACAGCACAGAAATAGACCCTTTGGCCCACCTCATCCATGCTGACCAAGTTTCCCAAACTGAACTTCTCCCATTTGCCTGCGTTTGGCCTATATCCCTCTAAACCCTTCCTATCCATATACCTAACCAAATATCTTTCAAATATTGTAATTGTACCAACCTCTGACAGCTCATTTCTTCTGTTTGAAAATGTTGCCCCCTCAGGTCCCTTTTATATATTTCCCCTCTCACCCTAAACCTATGCCCTCTAGTTCTGGGCTCCCCACCCCAGGGAAAAGACCTTGTTGATTTACCGTATCCATGCTCCTCATGATTTTATAAACTTATCTTGGTCACCCCTCAGACTCCGACCTCCAGGGAAAACTGTCCCAGCCTATCCAGGCTCTCCCAAAAAACTCCGATCCTGGTAATATCCTTTCTGAACCGTCTCAAATTTAATAACAGCCTTCCTAAAGCAGGACGACCAGGATTATGACTATTGACGAGGACCCAGGGAGGAGGAGAGTTTCCCGAATTAGGATGAGAGGATTTCGGAGAACGGGGATGCCAATCAGCCCGTCCAGATCTCTTCCCCCGTTCAGTAAGTTCCGAGCTGCTCTGGTGATGTGACCTCAGCTCCAGTTTCATAGAATAGCATCATAGAATCCCTACAGTGTGGAAACCAAGAGTAACCCACCCAGACCCATTCTCCTATTACTTTTCATTCACCCATGACTAACACACCTAACCTACCCATTACTGAACACTATGAGTAATTTCGCACGGCCAATCCATCCTAACCTGCATATCTTGAGAGAGGGAGAGGGATGTTACTTCTCCCAAATATTGCTTAGAGGGCATTACCAGCCTCGGGTGACTGTCTGTGTGGAGTTTGCACATATCCTTCTGTCTGCATGGGTTTCCTCCGGGTGCTCCGGTTTCCTCCCACAGTCCAAAGGTGTGCAGGTTAGGATGGATTGGCCATGCTAAATTGTCCCATTGTGTTCAGGGATGTGCAGGTTAGGGTGGATTGGCCATGCTAAATTACCCATAGTGCCCAGGGATGTGTAAGCTCAGTCAGGGGAAATGTAGTGTAATAGGGTGGGGGAATGGATCTGGATGGGATACTCTTCAGAGGGTCAGTGTGGACTTGTGGGGCTGAATGGCCTGTTTCCACACTGTAGGGATTCCAATATTCTATGAGACCAGTGACCCGGCGAGGTTAGTCCGGTTCAGAGCTGCCTCCCTCATTTCGGAACCGCCTCCCGGCCTCAAAAATAGAACAATCGTCAAAGCTCACAGCTAGGTTGGCGCGGTTGCCATCGGCAACGATTGAGACAGCTTGCAGCTCTTTCTCACCCGCAAGGGAATGTTTTATAAATCCTAGACACGTGGTGGCCGGAGGTCAAAAATCAAGCCAAGGAGAAAGATCAAGGCAGAGGGTTTATGGGATTGAAGGCAAGCCAGCTGGTCACTTAGCATTTTGGATAATGCGTAGTGGTGAGGGCTAGGCCTCAGGCTGTGCCCATATACATGTACATTCTCTCCCTTTGAGGTTTAAAAGTGACTTTCCAAGTTCCCCTCGTGACTGGGAGTCAGTCTTCCTGCTTGTTGTTGTTCCTGGGCTATAGGCTCAATTTAAATAAGGCCTCAATAACAAAACAGGCCGAGACCAGAGGAATGGATTGGGGTGAGTGGGGGAGGGGTACTTGGCCTTAAATAAACATTTATAACTACTTGATGATCTGACACCCTTTCCTTTTATTGGGTTGATGCTCTGCACCCTTCCCCACTCTGCTTCCACATGGTCTACCCCTCGAGAGGAACTGGGCGGTGGTGAGGGAGATGCTAACAACAAAGGGAAGAAGTCGCAACAATAGGCCGACTAGAGTCATTCTGAATGCTCTCCCTGTCCGCCCTATCTAACCCCCTGATTATCTTATATGTCTCTATTAAGTCACCTCTCAACCTTCTTCTCTCTAACGAGAACAGCCTCAAAGCCCTCAGCCTTTCCTCGTAAGACATTTCTTCCATACCAGGCAACATCCTAGTTAATCTCCTCTGCACCCTTTCCAAAGCTTCCACATCCTTCTTATAATGCGGTGACCAGAACTGTACTCCAGATGTGGTCTCCCCAGCACTTTGTACAGTCACAGTTACAATAGGCCGACCAGAGTCATTCCGAATGGGTGATGGGTACAGATTGGACGTTGCCTTTCTGGAAAATCTCCAGCAGGGGAACAAATCCCAATGCCGCAATTCCATAAAATCCTTAACCCGTCAGACTCCTTCCTGACCTACTGAGCCACACAACATCAGAGCAACAGTAGGCCACTCAGCCCCTCGAAGACACTCCGCTATTCAATAAGATCATGGCTGATCTTTTTGCGATCCGGCTTCCACATTCCCAACTATCCCGGTAACCCTCCATTGCCCTGCCTAGCAAGAGTCTATCTACCTAAGACTGTGAGAAAAAGGAACAGGAGGAGGCCTTTCAGCCCCTCGAGCCCGCTCTATGTGATAGGATCGCGGCTGATCCAACATTCCTCACATCCACTTTCCTACCCTTTCCCCATAACCCTTGATTCCCTGACTGTTCAAGAATTGATCGATCTCAGCTTTAAATATACACAAGGACTCTGCCCCCACAGCTCTCTGGGGTAAGGAGTTCCAAACCTTCTGAGGGAAGAAGTTCTTTCTCACCTCGGTTATGGAGTGGCATGGTGGCTCAGTTGGTTAGCACTGCTGCCTCACAGCTCCAGGGTCCCTGGTTCAATCCCAGCCTCAGGTGACTGTGTGGAGTTTGCACATTCTCCTTGTGTCTGCGTGGGTTTCCTCCCACAATCCAAAGATGTGCAGGTTAGGTGAATGGCCATGCTAAATTATCCAGAGTGTTAGGTCCATTAGGTCTGGATGGGTTACTATTCAGAGGGTCAGTGTGGACTTGTTGGGCCGAAGGGCCTGTTTCCACACTGTAGGGAGTCTAATCTAATCGAAATTGGCCCCTCTTTAATTCTGAGACTGTGCCCTCTGACCCTAGACTCTCCCATGAGGGGTAACATCCTCTCAGCATTGACCCTGTCAAGACCCTTAATGCTTCAATGTGACCACCATCTTATTTCTCTAAACTCCAGGGAGTAGAGCCCCGACCTGTTTAACCTTTACTCATAAGACAATCCCTCCATCCCAGCGATCATCCTAGTGAACCTTCTCTGAACTGTTTCCAACAAAATGATAGCTTTCCCTAAATAAGGACAGGGCGGCTCAGTGGTCAGCACTGCTGCCTCAAAGCGCCAGGGACCCGGGTTCGATTCCACCCTCAGGCGACTGTCTGGATGGAGTTTGCACATTCTCCCCGTGTCTGCGTGGGTTCCCTCCGGGTGCTCTGGTTTCCTCCCACAGTCCAAAGATGTGCAGGTGAGGTGAATTGGCCATGCTAAATTGCCCAGAGTGTTAGGTGCATTAGTCAGGGGTAAATATAGGGTAGGGGAATGGGTCTGGGTGGGTTACTCTTCGGAGGGTCAGTGTGGACTTATTGGGCCGAAGGGCCTGTTTCCACATTATAGGGAATCTAATCTAAGACTGCACACAGTACATAGAACATAGAATATTACAGCGCAGTACAGGCCCTTCGGCCCTCGATGTTGCACCGCCCTGTCATACTAATCTGAAGCCCATCCCACCTGCACTATTCCATTTACGTCCATATGCTTGTCCAATGACGACTTAAATGCACTTAAACTTGGCGAATCTACTACTGTTGCAGGCAATGCATTCCATACCCTTACTACTCTCTGAGTAAAGAAACTACCTCTGACATCTGTCTCATACCTATCTCCCCTCACTTTAAAGTTGTGTCCCCTCATGTTTGCCATCCCCATACTTGGGAAAAGGCTCTCCCTGTCCACCCTATCTAACCCTCTGATTATCTTGTTTGTCTCTATTAAGTCACCTCTCAACCTTCTTCTCTCTAACGAGAACAGCCTCAAGTCCCTCAGCCTTTCCTCGTAAGACATTCCTTCCGTACCAGGCAACATCCTAGTAAATCTCCTCCGCACCCTTTCCAAAGCTTCCACATTAGATTACTTACAGTGTGGTAACAGGCCCTTCGGCCCAATAAGTCCACACCGCCCCGCCGAAGCACAACCCACCCATACCCCTACATTTACCCCTTACCTAACACTACGGGCAATTTAGCATGGCCAATTCACCTGACCTGCACATCTTTGGACTGTGGGAGGAAACCGGAGCACCCGGAGGAAACCCACGCAGACACGGGGAGAACATGCAAACTCCACACAGTCAGTCGCCTGAGGCGGGAATTGAACCCGGGTCTCTGGCGCCGTGAGGCAGCAGTGCTAACCACTGTGCCACCGTGCCGCCATTTCTTCTTATAATGTGGTGACCAGAACTGTACTCCAGATGTGGTCTCCCCAGCGCTTTGTACAATTACAGTAAGACTTCCTGGCTCTTATACACTAACCCCCTGGAAATAAGAATCAACACTCCGTGGCCCCTCCCTGATTACCTGCTGTATGCGAGCTTTCTGTGTTTCGTGCACAAAGTGTTGCAGCTTTCTGCAGTATTTTTCGATTTAAATAATAATGTCCTTCTGTCCTCCTTCTTCCATAAAAATATTCAGTGACCCCCAACCCCCCCTGACTCCGAGGCAGAGAGTTCCAACCCTCCTGAGGGGCAGCGAGGTTCCTTCTCTCTGTCCGAAAATGGTGATCCCTGATTTCGACACAATAAACCCCCATAGCAAGTTTTGAGAAGATTTGTAGCTCAGGTCGAGGTTTTGGATGTAGGTTTGCTCGCTGAGCTGGAAGGTTCATTTCCAGACGTTTCGTCACCATGCTAGGTAACATCAGTGGGCCTCAGGCGAAGCACTGCTCAAAATTCCTGCTTTCTATTTATATCTTTGGGTTTCTTTGGGTTGGTGATGTCATATCCAGTACTCCCTCACCCGGTTCTGGACTGACCCACATGAAGATACATCCATATCCACCATGTCAGGACCATTCAGGACCTTATACACTTCAAGTCTCCCCTCATTTTTTCTTAACTCGAATAAACTCTACCATCTCCTCATAAAATAACCCACTCACTCCAGGTATCAATTCCGGGAGGCCGAGTATAGGAAGGATATTATTAAGAGTGAGAGATTCAGAAGAGATTTCCAAGGCCACCTTTGGAATATTGTGTGCAATTCTTGTCTCCCTCCTATCGGAAGGATGTTGTGAAACGTGGAAGGGTTCAGAAAAGATTGACAAGGATGTTGCCAGGGTTGGAGGATTTGAGCTACAGGGAGAGGATACACAGGTTGGGCTGTTTTCCCTGGAGCGTCGGAGGCTGAGGGGTGACTTGACAGAGGTTTATAAAATCATGAGGGGCATGGATAGGACAAATAGACAAAGTCTTTTCCCTGGGGTGAGGGAGTCCAGAACTAGAGGGCATAGGTTTAGGGTGAGAGGGGAAAGATTTAAAAGAGACCGAAGGGGAAACTTTTGCATGCAGAGGGTGGTACGTGTATGGAATGAGCTGTCAGATGAAGTCCTGGAGGCTGGTACAATTACAGCATCAAGAGGTGGAGAAGGCAACGTTTACAGTGAAACCATTTCTCAAGAATCACCCGACATGTTGCCTTCCCCCTCCCTCCTGATACTGCCTGCCTTGCTGTGTCCCTCACCCTCCTCATACTGCCTGCCTTGCTGTATCCCTCCCCAAACTTATGCTGCCTGCCTCGCTGTGTTCCCTCACCCACCAGATGCTGCCTGCCTGACTGGGTCCCCCTCCCTCCTGATGCTGCCTGACTTGCTGTGTTCCCTCTCCCTCCTGATGCTGCCTGACTTGCTGTGTTCCCACTCCCTCCCGATGCTGCCTGCCTTGCTGTGTTCCCTCCCCCTTCTCATGCTGCCTGCCTTGCTGTGTTCCCCTCCCTCCTGATACTGCCTGCCTTGCTGTGTTCCCTCTCCCTCCTGATGCTGCCTGCCTTGCTGTGTTCCCTCCCCCTCCTGATACTGCCTGCCTTGCTGTGTCCCTCCCCCTCCTGATACTGCCTGCCTTGCTGTGTTCCCTCTCCCTCCTGATGCTGCCTGCCTTGCTGTGTTCCCTCCCCCTCCTGATACTGCCTGCCTTGCTGTGTCCCTCCCCCTCCTGATGCTGCCTGCCTTGCTGTGTCCCTCTCCCTCCTGATGATGCCTGCCTTGCTATGTCCCTCTCCCTCCTGATGCTGCCTGCCTTGCTGTGTCCCTCCCCCTCCTGATGCTGCCTGCCTTGCTGTGTCCCTCTCCCTCCTGATGATGCCTGCCTTGCTATGTCCCTCTCCCTCCTGATGCTGCCTGCCTTGCTGTGTCCCTCTCCCTCCTGATGCTGCCTGCCTTGCTGTGTCCCTCTCCTTCCTGATACTGCCTGCCTTGCTGTGTTCCTCTCCCACCTGATGCTGCCTGCCTTGCTGTGTCCCTCTCCTTCCTGATACTGCCTGCCTTGCTGTGTTCCTCTCCCACCTGATGCTGCCTGCCTTGCTGTGTTCCTCCCCCTCCTGATACTGCCTGCCTTGCTGTGTCCCTCCCCCTCCTGACGCTGCCTGCCTTGCTGTGTCCCTCTCCCTCCAGATGCTGCCTGCCTTGCTGTGTCCCTCCCCCTCCTGATACTGCCTGCCTTGCTGTGTCCCTCAGCCTCCTGATGCTGCCTGCCTTGCTGTGTCCCTCTCCCTCCAGATGTTGCCTGCCTTGCTGTGTCCCCCTCCCTCCTGATGCTGCCTGCCTTGCTGTCCTCCCCCAGCCTCCTGACGCTGCCTGCCTTGCTCTATTCCTCACTCTCCTGATACTGCCTGCGTTGCTGTGTCCCTCTCCCTCCTGATGCTGCCTGCCTTGCTGTGTCCCCCTGCCTCCTGATGCTGCCTGCCTTGCTGTGTCCCCCTGCCTCCTGATACTGCCTGCCTTGCTGTGTTCCTCTCCCTCCTGATGCTGCCTGCCTTGCTGTGTCCCCCTGCCTCCTGATGCTGCCTGCCTTGCTGTGTCCCCCTGCCTCCTGATACTGCCTGCCTTGCTGTGTCCCCCTCCCTCCTAATGGTGCCTGCCTTGATGTGTCCCTCTCCCTCCAGATGCTGCCTCCCTTGCCATGTCCCTCTCCCACCAGATGCTGCCTGCCTTGATGTGTCCCTCTCCCTCCTGACGCTGCCTGCCTTGCTATGTCCCTCTCCCTCCAGATGCTGCCTCCCTTGCTATGTCCCTCTCCCACCAGATGCTGCCTGCCTTGATGTGTCCCTCTCCCTCCTGATGCTGCCTGCCTTGCTGTGTCCCCCACCCTCCTAATGCTGCCTGCCTTGCTGTGTCCCTCTCCCTCCTGATGCAGCCTGCCTTGCTGTGTCCCTCTCCGTCCTGATGCTGCCTGCCTTGCTGTGTCCCTCTCCCTCCTGATACTGCCTGCCTTGCTGTGTCCCCCTCCCTCCTGATGCTGCCTGCCTTGCTGTGTCCCTCTCCCTCCTGATGCTGCCTGCCTTGCTGTGTCCCTCTCCCTCCAGATGCTGCCTGCCTTGCTTTTTCCCTCCCCATCCTAATGCTGCCTGCCTTACTGTGTCCCTCTCCCTCCTGATGCTGCCTGCGTTGCTGTGTCCCTCTCCCTCCTGATGCTGCCTGCCTTGCTGTGTCCCTCTCCCTCCTGACGCTGCCTGCCTTGCTGTGTTCCTCTCCCTCCTGATGCTGCCTGCCTTGCTGTGTCCAGCTCCCTCCTGCTGCTACCTGCCTTGCTGTGTTCCTCTCCCTCCTGATACTGCCTGCCTTGCTGTGTTCCCTCTCCCTCCTGATGCTGCCTGCCTTGCTGTGTCCCTCTCCCTCCTGACGCTGCCTGCCTTGCTGTGTTCCTCTCCCTCCTGATGCTACCTGCCTTGCTGTGTCCCCCTGCCTCCTGATGCTGCCTGCCTTGCTGTGTCCCTCTCCCTCCTAATACTGCCTGCCTTGCTGTGTCCCTCTCCCTCCTGATGCTGCCTGCCTTGCTGTGTTCCTCTCCCTCCTGATGCTGCCTGCCTTGGTGTGTCCCCCTCCCTCCTGATGCTGCCTGCATTCCTGTGTCCCTCTCCCTCCTGATGCTGCCTGCCTTGCTGTGTCCCTCTCCCTCCTGATACTGCCTGCCTTGCTGTGTTCCTCTCCCTCCTGATGCTACCTGCCTTGCTGTGTCACCCTCCCTCCTGATGCTGCCTGCCTTGCTGTATTCCTCTCCCTCCTGATGCTGCCTGCCTTGCTGTGTCCCCCTCCCTCCTGATACTGCCTGCCTTGCTGTGTCCCTCTCCCTCCTAATGCTGCCTGCATTGCTGTGTCGCCCTCCCTCCTGATGCTGCCTGCCTTGCTAGGTCCCTCTCCCTCCCGATGCTGCCTGCCTTGCTGTGTTCCTCCCTCCTGATGCTGCCTGCCTTACTGTTTCCCTCTCCCTCCTGACGCTGCCTGCCTTACTGTTTCCCTCTCCCTCCTGATACTGCCTGCCTTGATGTGTCCCTCCCTCTCCTGATACTGCCTGCCTTGCTGTGTCCCTCTCCCTCCGAATACTGCCTGCCTTGCTGTGTTCCCTCCATCCTGATGCTGCCTGCCTTGCTGTGTCCCTCTCCCTCCTGATACTGCCTGCCTTGCTGTGTTCCTCCCTCCTGATACTGCCTGCCTTGCTGTGTCCCCCTCCCTCCTGATGCTGCCTGCCTTGCTGTGTTCCTCCCTCCTGATACTGCCTGCCTTGCTGTGTCCCTCTCCCTCCTGACGCTGCCTGCCTTACTGTTTCCCTCTCCCTCCTGATGCTGCCTGCCTTGATGTGTCCCTCCCTTTCCTGATACTGCCTGCCTTGCTGTGTCCCTCTCCCTCCGAATACTGCCTGCCTTGCTCTGTTCCCTCCATCCTGATGCTGCCTGCCTTGCTGTGTTCCCTCCCCCTCCCAATGCTGCCTGCCTTGATGTGTCCCTCTCCCTCCTGATACTGCCTGCCTTGCTGTGTCCCTCTCCCTCCTGACGCTGCCTGCCTTGCTGTGTCCCCCTCCCTCCTGATGCTGCCTGACTTGCTGTCCTCCCCCAGCCTCCTGACGCTGCCTGCCTTACTGTTTCCCTCTCCCTCCGAGTACAGCCTGCCTTGCTCTGTCCTTCTCCCTCCTGATGCTGCCTGCCTTGCTGTGTCCCCCTGCCTCCTGATGCTGCCTGCCTTGCTGTGTCCCCCTGCCTCCTGATGCTGCCTGCCTTGCTGTGTCCCTCTCCCTCCTGATACTGCCTGCCTTGCTGTGTCCCTCTCCCTCCTGATGCTGCCTGCCTTGCTGTGTTCCTCTCCCTGCTGATGCTGCCTGCCTTGCTGTGTCCCCCTCCCTCCTAATGGTGCCTGCCTTGCTGTGTCCCCCTCCGTCCTGATGCTGCCTGCCTTGCTGTGTTCCTCCACCTCCTGACGCTGCCTGCCTTACTGTTTCCCTCTCCCTCCGAGTACAGCCTGCCTTGCTCTGTCCCTCTCCCTCCTGATGCTGCCTGCCGTGCTGTGTCCCCCTGCCTCCTGATGCTGCCTGCCTTGCTGTGTCCCCCTGCCTCCTGATGCTGCCTGCCTTGCTGTGTCCCTCTCCCTCCTGATACTGCCTGCCTTGCTGTGTCCCTCTCCCTCCTGATGCTGCCTGCCTTGCTGTGTTCCTCTCGCTGCTGATGCTGCCTGCCTTGCTGTGTCCCCCTCCCTCCTAATGGTGCCTGCCTTGCTGTGTCCCCCTCCCTCCTAATGGTGCCTGCCTTGCTGTGTCCCTCTCCTTCCTGATGCTGCCTGCCTTGCTGTGTCCCTCTCCCTCCAGATGCTGCCTGCCTTGCTGTGTCCCTCTCCGTCCTGATGCTGCCTCCCTTGCTGTGTCCCCCTCCCTCCTGATGCTGCCTGCCTTGCTGTGTCCCTCTCCCTCCTGATACTGCCTGCCTTGCTGTGTCTCTCTCCGTCCTGATGCTGCCTCCCTTGCTGTGTCCCCCTCCCTCCTGATGCTGCCTGCCTTGCTGTGTCCCTCTCCCTCCTGATACTGCCTGCCTTGCTGTGTCCCTCTCCCTCCAGATGCTACCTGCCTTGCTGTGTCCCTCTCCCTCCTGATGCTGCCTGCCTTGATGTGTCCCTCTCCCTCCTGATGCTGCCTGCCTTGCTGTGTCCCTCTCCCTCCAGATGCTGCCTGCCTTGCTTTGTCCTTCCCCATCCTGATGCTGCCTGCCTTACTGTGTCCCTCTCCCTCCTGATGCTGCCTATTTTGCTGTGTTCCTCCCCCTCCTGATACTGCCTGCCTTGTTGTGTCCCTCTCCCTCCTGATGCTGCCTGCCTTGCTGTGTCCAGCTCCCTCCTGATGCTACCTGCCTTGCTGTGTTCCTCTCCCTCCTGATACTGCCTGCCTTGCTGTGTTCCCTCTCCCTCCTGATGCTGCCTGCCTTGCTGTGTCCCCCTCCCTCCTGATGTTGCCTGCCTTGCTGTGTTCCTCTCCCTCCTGATGCTACCTGCCTTGCTGTGTTCCTTTCCCTCCTGATACTGCCTGCCTTGCTGTGTTCCCTCTCCCTCCTGATGCTGCCTGCCTTGCTGTGTCCCTCTCCCTCCTGATGCTGCCTGACTTGCTGTGTTCCTCTCCCTCCTGATGCTGCCTGCCTTGTTGTGTCCCTCTCCCTCCTGATGCTGCCTGCATTCCTGTGTCCCTCTCCCTCCTGATGCTGCCTGCCTTGCTGTGTCCCTCTCCCTCCTGATACTGCCTACCTTGCTGTATTCCTCTCCCTCCTGATACTGCCTGCCTTGTTGTGTCCCTCTCCCTCCAGATGCTGCCTGCATTCCTGTGTCCCTCTCCCTCCTGATGCTGCCTGCCTTGCTGTGTCCCTCTCCCTCCTGATGCTGCCTGCCTTGCTATGTCCCTCTCCCTCCTGATGCTGCCTGTCTTGCTGTGTCCCCCTCCCTCCTGATGCTGCCTGCCTTGCTGTGTTCCTCCCTCCTGATCCTGCCTGCCTTGCTGTCCTCCCCCAGCCTCCTGACGCTGCCTGCCTTACTGTTTCCCCCTCCCTCCTGATGCTGCCTGCCTTGCTGTGTCCCCCTCCCTCCTGATGCTACCTGCCTTGCTGTGTCCCTCTCCCTCCTGATGCTGCCTGCCTTGCTGTGTCCCTCTCCCTCCTGACGATGCCTGCCTTACTGTTTCCCTCTCCCTCCGAATACTGCCTGCCTTGCTCTGTTCCCTCCATCCTGATACTGCCTGCCTTGCTGTGTCCCCCTCCCTCCTAATGCTGCCTGCCTTGCTGTGTCCCCCTCCCTCCTGATGCTACCTGCCTTGCTGTGTCCCTCTCCCTCCTGATGCTGCCTGCCTTGCTGTGTCCCTCTCCCTCCTGACGATGCCTGCCTTACTGTTTCCCTCTCCCTCCGAATACTGCCTGCCTTGCTCTGTTCCCTCCATCCTGATACTGCCTGCCTTGCTATGTCCCCCTTCCTCCTGATGCTGCCTGCCTTGCTGTGTCCCTCTCCCTCCTGATACTGCCTGCCTTGCTGTGTCCCCCTCCCTCCTGATGCTGCCTGCCTTGCTGTGTCCCTCTCCCTCCTGATACTGCCTGCCTTGCTGTGTCCCCCTCCCTCCTGATGCTGCCTGCCTTGCTGTGTCCCTCTCCCTCCTAATGCTGCCTGCATTGCTGTGTCGCCCTCCCTCCTGATGCTGCCTGCCTTGCTATGTCCCTCTCCCTCCTGATGCTGCCTGCCTTGCTGTGTCCCCCTCCCTCCTGATGCTGCCTGCCTAGCTGTGTTCCTCCCTCCTGATACTGCCTGCCTTGCTGTCCTCCCCCAGCCTCCTGACGCTGCCTGCCTTACTGTTTCCCTCTCCCTCCTGATGCTGCCTGCCTTGATGTGTCCCTCCCTTTCCTGATACTGCCTGCCTTGCTGTGTCCCTCTCCCTCCGAATACTGCCTGCCTTGCTGTGTCCCTCCACCTCCTGACGCTGCCTGCCTTGCTGTGTCCCTCTCCCACCAGATGTTGTCTGCCTTGCTGTGTTCCCCTCCCTCCTGATACTGCCTGACTTGCTGTGTTCCCTCTCCCTATTGATGCTGCCTGCCTTCCTGTGTCCCTCTCCCTCCTGATGCTGCCTGCCTTGCTGTGTCCCTGTCCCTCCTGATACTGCCTGCCTTGCTGTGTCCCACTCCCTCCTGATGCTGCCTGCCTTGCTGTGTCCCTCTCCCTCCTGTTGCTGCCTGCCTTGCTGTGTTCCTCTCCCTCCTGATGCTGCCTGCATTCCTATGTCCCTCTCCCTCCTGATGCTGCCTGCCTTGCTGGACTCCCCCAGCCTTCTGATGCTGCCTGCCTGACTGTTTCCCTCTCCCTCCTGATACTGCCTGCCTTGCTGTGTCCCTCCACCTGCTGATACTGCCTGCCTTGCTGTGTTCCCTCCCTCCTGATGCTGCCTGCCTTGCTGTGTTCCCTCCCCCTCCTGATGCTGCCTGCCTTGCTGTGTTCCCTCCCCCTTCTCATGCTGCCTGCCTTGCTGTGTTCCCTCTCCCTCCTGATGCTGCCTGCCTTGCTGTGTTTCCCTCCCTCCTGATGCTGCCTGCCTTGCTGTGTCCCCTTCCCTCCTGATGCGGCCTGCCTTGCTGTGTCCCTCTCCCTCCTGACGCTGCCTGCCTTGCTGTGTCCCTCTCCCTCCTGATGCTTCCTGCCTTGATATGTCCCTCTCCCTCCTGATGCTGCCTGCCTTGATGTGTCCCTCTCCCTCCTGATGCTGCCTGCCTTGCTGTGTCCCTCCACCTGCTGATGCTGCCTGCCTTGCTGTGTCCCTCTCCCTCCTGATGCGGCCTGCTTTGCTGTGTCCCTCCACCTGCTGATGCTGCCTGCCTTGCTGTGTCCCTCTCCCTCCTGATGCTGCCTGCCTTGCTGTGTCCCTCTCCCTCCTGATGCTGCCTGCCTTGCTATGTCCCTCTCCCTCTAGATTCTGCCTGCCTTGCTGTGTTCCCCCTCCCTCCTGATGCTGCCTGCCTTGCTGTGTCCCTCTCCCTCCTGATGCTGCCGTCGTTGCTGTGTTCCCCCTCCCTCCTGATGCTGCCTGCCTTGCTGTGTTCCCTCTCCCTCCTGATACTGCCTGCCTAGCTGTGTCCCTCTCCCTCCTGATGCTGCCTGCCTTGCTGTGTCCCACTCCCTCCTGATGCTGCCTGCCTTGCTGTGTCCCTCTCCCTCCTGTTGCTGCCTGCCTTGCTGTGTCCCTCTCCCTCGAGATGCTGCCTGCCTTGCTGTGTCCCTCTCCCTCGAGATGCTGCCTGCCTGGCTGTGTCCCTATCCCTCCTGATGCTGCCTGTCTTGCTGTGTTCCCCTCCGTCCTGATGCTGCCTGCATTCCTATGTCCCTCTCCCTCCTGATGCTGCCTGCCTTGCTGGACTCCCCCAGCCTTCTGATGCTGCCTGCCTTACTGTTTCCCTCTCCCTCCTGATACTGCCTGCCTTGCTGTGTCCCTCCACCTGCTGATACTGCCTGCCTTGCTGTGTTCCCTCCCTCCTGATGCTGCCTGCCTTGCTGTGTTCCCTCCCCCTCCTGATCCTGCCTGCCTTGCTGTGTTCCCTCCCCCTTCTCATGCTGCCTGCCTTGCTGTGTTTCCCTCCCTCCTGATGCTGCCTGCCTTGCTGTGTCCCTCTCCCTCCTGATGCTGCCTGCCTTGCTGTGTCCCACTCCCTCCTGACGCTGCCTGCCTTGCTGTGTCCCTCCACCTGCTGATGCTGCCTGCCTTGCTGTGTCCCTCTCCCTCCTGATGCTGCCTGCCTTGCTGTGTCCCTCTCCCTCCTGATGCGGCCTGCCTTGCTGTGTCCCTCCACCTGCTGATGCTGCCTGCCTTGCTGTGTCCCTCTCCCTCCTGATGCTGCCTGCCTTGCTGTGTTCCCCCTCCCTCCTGATGCTGCCTGCCTTGATGTGTCCCTCTCCCTCCTGATGCTGCCGTCGTTGCTGTGTTCCCCCTCCCTCCTGATGCTGCCTGCCTTGCTGTGTTCCCTCTCCCTCCTGATGCTGCCTGCCTTGCTGTGTTCCCCGTCCCTCCTGATGCTGCCTGCCTTGCTGTGTTCCCTCTCCCTCCTGATGCTGCCTGCCTTGCTGTGTTCCCCTCCCTCCTGAGACTGCCTGCCTTGCTGTGTCCCCCTGCCTCCTGATGCTGCCTGCCTTGCTGTGTTCCCCACACTCCTGATGCTGCCTGCCTTGATGTGTCCCTCTCCCTCCTGATACTGCCTGCCTTGCTGTGTCCCCCTCCCTGCTGATGCTGCCTGCCTTGCTGTGTTCCCTCTCCCTCCTGATGCTGCCTGCCTTGCTGTGTCCCACTCCCTCCCGATGCTGCCTGCCTTGCTGTGTCCCCCTCCCTGCTTATGCTGCCTGCCTTCCTGTGTCCCTCTCCCTCCTGATGCTGCCTGCCTTGCTGTGTTCCCCACCCTCCTGATGCTGCCTGCCTTGATGTGTTCCCTCCCCCTCCTGATGCTGCCTGCCTTGCTGTGTTCCCTCCCCCTTCTCATGCAGCCTGCCTTGCTGTTTTTCCTCTCCCTCCTGATGCTGCCTACCTTGCTGTGTCTCACTCCCTCCCGATGCTGCCTGCCTTGCGGTGTCCCCCTCCCTGCTGATGCTGCCTGCCTTCCTGTGTCCCTCTCCCTCCTGTTGCTGCCTGCCTTGCTATGTCCCCCTCCCTCCTGACGCTGCCTGCCTTGCTGTGTCCCCCTCCCTCCTGATGCTGCCTCCCTTCCTGTGTCCCTCTCCCTCAAGATGCTGCCTGCCTTGCTGTGTGTCCCTCCCTCCTGATGCTGCCTGACATGTTCTGTCCCTCTCCCTCCTGTTGCTGCCTGCCTTGCTATGTCCCCCTCCCTCCTGACGCTGCCTGCTTTGCTGTGTTCCCTCTCCCTCCTGATGCTGCCTGCCTTGCTGTGTCCCACTCCCTCCCGATGCTGCCTGCCTTGCTGTGTCCCCCTCCCTGCTGATGCTGCCTGCCTTCCTGTGTCCCTCTCCCTCCTGATGCTGCCTGCCTTGCTATGTCCCGCTCCATCCTGATGCTGCCTGCCTTGCTGTGTCCCTCTCCCTCCTGATGCTGCCTGTCTTGCTGTGTCCCTCTCCCTCCTGATGCTGCCTGCCTTGCTGTGTGTCCCTCCCTCCTGATGCTGCCTGACATGTTCTGTCCCTCTCCCTCCTGTTGCTGCCTGCCTTGCTATGTCCCCCTCCCTCCTGACGCTGCCTGCTTTGCTGTGTTCCCTCTCCCTCCTGATGCTGCCTGCCTTGCTGTGTCCCACTCCCTCCCGATGCTGCCTGCCTTGCTGTGTCCCCCTCCCTGCTGATGCTGCCTGCCTTCCTGTGTCCCTCTCCCTCCTGATGCTGCCTGCCTTGCTATGTCCCGCTCCATCCTGATGCTGCCTGCCTTGCTGTGTCCCCCTCCCTCGTGATGCTGCCTGCCTTGCGGTGTCCCCCTCCCTCCTGATACTGCCTGCCTTGCTGTGTCCCTCTCCCTCCTGATGCTGCCTGCCTTGCTGTGTCCCCCTCCCTCCTGATGCTGCCTGCCTTGCGGTGTCCCCCTCCCTCCTGATACTGCCTGCCTTGCTGTGTCCCCCTCCCTCCTGATGCTGCCTGCCTTGCGGTGTGCCTCTCCCTCCTGATGCTGCCTGCCTTGCTGTGTTATCTCCCTCCTGATGCTGCCTGCCTTGCTATGTCCCCCTCCCTCCTGATGCTGCCTGCCTTGCTGTGTCCCTCTCCCTCCTGATGCTGCCTGCCTTGCAGTGTTCCCCTCTCTCCTGATACTGCCTGCCTTGCTGTGTCCCTCAGACTCCTGATGCTGCCTGCCTTGCTGTGTCCCTCTCCCTCCTGATGCTGCCTGCCTTGCTGTGTTATCTCCCTCCTGATGCTGCCTGCCTTGCTGTGTCCCCCTCCCTCCTGATGCTGCCTGCCTTGCTCTGTCCCTCACCTTCCTGATGCTGCCTGCCTTGCTGTGTCCCTCTCCCTCCTGATGCTGCCTGCCTTGCAGTGTTCCCCTCCCTCCTGATACTGCCTGCCTTGCTGTGTCCCTCAGCCTCCTGATACTGCCTGCCTTGCTGTGTTCCCTCTCCCTCCTGATGCTGCCTGCCTTGGTGTGTCCCTTAGCCTCCTGATGCTGCCTGCCTTGCTGTGTCCCTCTCCCTCCTGATGCTGCCTGCCTTGCTGTGTCCCTCTCCCTCCTGATGCTGCCTGCCTTGCTGTGTCCCCCTCCCTCCTGATGCTGCCTGCCTTGTTCTGTCCCTCTCCCTCCTGTTGCTGCCTGCCTTGCTGTGTCCCCCTCCCTCCTGATGCTGCCTGCCTTGCTGTGTCCCTCCCCTTCCTGATGTTGCCTGCCTTGCTGTGTCCCTCCACCTCCTGACGCTGCCTTCCTTGCTGTGTCCCACTCCCTCCAGATGTTGCCTGCCTTGCTGTGTCCCTCAGCCTCCTGATGCTGCCTGCCTTGCTGTGTCCCTCTCCGTCCTGATACTGCCTGCCTTGCTGTGTCCCTCTCCCTCCTGATGCTGCCTGCCTTGCTGTATCCCTCTCCCTCCTCATGTTGCCTGCCTTGCTGTGTCCCTCCACCTCCTGACGCTGCCTGCCTTGCTGTGTACCTCTCCCTCCAGATATTGCCGGCCTTGCTGTGTCCCTTTCCCTCGAGATGCTGCCTGCCTTGCTGTGTTCCCCTCCCTCCTGATACTGCCTGCCTTGCTGTGTTCCCTCTCCCTCCTGATGGTGCCTGCCTTGCTGTGTTCCCTCTCCCTCCTGATGCTGCCTGCCTTGCTGTGTCCCTCTCCCTCCTGATGCTGCCTGCCTTGCTGTGTCCCGCTCCCCCCAGATGCTGCCTGCCTTACTGTGTCCCCCTCCCTCCTGATACTGCCTGCCTTGCTGTGTCCCTCCACCTCCTGACGCTGCCTGCCTTGCTGTGTTCCCCTCCCTCCTGATGCTGCCTGCCTTGCTGTGTCCCTCTCCCTCCAGATGTTGCCGGCCTTGCTGTGTCCCTCTCCCTCCTGATGCTGCCTGCCTTGCTGTGTCCCTCTCCCTCTAGATTCTGCCTGCCTTGCTGTGTCCCCCTCCCTCCTGATGCTGCCTGCCTTGCTGTGTCTCTCTCCCTCCGGATGCTGCCTGCCTTGCTGTGTCCCTCTCCCTCCAGATGCTGCCTGCCTTGCTGTGTCCCTCCCCTTCCTGATGGTGCCTGCCTTGCTGTGTCCCACTCCCTCCTGATACTGCCTGCCTTGCTGTGTCCCTCTCCCTCCTGATGCTGCCTGCCTTGCTGTGTTCCTCGCTCCTGATACTGCCTGCCTTGCTGTGTCCCCCTCCCTCCTGATGCTGCCTGCCTTGCTGTGTCCCTCTCCCTCCTGATACTGCCTGCCTTGCTGTGTCCCCCTCCCTCCTGATGCTGCCTACCTTGCTGTGTCCCTCCCCTTCCTGATGCTGCCTGCCTTGCTGTGTCCCTCCACCTCCTGACGCTGCCTGCCTTGCTGTGTCCCTCTCCCTCCTGATGCTGCCTGTCTTGCTGTGTCCCCCTCCCTCCTGATGCTGCCTGCCTTGCTGTGTCCCTCTCCCTCCTGATGCTGCCTGTCTTGCTGTGTTCCTCTCCCTCCTGATACTGCCTGCCTTGCTGTGTCCCTCTCCCTCCTGATGCTGCCTACCTTGCTGTGTCCCTCTCCCTCCTGATGTTGCCTGCCTTGCTGTGTCCCCCTCCCTCCTGATACTGCCTGCCTTGCTGTGTCCCTCCACCTCCTGACGCTGCCTGCCTTGCTGTGTCCCCCTCCCTCCTGATGCTGCCTGCCTTGCTGTGTCCCCCTCCCTCCTGATACTGCCTGCCTTGCTGTGTCCCTCTCCCTCCTGATGCTGCCTGCCTTGCTGTGTCCCTCTCCCTCCTGATGCTGCCTGCCTTGCTGTGTCCCCCTCCCTCCTGATACAGCCTGCCTTGCTGTGTCCCTCTCCCTCCTGATGCTGCCTGCCTTGCTGTGTCCCCCTCCCTCCTGATACTGCCTGCCTTGCTGTGTCCCTCTCCCTCCTGATGCTGCATGTCTTGCTGTGTTCCTCTCCCTCCTGATACTGCCTGCCTTGCTGTGTCCCTCTCCCTCCTGATGCTGCCTGCCTTGCTGTGTCCCTCTCCCTCCTCATGTTGCCTGCCTTGCTTTGTCCCTCCACCTCCTGACGCTGCCTGCCTTGCTGTGTCCCCCTCCCTCCTGATGCTGCCTGCCTTGCTGTGTCCCACTCCCTCCTGATGCTGCCTGCCTTGCTGTGTCCCACTCCCTCCTGATGCTGCCTGCCTTGCTGTGTCCCTCTCCGTCCTGATGCTGCCTGCCGTGCTGTGTCCCTCTCCCTCCTGATACTGCCTGCCTTGCTGTGTCCCTCTCCCTCCTGATACTGCCTGCCTTGCTGTGTCCCACTCCCTCCTGATGCTGCCTGCCTTGCTGTGTCCCACTCCCTCCTGATGCTGCCTGCCTTGCTGTGTCCCTCTCCGTCCTGATGCTGCCTGCCTTGCTGTGTCCCTCTCCCTCCTGATACTGCCTGCCTTGCTGTGTCCCACTCCCTCCTGATACTGTCTGCCTTGCTGTGTCCCACTCCCTCCTGATACTGCCTGCCTTGCTGTGTCCCACTCCCTCCTGATACTGCCTGCCTTGCTGTGTCCCCCTCCCTCCTGATGCCTGCCTTGCTGTGTCCCTCTCCCTCCTGATACTGCCTGCCTTGCTGTGTCCCTCTCCCTCCTGATACTGCCTGCCTTGCTGTGTCCCCCTCCCCCCGATACTGCCTGCCGTGTTGTGTCCCTCTCCCTCCTGATGCTGCCTGCCTTGCTGTGACCCTATCCCTCCTGATGCTGCCTGCCTTGCTGTGTCCCCCTCCCCCCGATACTGCCTGCCTTGTTGTGTCCCTCTCCCTCCTGATGCTGCCTGCCTTGCTGTGTCCCTCTCCCTCCTGAAACTGCCTGCCTTGCTGTGTCCCACTCCCTCCAGATGCTGCCTGCCTTGCTATGTCCCCCTCCCTCCTGATACTGCCTGCCTTGTTCTGTCCCTCTCCCTCCTGTTGCTGCCTGCCTTGCTATGTCCCCCTCCCTCCTGATGCTGCCTGCCTTGCTGTTTCCCCCTCTCTCCTGATGCTGCCTGCCTTGCTGTGTCCCCCTCCCTCCTGATGCTGCCTGCCTTTCTGTGTCCCTCTCCCTCCTGATGCTGCCTGCCTTGCTGTGTCCCTCTCCGTCCTGATACTGCCTGCCTTGCTGTGTCCCCCTCCCTCCTGATGCTGCCTGCCTTGCTGTGTCCCTCTCCCTCCTGATACTGCCTGCCTTGCTGTGTCCCTCTCCCTCCTGACGCTAGCTGCCTTGCTGAGTCCCTCTCCCTCCTGATACTGCCTGCATTGCTGTGTCCCTCTCCCTCCTGATGCTGCCTGCCTTGCTGTGTTCCTCTCCCTCCTGATACTGCCTGCCATGCTATGTCCCCCTCCCTCCTGATGCTGCCTGCCTTGCTGTGTCCCTCACCTTCCTGAGGCTTCCTGCCTTGCTGTGTCCCTCTCCCTCCTGATACTGCCTGCCTTACTGTGTTATCTCCCTCCTGATGCTGCCTGCCTTGCTGTGTCCCTCTCCCTCCTGATACTGCCTGCCTTGCTGTGTCCCTCTCCCTCCTGAAACTGCCTGCCTTGCTGTGTCCCCCTCCCTCCTGATGCTGCCTGCCTTGTTCTGTCCCTCTCCCTCCTGTTGCTGCCTGCCTTGCTATGTCCCCCTCCCTCCTGATGCTGCCTGCCTTGCTGTGTCCCTCTCCCTCCTGATGCTGCCTGCCTTGCTGTGTCCCTCTCCCTCCTGATGCTGCCTGCCTTGCTGTGTCCCTCTCCCTCCTGATGCTGCCTGCCTTACTGTGTTATCTCCCTCCTGATGCTGCCTGCCTTGCTGTGTCCCTCTCCCTCCTGATGCTGCCTGCCTTGCTGTGTTATCTCCCTCCTGATGCTGCCTGCCTTGCTGTGTCCCTCACCTTCCTGATGCTTCCTGCCTTGCTGTGTCCCTCACCTTCCTGATGCTGCCTGCCTTGCTGTGTCTCTCTCCCTCCTGATGCTGCCTGCCCTGCTGTGTCCCCCTCCCACCTGATGCAGCCTGCCTTGCTGTGTCCCTCACCTTCCTGATGCTTCCTGCCTTGCTGTGTCCCTCACCTTCCTGATGCTTCCTGCCTTGCTGTGTCCCTCACCTTCCTGATGCTGCCTGCCTTGCTGTGTCCCTCTCCCTCCTGATGCTGCCTGCCTTGCGGTGTCCCTCTCCCTCCTGATCCTGCCTGCCTTGCTGTGTTCCCTCTCCCTCATGATGCTGCCTGCCTTGCTGTATCCCTCCACCTGCTGATGCTGCCTGCCTTGCTGTGTCCCTCTCCCTCCTGATGCTTCCTGCCTTGCTGTGTCCCCCTCCCTCCTGATGCTGCCTGCTTTGCTATGTCCCTCTCCCACCTGATGCTGCCTGCCTTGCTGTGTTATCTCCCTCCTGATGCTGCCTGCCTTGCTGTGTCCCCCTCCCTCCTGATGCTGCCTGACTTGTTCTGTCCCTCTCCCTCCTGTTGCTGCCTGCCTTGCTGTGTCCCCCTCCCTCCTGATGCTGCCTGCCTTGCTGTGTCCCTCCCCTTCCTGATGTTGCCTGCTTTGCTGTCTCCCTCTCCCTCCAGATGTTGCCGGCCTTGCTGTGTCCCTCTCCCTCCTGATGCTGCCTGCCGTCCTGTGTTCCCTCTCCCTCCAGATGCTGCCTGCCTTGCTGTGTCCCTCCCCATCCTGATGCTGCCAGCCTTGCTGTGTTCCCTCTCCCTCCTGATGCTGCCAGCCTTGCTGTGTTCCCCTCCCTCCTGATATTGCCTGCCTTGCTGTGTTCCCTCTCCCTCCTGATGATGCCTGCATTGCTGTGTCCCACTCCCTCCTGATACTGCCTGCCTTGCTGTGTCCCACTCCCTCCTGAGACTGCCTGCCTTGCTGTGTACCTCTGCGTCCTGATGCTGCCTGCCTTGATGTGTCCCTCTCCGTCTAGATGCTGCCTGCCTTGCTGTGTCCCTTTCCCTCGAGTTGCTGCCTGCCTTGCTGTGTTCCCCTCCCTCCTGATACTGCCTGCCTTGCTGTTTTCCCTCTCCCTCCTGATGGTGCCTGCCTTGCTGTGTTCCCTCTCCCTCCTGATGGTGCCAGCCTTGATGTGTTCCCTCTCCCTCCTGATGCTGCCTGCCATGCTGTGTCCCACTCCCTCCTGATGCTGCCTGCCTTGCTGTGTCCCTCTCCCTCCTGATGCTGCCTGCCTTGCTGTGTCCCTCTCCCTCCAGATGCTGCCTGCCTTGCTGTGTCCCCCTCCCTCCTGATGCTGCCTGCCTTGCTATGTCCCTCTCCCTCCTGATGCTGCCTGCCTTGCTGTGTTCCTCGCTGCTGATTCTGCCTGCCTTGCTGTGTCTCTCTCCCTCCTGAAGCTGCCAGCCTTGCTGTGTCCCTCTCCCTCCTCATGTTGCCTGCCTTGATGTGTCCCTCTCCCTCCTGATACTGCCTGCCTTGCTGTGTCTCTCTCCCTCCTGATACTGCCTGCCTTGCTGTGTCTCTCTCCCTCCTGAAGCTGCCTGCCTTGCTGTGTCCCCCTCCCTCCTGAAGCTGCCTGCCTTGCTGTGTCACTGTCCCTCCTGATACTGCCTGCCTTGCTGTGTCCCCCTCCCTCCTGAAGCTGCCTGCCTTGCTGTGTCACTGTCCCTCCTGATACTGCCTGTCTTGCTGTGTCCCCCTCCCCATCCTGATGCTGCCTGCCTTGCTGTGTTCCCCTCCCTCCTGATACTGCCTGCCTTGCTGTGTTATCTCCCTCCTGATGCTGCCTGCCTTGCTGTGTTATCTCCCTCCTGATGCTGCCTGCCATGCTGTGTCCCTCCCCTTCCTGATGTTGCCTGCCTTGCTGTGTCCCTCCTCCTCCTGACGCTGCCTGCCTTGCTGTGTCCCTCTCCGTCCTGATACTGCCTGCCTTGCTGTGTTCCCTCTCCCTCCTGATGCTGCCAGCCTTGCTGTGTTCCCTCTCCCTCCTGATGCTGCCAGCCTTGCTGTGTTCCCCTCCCTCCTGATATTGCCTGCCTTGCTGTGTTCCCTCTCCCTCCTGATGATGCCTGCATTGCTGTGTCCCACTCCCTCCTGATACTGCCTGCCTTGCTGTGTCCCACTCCCTCCTGATGCTGCCTGCCTTGCTGTGTACCTCTGCGTCCTGATGGTGCCTGCCTTGATGTGTCCCTCTCCGTCTAGATGCTGCCTGCCTTGCTGTGTCCCTTTCCCTCCTGATGCTGCCTGCCTTGCTGTGTCCCTCTCCCTCCTGATGCTGCCTGCCTTGCTGTGTTCCCTCTCCCTCCTGATACTGCCTGCCTTGCTGTGTTCCCTCTCCCTCCTGATGGTGCCTGCCTTGATGTGTTCCCTCTCCCTCCTGATGCTGCCTGCCTTGCTGTGTTATCTCCCTCCTGATGCTGCCTGCCTTGCTGTGTCCCTCACCTTCCTGATGCTTCCTGCCTTGCTGTGTCCCTCACCTTCCTGATGCTGCCTGCCTTGCTGTGTCTCTCTCCCTCCTGATGCTGCCTGCCCTGCTGTGTCCCCCTCCCTCCTGATGCAGCCTGCCTTGCTGTGTCCCTCACCTTCCTGATGCTTCCTGCCTTGCTGTGTCCCTCACCTTCCTGATGCTGCCTGCCTTGCTGTGTCCCTCTCCCTCCTGATGCTGCCTGCCTTGCGGTGTCCCTCTCCCTCCTGATCCTGCCTGCCTTGCTGTGTTCCCTCTCCCTCATGATGCTGCCTGCCTTGCTGTGTCCCTCCACCTGCTGATGCTGCCTGCCTTGCTGTGTCCCTCTCCCTCCTGATGCTTCCTGCCTTGCTGTGTCCCCCTCCCTCCTGATGCTGCCTGCTTTGCTATGTCCCTCTCCCACCTGATGCTGCCTGCCTTGCTGTGTCCCTCCCCATCCTGATACTGCCTGCCTTGCTGTGTTATCTCCCTCCTGATGCTGCCTGCCTTGCTGTGTCCCCCTCCCTCCTGATGCTGCCTGACTTGTTCTGTCCCTCTCCCTCCTGTTGCTGCCTGCCTTGCTGTGTCCCCCTCCCTCCTGATGCTGCCTGCCTTGCTGTGTCCCTCCCCTTCCTGATGTTGCCTGCTTTGCTGTCTCCCTCTCCCTCCAGATGTTGCCGGCCTTGCTGTGTCCCTCTCCCTCCTGATGCTGCCTGCCGTCCTGTGTTCCCTCTCCCTCCTGATGCTGCCTGCCTTGCTGTGTCCCTCAGCCTCCTGATGCTGCCTGCCTTGCTGTGTCCCTCTCCGTCCTGATACTGCCTGCCTTGCTGTGTCCCTCTCCCTCCTGATGCTGCCTGCCTTGCTGTATCCCTCTCCCTCCTGATACTGCCAGCCTTGCTGTGTTCCCCTCCCTCCTGATATTGCCTGCCTTGCTGTGTTCCCTCTCCCTCCTGATGGTGCCTGCCTTGCTGTGTCCCTCAGACTCCTGATACTGCCTGCCTTGCTGTGTCCCTCTCCCTCCTGATGCTGCCTGCCTTGCTGTGTCCCACTCCCTCCTGATGCTGCCTGCCTTGCTGTGTACCTCTGCGTCCTGATGCTGCCTGCCTTGATGTGTCCCTCTCCGTCTACATGCTGCCTGCCTTGCTGTGTCCCTTTCCCTCAGAAATGCTGCCTGCCTTGCTGTGTTCCCCTCCCTCCTGATACTGCCTGCCTTGCTGTGTTCCCTCTCCCTCCTGATGCTGCCTGCCTTGCTGTGTCCCTCTCCCTCCTGATGCTGCCTGCCTTGCTGTGTCCCTCTCCCTCCTGATGCTGCCTGCGTTGCTGTGTCCCGCTCCCTCCAGATGCTGCCTGCCTTGCTGTGTCCCTCCCCATCCTGCTGCTGCCTGCATTGCTGTGTCCCCCTCCCTCCTGAAGCTGCCTGCCTTGCTGTGTCCCCCTCCCTCCTGAAGCTGCCTGCCTTGCTGTGTCACTGTCCCTCCGATACTACCTGCCTTGTTGTGTCCCTCTCCCTCCAGATGCTGCCTACCTTGCTGTGTCCCTCTCCCTCCTGTTGCTGCCTGCCTTGCTATGTCCCCCTCCCTCCTGATGCTGCCTGCCTTGCTGTGTCCCTCTCCCTCCTGTTGCTGCCTGCCTTGCTATGTCCCCCTCCCTCCTGATACTGCCTGCCTTGTTCTGTCCCTCTCCCTCCTGTTGCTGCCTGCCTTGCTATGTTCCCCTCCCTCCTGATGCTGCCTGCCTTGCTGTTTCCCCCTCTCTCCTGATGCTGCCTGCCTTGCTGTGTCCCCCTCCCTCCTGATGCTGCCTGCCTTTCTGTGTCCCTCTCCCTCCTGATGCTGCCTGCCTTGCTGTGTCCCTCTCCGTCCTGATACTGCCTGCCTTGCTGTGTCCCCTTCCCTCCTGATGCTGCCTGCCTTGCTGTTTCCCCCTCTCTCCTGATGCTGCCTGCCTTGCTGTGTCCCTCTCCGTCCTGATACTGCCTGCCTTGCTGTGTCCCCCTCCCTCCTGATGCCTGCCTTGCTGTGTCCCTCTCCCTCCTGATACTGCCTGCCTTGTTCTGTCCCTCTCCCTCCTGTTGCTGCCTGCCTTGCTATGTCCCCCTCCCTCCTGATGCTGCCTGCCTTGCTGTGTCCCTCTCCCTCCTGACGCTAGCTGCCTTGCTGAGTCCCTCTCCCTCCTGATACTGCCTGCATTGCTGTGTCCCTCTCCCTCCTGATGCTGCCTGCCTTGCTGTGTTCCTCTCCCTCCTGATACTGCCTGCCATGCTATGTCCCCCTCCCTCCTGATGCTGCCTGCCTTGCTGTGTCCCTCACCTTCCTGATGCTTCCTGCCTTGATGTGTCCCTCTCCCTCCTGATACTGCCTGCCTTACTGTGTTATCTCCCTCCTGATGCTGCCTGCCTTGCTGTGTCCCTCTCCCTCCTGATACTGCCTGCCTTGCTGTGTCCCTCTCCCTCCTGATACTGCCTGCCTTGCTGTGTTCCCTCTCCCTCCTGATGCTGCCTGCCTTGCTGTGTCCCTCTCCGTCCTGATGCTGCCTGTCTTGCTGTGTCCCTCTCCCTCCTGATACTGCCTGCCTTGCTGTGTCCCTCCACCTCCTGACGCTGCCTGCCTTGCTGTGTCCCTCTCCATCTAGATGCTGCCTGCCTTGCTGTGTTATCTCCCTCCTGATGCTGCCTGCCTTGCTGTGTCCCCCTCCCTCCTGATGCTGCCTGCCTTGCTGTGTCCCTCTCCCTCCTGACACTGCCTGCCTTTCTGTGTCCCTCTCCCTCCTGATACTGCCTTCCTTGCTGTGTCCCTCCCCCTCCTGATGCTGCCTGCCTTGCTGTGTCCCTCTCCCTCCTGATTCTGCCGGCCTTGCTGTGTCCCTCTCCCTCCAGATGCTGCCTGCCTTGCTGTGTCCCTCCCCCTCCTGATACTGCCTGCCTTGCTGTGTCCCTCCCCATCCTGATGCTGCCTGCCTTGCTGTGTTCCCCTCCCTCCTGATACTGCCTGCCTTGCTGTGTTATCTCCCTCCTGATGCTGCCTGCCTTGCTGTGTTATCTCCCTCCTGATGCTGCCTGCCATGCTGTGTCCCTCCCCTTCCTGATGTTGCCTGCCTTGCTGTGTCCCTCCACCTCCTGACGCTGCCTGCCTTGCTGTGTCCCTCTCCCTCCTGATGCTGCCAGCCTTGCTGTGTTCCCCTCCCTCCTGATATTGCCTGCCTTGCTGTGTTCCCTCTCCCTCCTGATGATGCCTGCATTGCTGTGTCCCACTCCCTCCTGATACTGCCTGCCTTGCTGTGTCCCACTCCCTCCTGATGCTGCCTGCCTTGCTGTGTACCTCTGCGTCCTGATGCTGCCTGCCTTGATGTGTCCCTCTCCGTCTAGATGCTGCCTGCCTTGCTGTGTCCCTTTCCCTCGAGTTGCTGCCTGCCTTGCTGTGTTCCCCTCCCTCCTGATACTGCCTGCCTTGCTGTTTTCCCTCTCCCTCCTGATGGTGCCAGCCTTGATGTGTTCCCTCTCCCTCCTGATGCTGCCTGCCTTGCTGTGTTCCCTCTCCCTCCTGATGCTGCCTGCCTTGCTGTGTCCCTCCCCATCCTGCTGCTGCCTGCATTGCTGTGTCACCCTCCCTCCTGATGCTGCCTGCCTTTCTGTGTCCCTCAGCCTCCAGATGCTGCCTGCCTTGCTGTGTCCCTCTCCCTCCTGATACTGCCTGCCTTGCTGTGTCCCTCTCCCTCCTGATGCTGCCTGCCTTGCTGTGTCCCGCTCCCTCCTGACGCTGCCTGCCTTGCTGTGTCCCTCCCCATCCTGCTGCTGCCTGCATTGCTGTGTCCCCCTCCCTCCTGAAGCTGCCTGCCTTGCTTTGTCCCCCTCCCTCCTGAAGCTGCCTGCCTTGTTGTGTCACCGTCCCTCCTGATGCTGCCTGCCTTGATGTGTCCCTCCCCTTCCTGATGCTGCCTGCCTTGCTGTGTCCCTCCACCTCCTGACGCTGCCTGCCTTGCTGTGTCCCCCTCCCCCCGATACTGCCTGCCTTGTTGTGTCCCTCTCCCTCCTGATGCTGCCTGCCTTGCTGTGTCCCTCTCCCTCCTGATGCTGCCTGCCTTGCTGTGTTATCTCGCTCCTGATGCTGCCTGCCTTGCAGTGTCCCCCTCCCTCCTGATGCTGCCTGCCTTGTTCTGTCCCTCTCCCTCCTGTTGCTGCCTGCCTTGCTGTGTCCCCCTCCCTCCTGATGCTGCCTGTCTTGCTGTGTCCCTCCACCTCCTGACGCTGCCTGCCTTGCTGTGTCCCTCTCCCTCCTGATGCAGCCACCCTTGCTGTGTTCCCCTCCCTCCTGATATTGTCTGCCTTGCTGTGTTCCCTCTCCCTCCTGATGGTGCCTGCATTGCTGTGTCCCTCAGCCTCCTGATACTGCCTGCCTTGCTGTGTCCCACTCCCTCCTGATGCTGCCTGCCTTGCTGTGTCCCTTCCCTCGAGATGCTGCCTGCCTTGCTGTGTCCCTCAGCCTCCAGATGCTGCCTGCCTTGCTGTGTCCCTCTCCCTCCTGATACTGCCTGCCTTGCTGTGTCCCCCTCCGTCTAGATGCTGCCTGCCTTGCTGTGTCCCTTTCCCTCGAGATGCTGCCTGCCTTGCTGTGTTCCCCTCCCTCCTGATACTGCCTGCCTTGCTGTGTCCCTCTCCCTCCTGATGCTGCCTGCCTTGCTGTGTCCCTCTCCCTCCTGATGCTGCCTGCCTTGCTGTGTCCCTCTCCCTCCTGATGCTGCCTGCCTTGCTGTGTCCCGCTCCCTCCAGATGCTGCCTGCCTTGCTGTGTCCCTCCCCATCCTGCTGCTGCCTGCATTGCTGTGTCCCCCTCCCTCCTGATGCTGCCTGCCTTGCTGTGTCCCTCAGCCTCCAGATGCTGCCTGCCTTGCTGTGTCCCTCTCCCTCCTGATACTGCCTGCCTTGCTGTGTCCCTCTCCCTCCTGATGCTGCCTACCTTGCTGTGTCCCTCTCCCTCCTGATGTTGCCTGCCTTGCTGTGTCCCTCTCCCTCCTGATGCTGCCTGCATTGCTGTGTTCCCCTCCCTCTTGATGCTGCCTGCCTTGCTGTGTTCCCTCTCCCTCCTGATGCTGCCTGCATTGCTGTGTTCCCCTCCCTCCTGATACTGCCTACCTTGCTGTGTTCCCTCTCCCTCCTGATGGTGCCTGCCTTGCTGTGTCCCTCAGCCTCCTGATACTGCCTGCCTTGCTGTGTCCCTCCCCCTCCTGATGCTGCCTGCCTTGCTGTGTCCCTCTCCCTCCTGATGCTGCCTGCCTTGCTGTGTCCCTCTCCCTCCTAATGGTGCCTGCCTTGCTGTGTCCCTCTCCCTCCTGTTGGTGCCTGCCTTGCTGTGTCCCTCAGCCTCCTGATACTGCCTGCCTTGCTGTGTCCCTCTCCCTCCTGATGCTGCCTGCCTTGCTGTGTCCCTCTCCCTCCTGATACTGCCTGCCTTGCTGTGTCCCCCTCCCTCCTGATGCTGCCTGCCTTGCTGTGTCCCTCTCCCTCCAGATGCTGCCTGCCTTGATGTGTCCCTCTCCCTCCTGCTGCTGACTGCATTGCTGTGTCCCCCTCCCTCCTGATGCTGCCTGCCTTGCTATGTCCCTCTCCCTCCTGATGCTGCCTGCCTTGCTGTGTCCCTCTCCCTCCTGATGCTGCCTGCCTTGCTGTGTCCCTCTCCCTCCTGATGCTGCCTGCCTTGCTGTGTCCCTCTCCCTCCTGATGCTGCCTGCCTTGCTGTGTCCCTCTCCCTCCTGAAGCTGCCTGCCTTGCTGTGTCACTGTCCCTCCTGATGCTGCCTGCCTTGCTGTGTCCCTCTCCCTCCTGAAGCTGCCTGCCTTGCTGTGTCCCTCCCCATCCTGATGCTGCCTGCCTTGCTGTGTCCCTCTCCCTCCTGATACTGCCTGCCTTGCTGTGTCTCTCTCCCTCCTGATACTGCATGCCTTGCTGTGGCCCCCTCCCTCCTGATCCTGCCTGCCTTGCTATGTCCCCCTCCCTCCTGATGCTGCCTGCCTTGCTGTGGCCCCCTCCCTCCTGATCCTGCCTGCCTAGCTGTGTCACTGTCCCTCCTGATGCTGCCTGCCTTGCTGTGTCCCTCCCCTTCCTGATGCTGCCTGCCTTGCTGTGTCACTGTCCCTCCTGATGCTGCCTGCCTTGCTGTGTCCCTCCCCCTCCTGATACTGCCTGCCTTGCTGTGTCCCCCTCCCTCCTGATACTGCCTGCCTTGCTGTGTCACTGTCCCTCCTGATGCTGCCTGCCTTGTTGTGTCCCTCCCCTTCCTGTTGCTGCCTGCCTTGCTGTGTCCCACTCCCTCCTGATATTGCCTGCCTTGCTGTGTCCCTCTCCCTCCTGATACTGCCTGCCTTGCTGTGTCCCCCTCCCTCCTGATGCTGCCTACCTTGCTGTGTCCCTCCCCTCCCTGATGCTGCCTACCTTGCTGTGTCCCTCTCCCTCCTGATACTGCCAGCCTTGCTGTGTCCCTCTCCCTCCTTATGTTGCCTGCCTTGCTGTGTCCCACTCCCTCCTGATATTGCCTGCCTTGCTGTGTCCCACTCCCTCCTGATATTGCCTGCCATGCTGTGTCCCTCTCCCTCCTGATACTGCCTGTCTTGCTGTGTCCCTCTCCCTCCTGATACTGCCTGCCTTGCTGTGTCCCTCTCCCTCCAGATGCTGCCTGCCTTGCTGTGTCCCTCCCCCTCCTCATACTGCCTGCCTTGCTGTGTCCCTCTCCCTCCTGATGCTGCCTGCCTTGCTGTGTCCGTCCCCTTCGTGATGCTGCCTGCCTTGCTGTGTCCCTCTCCCTCCTCATGTTGCCTGCCTTGCTGTGTCCCTCCCCTTCCTGATGCTGCCTGCCTTGCTGTGTCCCTCCACCTCCTGTCGCTGCCTGCCTTGCTGTGTCCCCCTCCCTCCTGATGCTGCCTGCCTTGCTGTGTCCCTCTCCCTCCTGATACTGCCTGCCTTGCTGTGTCTCTCTCCCTCCTGATACTGCATGCCTTGCTGTGTCCCCCTCCCCCCGATACTGCCTGCCTTGTTGTGTCCCTCTCCCTCCTGATGCTGCCTGCCTTGCTGTGTCCCCCTCCCCCCGATACTGCCTGCCTTGTTGTGTCCCTCTCCCTCCTGATGCTGCCTGCCTTGTTGTGTCCCTCTTCCTCCTGATGCTGCCTGCCTTGCTGTGTCCCCCTCCCTCCTGAAACTGCCTGCCTTGCTCTGTCCCACTCCCTCCTGATACTGCCTGCCTTGCTGTGTTATCTCCCTCCTGATGCTGCCTGCCTTGCTGTGTCCCCCTCCCTCCTGATGCTGCCTGCCTTGTTCTGTCCCTCTCCCTCCTGTTGCTGCCTGCCTTGCTATGTCCCCCTCCCTCCTGATGCTGCCTGCCTTGCTGTGTCCCCCTCCCTCCTGATGCTGACTGCCTTACTGTGTCCCTCTCCCACCTGATGCTGCCTGCCTTGCTGTGTCCCTCTCCCTCCTGATGCTGCCTGCCTTGCTGTGTCCCTCTCCCTCCTGATGCTGCCTGCCTTGCTGTGTTATCTCCCTCCTGATGCTGCCTGCCTTGCTGTGTCCCCCTCCCTCCTGATGCTGACTGCCTTACTGTGTCCCTCTCCCTCCTGATGCTGCCTGCCTTGCTGTGTTATCTCCCTCCTGATGCTGCCTGCCTTGCTGTGTCCCTCTCCCTCCTGATGCTGCCTGCCTTGCTGTGTTATCTCCCTCCTGATGCTGCCTGCCTTGCTGTGTTATCTCCCTCCTGATGCTGCCTGCCTTGCTGTGTCCCTCTCCCTCCTGATGCTGCCTGCCTTGCTGTGTCCCTCTCCCTCCTGATGCTGCCTGCCTTGCTGTGTCCCTCTCCCTCCTGATGCTGCCTGCCTTGCTGTGTCCGCTTCCCTCCTGATGCTGCCTGCCTTGCTGTGTCCCTCTCCCTCCTGATGCTGCCTGCCTTGCAGTGTCCCCCTCCCTCCTGATACTGCCTGCCTTGCTGTGTCCCTCTCCCTCCTGATACTGCCTGCCTTGCTGTGTCCCCCTCCCTCCTGATGCTGCCTGCCTTGCTATGTCCCCCTCCCTCCTGATGCTGCATGCCTTGCTGTGTCCCTCACCTTTCTGATGCTTCCTGCCTTGCTGTGTCCCTCACCTTCCTGATGCTGCATGCCGTGCTGTGTCCCTCTCCCTCCTGATGCTGCCTGCCGTGCTGTGTCCCTCTCCCTCCTGATGCTGCCTGCCTTGCTGTGTCCCTCTCCCTCCTGATGCTGCCTGCCGTGCTGTGTCCCTCTCCCTCCTGATGCTGCCTGCCGTGCTGTGTCCCTCTCCCTCCTGATGCTGCCTGCCTTGCTGTGTCCCCCTCTCCGTCCTGATGCTGCCTGCCTTGCTGTGTTCCTCTCCCTCCTGATGCTGCCTGCATTGCTGTGTCCCTCTCCCTCCTGATGCTGCCTGCCTTGCTGTGTCCCTCACCCTCCTGATCCTGCCTGCCTTGTTCTGTCCCCCTCCCTCCTGATGCTGCCTGCCTTGCTGTGTTATCTCCCTCCTGATGCTGCCTGCCTTGCTGTGTTCCCTCTCCCTCCTGATGCTGCCTGCCTTGCTGTGTCCCCCTCCCTCCTGATGCTGCCTGCCTTGCTGTGTCCCTCCACCTCCTGACGCTGCCTGCCTTGCTGTGTCCCTCTCCCTCCAGATATTGCCGGCCTTGCTGTGTCCCTCTCCCTCCTGATGCTGCCTGCCTTGCTGTGTTCCCTCTCCCTTGCTGATGGTGCCTGCCTTGCTGTGTTCCCTCTCCCTCCTGATGCTGCCTGCCTTGCTGTGTCCCTCTCCCTCCTGATGCTGCCTGCCTTGCTGTGTCCCGCTCCCTCCAGATGCTGCCTGCCTTGCTGTGTCCCTCAGCCTCCAGATGCTGCCTGCCTTGCTGTGTCCCTCTCCCACCTGATACTGCCTGCCTTGCTGTGTCCCCCTCCCTCCTGATACTGCCTGCCTTGCTGTGTCCCTCTCCCTCCTGATACTGCCTGCCTTGCTGTGTCCCTCTCCCTCCTGATGCTGCCTACCTTGCTCTGTCCCTCTTCCTCCTGATGTTGCCTGCCTTGCTGTGTCCCTCTCCCTCCTGATGTTGCCTGCCTTGCTGTGTTCCCCTCCCTCCTGATGCTGCCTGCCTTGCTGTGTCCCTCTCCCTCCAGATGTTGCCGGCCTTGCTGTGTTCCCTCTCCCTCCTGATGGTGCCTGCCTTGCTGTGTCCCTCTCCCTCCTGATACTGCCTGCCTTGCTGTGTCCCTCTCCCTCCTGATACTGCCTGCCTTGCTGTGTCCCTCTCCCACCTGATACTGCCTGCCTTGCTGTGTCCCTCTCCCTCCTGATACTGCCTGCCTTGCTGTGTCCCTCTCCCTCCTGATGGTGCCTGCCTTGCTGTGTTCCCTCTCCCTCCTGATGGTGCCTGACTTGCTGTGTCCCTCTCCCTCCTGATACTGCCTGCCTTGCTGTGTCCCTCTCCCTCCTGATGGTGCCTGCCTTGCTGTGTCCCTCTCCGTCTAGATGCTGCCTGCCTTGCTGTGTCCCACTCCCTCCAGATGTTGCCGGCCTTGCTGTGTTCCCTCTCCCTCCTGATGGTGCCTGCCTTGCTGTGTCCCTCTCCCTCCAGATGTTGCCGGCCTTGCTGTGTTCCCTCTCCCTCCTGATGGTGCCTGCCTTGCTGTGTCCCTCTCCCTCCTGATACTGCCTGCCTTGCTGTGTCCCACTCCATCCTGATATTGCCTGCCTTGCTGTGTTCCCTCTCCCTCCTAATGGTGCCTGCCTTGCTGTATCCCTCTCCCTCCTGATGCTGCCTGCCTTGCTGTGTCCCTCTCCCTCCTGATGCTGCCTGCCTTGCTGTGTCCCTCTCCCTCCTGATGCTGCCTGCCTTGATGTGTCCCTCTCCCTCCTGATACTTCCTGCCTTGCTATGTCCCTCTCCCTCTAGATTCTGCCTGCCTTGCTGTGTCCCCCTCCCTCCTGATGCTGCCTGCCTTGCTATGTCCCTCTCCCTCCTGATGCTGCCTGCCTTGCTGTGTTCCTCGCTCCTGATACTGCCTGCCTTGCTGTGTCCCTCTCCCTCCTGATACTGCCTGCCTTGCTGTGTCCCCCTCCCTCCTGATGCTGCCTGCCTTGCTGTGTCCCTCCACCTCCTGACGCTGCCTGCCTTGCTGTGTTCCCTCTCCCTCCTGATGCTGCCTGCCTTGCTGTGTCCCCCTCCCTCCTGATGCTGCCTACCTTGCTGTGTCCCTCCCCTTCCTGATGCTGCCTGCCTTGCTGTGTCCCTCTCCCTCCTGATGCTGCCTGCCTTGCTGTGTCCCTCAGCCTCCTCATGTTGCCTGCCTTGCTGTGTCCCTCCACCTCCTGACGCTGCCTGCCTTGCTGTGTCCCTCTCCCTCCTGATGCTGCCTGCCTTGCTGTGTCCCTCAGCCTCCTCATGTTGCCTGCCTTGCTGTGTCCCACTCCCTCCTGATGCTGCTTGCCTTGCTGTGTCCCCCTCCCTCCTGATGCCTGCCTTGTGTGTCCCTCTCCCTCCTGATACTGCCTGCCTTGCTGTGTCCCACTCCCTCCTGATACTGCCTGCCTTGCTGTGTCCCCCTCCCCCCGATACTGCCTGCCTTGTTGTGTCCCTCTCCCTCCTGATGCTGCCTGCCTTGCTGTGTCCCTCTCCCTCCTGATGCTGCCTGCCTTGCTGTGTCCCCCTCCCCCCGATACTGCCTGCCTTGCTGTGTCCCCCTCCCCCCGATACTGCCTGCCTTGCTGTGTCCCTCTCCCTCCTGAAACTGCCTGCCTTGCTGTGTCCCACTCCCTCCAGATGCTGCCTGCCTTGCTGTGTTATCTCCCTCCTGATGCTGCCTGCCTTGCTGTGTCCCCCTCCCTTCTGATGCTGCCTGCCTTGTTCTGTCCCTCTCCCTCCTGTAGCTGCCAGCCTTTCTGTGTCCCTCTCCCTCCTGACGCTGCCTGCCTTGCTGTGTCCCTCTCCCTCCTGATACTGCCTGCCTTGCTGTGTCCCTCTCCCTCCTGATGCTGCCTGCCTTGCTGTGTCCCTCTCCCTCCTGATGCTGACTGCCTTACTGTGTTATCTCCCTCCTGATGCTGCCTGCCTTGCTGTGTCCCTCTCCCTCCTGATGCTGCCTGCCTTGCTGTGTTATCTCCCTCCTGATGCTGCCTGCCTTGCTATGTCCCCCTCCCACCTGATGCTGCCTGCCTTGCTGTGTCCCTCACCTTCCTGATGCTTCCTGCCTTGCTGTGTCCCTCACCTTCCTGATGCTGCCTGCCTTGCTGTGTCTCTCTCCCTCCTGATGCTGCCTGCCTTGCTGTGTCCCCCTCCCTGCTGATGCTGCCTGCTTTGCTATGTCCCTCTCCCTCCTGATGCTGCCTGCCCTGCTATGTCCCTCTCCCTCCTGATGCTGCCTGCCCTGCTATGTCCCTCTCCCTCCTGATGCTGCCTGCCTTGCTGTGTCCCTCTCCCTCCTGATGCTGCCTGCCTTGCTGTGTCCCCCTCCCTGCTGATGCTGCCTGCCTTGCTGTGTTCCCCACCCTCCTGATACTGCCTGCCTTGCTGTGTCCCTCTCCCTCCTGATGCTGCCTGCCTTGCTGTGTCCCCCTCCCTCCTGACGCTGCCTGCCTTCCTGTGTCCCTCTCCCTCCTGATACTGCCTGCCTTGCTGTGTCCCACTCCCTCCCGATGCTACCTGCCTTGCTGTGTCCCTCTCCCCCCTGATGCTGCCTGCCTTCCTCTGTCCCTCTCCCTCCTGATGCTGCCTGCCTTCCTCTGTCCCTCTCCCCCCTGATACTGCCTGCCTTGCTGTGTCCCTCTCCCTCCTGATGCTGCCTTCCTTCCTGTGTCCCTCCACCTGCTGATGCCGCCTGCCTTGCTGTGTCCCTCTCCCCCCTGATGCTGCCTGCCTTCCTGTGTCCCTCTCCCTCCTTACGCTGGCTGCCTTGATATGTCCCTCTCCCTCCTGATGCTGCCTGCCTTGCTGTGTTCCCCTCCCTCCTGATGCTGCCTGCCTTGCTGTGTTCCCTCTCCCTCCTGATGCTGCCTGCCTTGCTGTGTTCCCTCTCCCTCCTGATGCTGCCTGCCTTGCTGTGTTCCCTCTCCCTCCTGATGCTGCCTGCCTTGCTGTGTCCCTTCACCTGCTGATACTGCCTGCCTTCTTGTGTCCCACTTCCTCCCGATGCTGCCTGCCTTGCTGTGTCCCTCTCCCTCCTGATGCTGCCTGCCTTGCTGTGTCCCACTCCCTCCTGATGCTGCCTGCATTGCTGTGTCCCACTCCCTCCTGATGCTGCCTGCATTGCTGTGTCCCTCACCCTCCTGATACTGCCTGCCTTGCTGTGTTCCTCTCCCTCCTGATGCTGCCTGCATTGCTGTGTTCCCCTCCCTCCTGAAGCTGCCTGCCTTGATGTGTCCCTTTCCCTCCTGATGCTGCCTGCCTTGCTGTGTCCCCCTCCCTCCTGATACTGCCTGCCTTGCTGTGTTCCCTCTCCCTCCTGATGCTGCCTGCCTTGCTGTGTCCCCCTCCCTCCTGATACTGCCTGCCTTGCTGTGTTCCCTCCCCCTCCTGATGCTGCCTGCCTTGCTGTGTCCCCCTCCCTCCTGATGTTGCCTGCCTTGCTGTGTTCCGTCTCCCTCCTGATGCTGCCTGCCTTGCTGTGTCCCACTCCCTCCTGATGCTGCCTGCCTTGCTTTGTCCCCCTCCCTCCTGATGTTGCCTGTCTTGCTGTGTCCCTCTTCCTCCTGATGCTGCCTGCCTTGTTCTGTCCCTCTCCCTCCTGATACTGCCTGCCTTGATGTGTTCCCCTCCCTCCTGATGCTGCCTGCCTTGCTGTGTCCCTCTCCCTCCTGATACTGCCTGCCTTGATGTGTTCCCCTCCCTCCTGATGCTGCCTGCCTTGCTGTGTCCCTCTCTTTCCTGATGCTGCCTGCCTTGCTGTGTCCCCCTCCCTCCTGATGCTGCCTGCCTTACTTTGTCCCCCTCCCTTCTAATGCTGCCTGCCTTGCTGTGTCCCTCTCCCTCCAGATGTTGCCTGCCTTGCTGTGTCCCTCTTCCTCCTGATGCTGCCTGCCTTGCTGTGTCCCTCTCCCTCCTGATGCTGCCTGCCTTGCTGTGTCCCCCCACCCTCCTGATGCTGCCTGCCTTGCTGTGTCCCTCTCCCTCCTGATGCTGCCTGCCTTGCTGTGTCCCTCTCCCTCCTGATGCTGCCTGCCTTGCTGTGTCCCTCTCCCTCCTGATGCTGCCTGCCTTGCTGTGTCCCCCCACCCTCCTGATACTGCCTGCCTTGCTGTGTTCCTCTCCCTCCTGATACTGCCTGCCTTGCTGTGTCCCTCTCCCTCCTGATGCTGCCTGCCTTGCTGTGTCCCTCTCCCTCCTGATGCTGCCTGCCTTGCTGTGTCCCGCTCCCTCCAGATGCTGCCTGCCTTGCTGTGTCCCTCCCCATCCTGCTGCTGCCTGCATTGCTGTGTCCCCCTCCCTCCTGATGCTGCCTGCCTTGCTGTGTCCCCTCCCTCCTGATACTGCCTGCCTTGCTGTGTCCCTCTCCCACCTGATGCTGCCTGCCTTGCTGTGTTCCCTCTCCCTCCTGATACTGCCTGCCTTCCTGTGTTCCCCTCCCTCCTGGTATTGCCTGCCGTGCTGTGTCCCTCTCGTTCCTGATACTGCCTGCCTTGCTGTGTCCCCCTCCCTCCTGATGCTGCCTGCCTTGCGGTGTCGCTCTCCCTCCTGATGCTGCCTGCCATACTGTGTCCCCGAACTTCCTGATGCTGCCTGCCTTGCCGTGTTCCTCTCCCTCCTGATGCTGCCTGCCTTGCTGTTTCCCCCTCCCACCTGTTGCTGCCTGCCTTGCTGTGTCCCTCTCCCTCCTGATACTGCCTGCCTTGCTGTGTTCCCCTACCTCCTGGTACTGCCTGCCTTGCTGTGTCCCTCTCGCTCCTGATCCTGCCTGCCTTGCTGTGTCCCTCTCCCTCCCGATGTTGCCTGCCTTGCTGTGTCCCCCTCCCTCCCGATGCTGCCTGCCTTGCTGTGTCCCCCTCCCTCCCGATGCTGCCTGCCTTGCTGTGTCCCTCTCCCTCCCGATGCTGCCTGCCTTGCTGTGTTCCCCCAGCCTCCCGATGCTGCCTGCCTTGCTGTGTCCCTCTCCCTCCTGATGCTGCCTGCCTTGCTGTGTTCCCCTCTCTCCTGAAGCTGCCTGCCTTGCTGTGTCCCTCTCCCTCCTGATGCTGCCTGCCTTGCTGTGCCCCTCACCCTTCTGATTCTGCCTGCCTTGCTGTGGTCCCCTTCCTCCTGAAGCTGCCTGCCTTGCTGTGTCCCTCTCCCACCTGATGCTGGCTGTCTTGCTGTCTCCCTCTCCCACCTGATGCTGCCTACCTTGCTGTGTTCCCTCTCCCTCCTGATTCTGCCTGCCTTGCTGTGTTCCCTCTCCCTCGTGATGCTGCCTGCCTAGCTGTGTCCCTCTCTCTCTCTCGATAGTGCCTGCCTTGCTGTGTCCCCCTCCCTCCTGATGCTGCCTGCCTTGCTGTTTTTCCCACCCTCCTGATGCTGCCTGCCTTGCTGTGTTCCCCACCCTCCTGACGCTGCCTGCCTTGCTGTGTTCCCTCTCCCTCCTGACGCTGCCTGCCTTGCTGTGTCCCTCTCCCTCCAGATGTTGCCTGCCTTGCTGTGTCACTCTCCCTCCAGATGTTGCCTGCCTTGCTGTGTTCTCTCTCCCTCCTGATGCTGCCTGACTTGCTGTGTTCCCTCTCCCTCCTGATGCTGCCTGCATTGCTGTGTCCCCCTCCCTCCTGATGCTGCCTGCCTTGCTGTGTCCCCCTCCCTCCTAATGCTGCCTGCCTTGCTGTGTCCCTCTCCCTCGTGATGCTGCCTGCCTTGCTGTGTTCCCCTCCCTCCTGATGCTGCCTGCCTTGCTGTGTCCCTCTCCCTCCTGATACTGCCTGCCTTGCTGTGTCCCTCTCCCTCGTGATACTGCCTGCCTTGCTGTGTCCCTCTGCCTCCTGATGCTGCCTGCCTTGCTGTGTCCCTCTCCCTCCTGATGCTGCCTGCCTTGCTGTGTCCCTCTCCCTCCTGATACTGCCTGCCTTGCTGTGTCCCTCTCCCTCGTGATACTGCCTGCCTTGCTGTGTCCCTCTGCCTCCTGATGCTGCCTGCCTTGCTGTGTCCCTCTCCCTCCTGATACTGCCTGCCTTGCTGTGTCCCTCTCCCTCCTGATGCTGCCTGCCTTGCTGTGTCCCTCTCCCTCCTGATGCTGCCTGCCTTGCTGTGTCCCCCTCCCCCCTGATACTGCCTGCCTTGCTGTGTCCCCCTCCCTCCTGATGCTGCCTGCCTTGCTGTGTCCCTCCCCCTCCTGATGCTGCCTGCCTTGCTGTGTCCCTCTCCCTCCTGACGCTGCCTGCCTTGCTATGTCCCGCTCCATCCTGATGCTGCCTGCCTTACTGTGTCCCCCTCCCCCCTGATACTGCCTGCCTTGCTGTGTCCCCCTCCCTCCTGATGCTGCCTGCCTTGCTGTGTCCCTCCCCCTCCTGATGCTGCCTGCCTTGCTGTGTCCCTCTCCCTGCTGATGCTGCCTGCCTTGCTGCGTCCCCCTTCCTCCTGATACTACCTGCATTGCTGTGTCCCTCTCCGTCCTGATACTGCCTGCCTTGCAGTGTCCCTCTCCCTCCTGATGCTGCCTGCCTTGCTGTGTCCCTCCCCCCCTGATGCTGCCTGTCTTGCTGTGTCCCTCTCCCTCCTGATACTGCCTGCCTTGCTGTGTCCCTCTCCCTCCTGATACTGCCTGCCTTGCTGTGTCCCTCTCCCTCCTGATACTGCCTGCCTTGCTGTGTCCTTCTCCCTCCTGATGCTGCCTGCCTTGCTGTGTCCCCCTCCCTCCTGATGCTGCCTGCCGTGCTGTGTCCCTCTCCCTCCTGATACTGCCTGCCTTGCTGTGTCCCTCCCCCTCCTGATGCTGCCTGTCTTGCTGTGTCCCTCTCCCTCCTGATGCTGCCTGCCTTGCTGTGTCCCTCCCCCTCCTGATACTGCCTGCCTTGCTGTGTCCCTCCCCCTCCTGATGCTGCCTGTCTTGCTGTGTCCCTCTCCCTCCTGATGCTGCCTGCCTTGCTGTATTCCTCTCCCTCCTGATGCTGCCTGCCTTGCTTGTCCCCCTCCCCCCTGATACTGCCTGCCTTGCTGTGTCCCCCTCCCTCCTGATGCTGCCTGCCTTGCTGTGTCCCCCTCCCCCCGATACTGCCTGCCTTGCTGTGTCCCTCTCCCTCCTGATGCTGCCTGCCTTGCTGTGTCCCTCTCCCTCCTGATGCTGCCTGCCTTGCTGTGTCCCCCTCCCCCCTGATACTGCCTGCCTTGCTGTGTCCCTCTCCCTCCTGATGCTGCCTGCCTTGCTGTGTCCCCCTCCCCCCTGATACTGCCTGCCTTGCTGTGTCCCTCTCCCTCCTGATACTGCCTGCCTTGCTGTGTCCCTCCCCCCTGATACTGCCTGCCTTGCTGTTACCCTCCCCATCCTGATGCTGCCTGCCTTGCTGTGTTCCCCTCCCTCCTGATACTGCCTGCCTTGCTGTGTCCCTCTCCCTCCTGATACTGCCTGCCTTGCTGTGTCCCTCCCCCTCCTGATGCTGCCTGCCTTGCTGTGTCCCTCTCCCTCCTGACGCTGCCTGCCTTGCTGTGTCCCTCTCCCTCCTGATGCTGCCTGCCTTGCTGTGTCCCTCTCCCTCCTGATGCTGCCTGCCTTGCCGTGTCCCTCTCCCTCCTGATGCTGCCTGTCTTGCTGTGTCCCTCCCACTCCTGATGCTGCCTGCCTTGCTGTGTTCCCCCAGCCCCATGATGCTGCCTGCCTTGCTGTGTCCCCCTCCCTCCTGATGCTGCCTGCCTTGCCGTGTCCCTCTCCCTCCTGATGCTGCCTGCCTTGCTGTGTCCCTCCCACTCCTGATGCTGCCTGCCTTGCCGTGTCCCTCTCCCTCCTGATGCTGCCTGCCTTGCTGTGTCCCTCTCCCTCCTGATGCTGCCTGCCTTGCTGTGTTATCTCCCTCCTGATGCTGCCTGCCTTGCTGTGTCCCTCAGCCTCCAGATGCTGCCTGCCTTGCAGTGTCCCTCTCCGTCCTGATACTGCCTGCCTTGCTGTGTTCCCTCTCCCTCCTGATGGTGCCTGCCTTGCTGTGTCCCTCTCCCTCCTGATGCTGCCTGCCTTGCTGCGTCCCCCTTCCTCCTGATACTGCCTGCCTTGCTGTGTCGCTCTCCCTTCTGATGCTGCCTGCCTTGCTGTGTCCCTCCCCCTCCTGATACTGCCTGCCTTGCTGTGTTCCCCTCCCTGCTGATGCTGCCTGTCTTGCAGTGTCCCTCTCCGTCCTGATACTGCCTGCCTTGCTGTGTCCCCCTCCCTCCTGATACTGCCTGCCTTGCTGTGTTCCCCTCCCTCCTGATGCTGCCTGCCTTGCTGTGTCGCTCTCCCTCCTGATGCTGCCTGCCTTGCTGTGTTCCCTCTCCCTCCTGATGCTGCCTGCCTTGCTGTGTCCGCCTCCCTCCTGATACTGCCTGCCTTGCTGTGTCCCTCCCCCTTCTGAAGCTGCCTGCCTTGCTGTGTCCCTCTCCCTCCTGATACTGCCTGCCTTGCTGTGTCCCTCCCCCTCCTGATACTGCCTGCCTTGCTGTGTCCCTCCCCCTTCTGAAGCTGCCTGCCTTGCTGTGTCCCTCTCCCTCCTGACGCTGCCTGCCTTGCTGTGTTCCTCTCCCTCCTGATACTGCCTGCCTTGCTGTGTCCCTGTCCCTCCTGACGCTGCCTGCCTTGCTGTGTTCCTCTCCCTCCTGATACTGCCTGCATTGCTGTGTCCCTCCCCATCCTGATGCTGCCTGCCTTGCTGTGTCCATCTCCCTCCTGATGCTGCCTGCCTTGCTGTGTCCCTCTCCCTCCTGATGCTGCCTGCCTTGCTGTGTCCACCTCCCTCCTGATACTGCCTGCCTTGCTGTGTCCACCTCCCTCCTGATACTGCCTGCCTTGCTGTGTCCCTCTCCCTCCTGATGCTGCCTGCCTTGCTGTGTCCCTCTCCCTCCTGACGCTGCCTGCCTTGCTGTGTTCCTCTCCCTCCTGATGCTACCTCCCTTGCTGTGTCCCTCTCCCTCCTGATGCTGCCTGCCTTGCTGTGTCCCTCTCCCTCCTGATGCTGCCTGCCTTGCTGTGTCCCTCCCCCTCCTGATACTGCCTGCCTTGCTGTGTTCCCCCTCCCTCCTGATGCTGCCTGCCTTGCTGTGTCCCTCTCCCTCCTGATGCTGCCTGCCTTGCTGTGTCCCCCTCACTCCTGATGCTGCCTGCCTTGCTGTGTCCCCCTCCCTCCTGATGCTGCCTGCCTTGCTGTGTCCCTCCCCCTCCTGATACTGCCTGCCTTGCTGTGTTCCCCCTCCCTCCTGATGCTGCCTGCCTTGCTGTGTCCCTCTCCCTCCTGATGCTGCCTGCCTTGCTGTGTCCCCCTCACTCCTGATGCTGCCTGCCTTGCTGTGTCCCTCCCCCTCCTGATACTGCCTGCCTTGCTGTGTTCCCCCTCCCTCCTGATGCTGCCTGCCTTGCTGTGTCCCTCTCCCTCCTGATGCTGCCTGCCTTGCTGTGTCCCCCTCACTCCTGATGCTGCCTGCCTTGCTGTGTCCCTCTCCCTCCTGATGCTGCCTGCCTTGCTGTGTCCCCCTCCCTCCTGATACTGCCTGCCTTGCTGTGTCCCCCTCACTCCTGATGCTGCCTGCCTTGCTGTGTCCCTCTCCCTCCTGATGCTGCCTGCCTTGCTGTGTCCCCCTCACTCCTGATGCTGCCTGCCTTGCTGTGTCCCTCTCCCTCCTGATGCTGCCTGCCTTGCTGTGTCCCCCTCCCTCCTGATGCTACCTGCCTTGCTGTGTCCCCCTCCCTCCTGATGCTGCCTGCCTTACTGTGTCCCTCTCCCTCCTGATGCTACCTGCCTTGCTGTGTCCCCCTCCCTCCTGATGCTGCCTGCCTTGCTGTGTCCCTCTCCCTCCTGATGCTGCCTGCCTTGCTGTGTCCCCCTCCCTCCTGATGGTGCCTGCCTTGCTGTGTCCCCCTCCCTCCTGATGCTGCCTGCCTTTCTGTGTTCATCTCCCTCCTGATGCTACCTGCCTTGCTGTGTCCCTCTCCCTCCTGATGCTGCCTGCCTTGCTGTGTCCCTCTCTCTCCTGATACTGCCTGCCTTGCTGTGTCCCCCTCCCTCCTGATGCTGCCTGCCTTGCTGTGTCCCCCTCCCTCCTGATGGTGCCTGCCTTGCTGTGTCCCCCTCCCTCCTGATGCTGCCTGCCTTGCTGTGTCCCCCTCCCTCCTGATGCTGCCTGCCTTGCTGTGTCCCTCTCCCTCCTGATGCTACCTGCCTTGCTGTGTCCCTCTCCCTCCTGATGCTGCCTGCCTTGCTGTGTCCCTCTCCCTCCTGATGCTACCTGCCTTGCTGTGTTCCCTCTCCCTCCTGACGCTTCCTGCCTTGCTGTGTTCCTCTCCCTCCTGATGCTGCCTGCCTTGCTGTGTCCCTCTCCCTCCTGATGCTGCCTGCCTTGCTGTGTCCCTCTCCCTCCTGATGCTGCCTGCCTTACTGTGTCCCTCTCCCTCCTTTTACTGCCTGCCTTGCTGTGTCCTCTCCCTCCTGATGCTGCCTGCCTTACTGTGTCCCTCTCCCTCCTTTTACTGCCTGCCTTGCTGTGTCCTCTCCCTCCTGATACTGCCTGGCCCGCTGTGCTCTCCCAACCTCCTCCCTGCCCTTCTTGCATTCCAGCATCTGCAGTTTTTTAATGTCTCTAACTCACAGGATAGAGAAAGCCGAATCTCAGCTTGTGTTTCTCCTTGGCTCGCCATTGTCTATTCCCTTGTTGACCTACCTCACTCTTACTCTCACTCTCACTTGTCACTCTTACTCTCTCACACTCACTGTCTCTCTCTATCTCTCTCTCCTTCTCTCTGTCTCTCCTCTGTCTCGCCTGTCGCCTATTCCTTTGCCCCTCCGCACCTCCTGTCTTCATCATATATACCCCCTTTTCCTGGCTACCATCAGTTCTCAAGAGACATTAACTCCATTTCTCTCTCTGCACAAATGCTGCCAGACCTGCTGAGCCTCTCCAGCAGGCTCTGTTTTAGTTTCAGATTTCCTGCGTCCACATTTCTTTGTTTCATGTTATGGGGTTGACTCTTAACCGCCCTCTGACTTGGCCAAGGCAGAACCACCCAGTTTCAAGGGGCAATTAGGGATGGGCAGTGGATGCTGGTCATGCCCATGTCCCATACCAGCTTAAACAAAAGCACCACCATCCCCCACTCTCTCTCTCTCTCTCTCTCCCTCTTCCTCTCTCTTTCTCTCCCTCCCTCTCTCAGGCTGCCTGCTGGGATGTGATTATTAAAACGATCCCGATTTAGCAGCTCAGCGGTTCTTATTGTAAATGTCTGGATTAAGAACTGGTTCTGCCCCAAGCACTCCAGTGCACTGCACTGCATCACAGTGAACACCAGCCTCATGCACAAAACTGAACTGAGTTCTCCAAAAGCCTGGGGAATGAAAGGGGTGGCCGTACACAACCATCCACGAGTTTACCTTGGCTGTCACAACGGAGAGAGAGAGGGGAGTGGGGGGAGAGATGATTGCTGAGATTCATTGTATTGAAACATCGGTGAGAATTGTTTGACCTGGGATTATGTGTGGAGAACCAAATCTTCCTGACAGTAACAGGAAGACCAGGCAAATGCAGAACCTGTGATTAAGGGGTGATATAGTAGCTCAGTGGTTAGCCCTGCTGCCTCACAGCACCAGGGACCCGGGTTCGATTCCAGCCTCAGGCGACTGTCTGTGTGGAGTTTGCACGTTCTCCCCGTGTCTGCGTGGGTTTCCTCCGGGTGCTCCGGTTTCCTCCCACAGTCCAAAGACCTGCAGGTTAGGGTGGATTGGTCAGGCTAAATTGCCCCATAGTGTTCTGGACATGTAGGCTGGCTTGGGAAACACAGGGTTATGGGGATTGGATGGGCTGCCGTTCTGAGGTTCGATGGCCTGCTTTCATGCTATTCGACCTAGAAAATCTGGTCCTATCTGCGCAGGCGTTTCTAACAGAGCAAGAGTCTTTAATCCCTGGGAAGGGACGGGAGCTTTGATTTTAACGTGGAATAAAATGTACACCTTGGAGTGTGGCCTTTGGTTGTGTTCACTACGGCCTGGAGGTGGGATGGTCTTGATGTTAGTCACTTGTCATTTGGTGCTTTCAGACTGCACCTTGGAATTAGAGCAAACTCTAACCGGTTCCTGGTTACTGTGTTTTAACCAAGGAAGGTCTCAGTAGCAGTTAACCAGGAGTTCCCTCTCCTTTCCTGACCCAGAGCTCCTTTAATCCAAGCTTCCTGCTCCACACACATCTCACTGTCGAGTATCGATGGTCATCCTGTAGTTGGTGACTTTATGCGCAGATTTGCTCTGTCCGAAAATAAAAGCTGCCTTGTGTTCCCCCCCAATGTTTATTGAAGCATGTCAGGACATACCACAGGGAGAGGTATCGGGTCCTACAGCGCAGAAACAGGCCCTTCGGCCCACCCTGTCTATACCATCCAACAAACACCAAACAACACTAATCCCATTTCCCTGCACTTGGACCATAACCTGCTGTGCCCTGGCATTTGAAATACTAATCCAGATGACTTTTAAACATTGCCAGTGTCTCTGCAGCTGTGTTCTAGTGACAGCCAGTGCCACTGGGACTGTATCCCAGTGAGAGTCAGTGCCAGTGGAACTGTATCCCAGTGAGAGTCATTGCCAGTGAACTGTACACCAGTGAGACTCATTGCCAGTAGAACAGTATCACAGGGAGAGTCAGTACCAGTGGACCTGTATCCTAGTGACAGTCAGTGCCAGAGGAATGGTATCCCAGCGAGAGTCAGTGCCAGTAGAACTGTATCCCAGTGAGAGTCATTGTGAGTGGAACTGTACCCCAGTAAGAGTCATTGCCAGTGGAAATGAATCCCAGTGAGAATCAGTGCCAGTGGAACTGTACCCCAGTGAGAGTCATTGCCAGTGGAAATGTATCCCAGTGATAATCAGTGCCAGTGAAACTGTACCCCAGTGAGAGTCATTGCCAGTGGAAATGTATCCCAGTGATAATCAGTGCCAGTGAAACTGTACCCCAGTGAGAGTCATTGCCAGTGGAAATGTATCCCAGTGATAATCAGTGCCAGTGAAACTGTACCCCAGTGAGAGTCATTGCCAGTGGAACTTTATCCAAGAGAGAATCTGTGCCAAGTGAACTGTATCCCAGGGTGAGCGTCATTGCCAGTGGAACTGTATCCCAGTGAGTGTCAGTGCCAGTGGAACTGTATTCCAGGGCGAGAGTCAGTGCCAGTGGAACTGTACCCCAGTGAGAGTCATTGCCAGTGGAACTTTATCCAGGGACAATCAGTGCCAGTGGAACTGTATCCCAGTGAGAGTCAGTGCCAGTGGAACTGTATCCCAGGGAGAGAATCAGTGTCAGTGGAACTATATCCCAACAAGAGTCATTGCCAGTGAAACTGCATCCCAGTGAGAGTCATTGCCAGTGGAACTGTGTCCCACCGAGAGTCATTGCCAGTGAAACTGCATCCCAGTGAGAGTCAGTGCCAGTGGAACTGTATCCCAGTGAGAGTCAGTGCCAGTGGAACTGCATCCCAGTGAGAGTCAGTGCCAGTGGAACTGTATCCCAGTGAGAGTCAGTGCCAGTGGAACTGTATCCCAGGGAGAGAATCAGTGTCAGTGGAACTATATCCCAACAAGAGTCATTGCCAGTGGAACTGTGTCCCACCGAGAGTCATTGCCAGTGAAACTGCATCCCAGTGAGAGTCAGTGCCAGTGGAACTGTATCCCAGTGAGAATCAGTGCCAAGGGAACTGTATCCCAGTGAGAGTCATTGCCAGTGGAACTGTGTCCCACCGAGAGTCATTGCCAGTGCAACTGTATCCCAGTGAGAGTCAGTGCCAGTGGAACTGTATCCCAGAGAGAGAATCAGTGTCAGTGGAACTATATCCCAACAAGAGTCATTGCCAGTGGAACTGTACCCCAGTGAGAATCAGTGCCAGTGGAACTGTATCCCAGTGAGAATCAGTGCCAAAGGAACTGTATCCCAGTGAGAGTCATTGCCAGTGGAACTGTGCCCCACCAAGATTCATTGCCAGTGGAACTGCATCCCAGTGAGAGTCAGTGCCAGTGGAACTGTATCCCAGTGAGAATCAGTGCCAGTGAGAGTCATTGCCAGTGGAACTGTGTCCCACTGAGAGTCATTGCCAGTGGAATTGTATCCCAGTGAGAGTCAGTGTCAGTGGAACTGTATCCCAGTGAGAATCAGTGCCAGTGGAACTGTATCCCAGTGAGAGTCATTGCCAGTGGAACTGTGTCCCAGTGAGAGTTAGTGCCAGTGGAACTGTATCCCAGTGAGAGTCAGTGCCAGTGGAACTGTATCCCAGTGAGAGTCAGTTCCCGTGGAACTGTATGCAGTTTTCTCTTTACAAAATAATATAAGATTTATAAAACTATGAGGGGCCTGGAGAAGGTGAACAGCTGGTGTCTTTTCCCTCGGGTGGGGGAGTTCAGGACTCGGGGCGTATTTTTAAGGTGAGAGGAGGAAGGTTTAAAAAGGACATGAGGGGCAACTTATTCACTCAGAGAGTGGTTATACACTTCGAGGGGTACCATTAAAATGTTTAAAAGACATTTACATAAGTAGATGAATGGGAAAAAGTCAGAAGTCACATGACACCAGGTTATAGTCCAACAGGTTTATTTGAATTCACAAGCTTTTGGAGCGCTGCTCCTTCATCAGGTGAAGTCAGATGAAGTTCCAAAAACTTGTGATTTCAAACAAACCTGTTGGACTATAACCTGGTGTCATGTAGTTCCTGACTTAGTGCACCCCAGTACAACACTGGCTCCTCCACTTCATGAATAGGAAAGGATTGGGGGGGGGGGGGATATGGGTCAAGCACAAGTAGGTGGGACTGGTTTCGTTTGGGATTATGGGTCAGCAGGGACTGGATGGAGCGAAGGGTCTGTTTCCATGCTGTATGACCCTGTCCCTTCTGTGTCCAGCAGTTTCTCTCACACTCGCTCCCTCACTCCGCCTCGGTCCTCTGGAATAAGTGCCTGTTACCATCGGAGAGTTTAAAATGCCTTTCAGCTCGATGGATTTTCTTTTTAAACAAACGAGTCTCGGATTGCATTACAAAATAATGATTCAGCTGAAACAGTCCCCAGATGCTTGCTGTCGACAGCCTGGCGAGAGTCCATGACAGATGGGGTCCTTTGGGAAATGGACTGAGATTGAGGCGAGGTGTAATATGGAGGGGGATGATAATGCTGACACTGCCGTGAAGCCAGCTTTCAGACTGTTCCCATTGTTATCCCCAGGGGGCTGGAATTCCAGGAAGTCGGTCAGGAAATCAGGACAATCTTCCATTCCTTGGGATACTGCAGTGACAGCAGAAGCGCACTCACACACACACACACACTCACATCACTCACACACACACATCACACACACACTCACATCACTCACACACACAAACACACACACAAACACACACACACACTCATACACACACTCACACACACACACACACACACACACACACACACACATCACACACACACTCACACACACACTCACATCTCACACACACACACATATCACTCACACACACTCACATCACACACACTCACATCACACAAACACACACTCACACTCTCACACTCACAAACACACACACACACTACACCCTGATACACACACACACACACACACAAACACTCACGTACACGCACACTCTCACACACACACACTCACTCACACACAGACACTCTCACTCACACACACACACACGCACACACATACACCCACACACCCACACACCCACTCACCCACCCACATATACACATTCACACACACACGCACACTCACACAGACACACACACACACACAGACACTCTCACACACACACACACACTCACACAGACACACACACACACACACAGATGTTTTTCAGACATTGCCAGTGTCTCTGGAGCTGTACGCCAGTGAGAATCAGTGCCATTGGAACTGTATCACAGTGAGAGACATTGCCAGTGGACTGTACACCAGTGAGAGTCATTTCCAGTGGAACTGTATCCCAGTGAGAGTCAATGCCAGTGGACTGTACACCAGTGAGAGTCATTTCCAGTGGAACTGTATCCCAGTGAGAGTCAATGCCAGTGGACTGTACAGCAGGGAGAGAATCAGTGCCAGTGGAACGGTATCCCAGAGTGAGAGGGTTTCAGAAGGGAAATCAAAAGCAGAAATTTCTGGAAAAGCTCAGCAGCGTCTGCCAGAGAGCAATCCGAGTCACTGTTTTGGGACGAGTGACTCCACCTCAGAACTGGCTTGAGGGGAACAGGCTTGTCAGGGTACCGGGGATTGAGGGGGGCATGACTGGAGCGAGCCAGTATAGACACAATGGGTTGCATGGCCTCGTGCTGCCCTAGATTGGGTTGGGATATCTAGTCGGCATGGACGGATTGGACCGAAGGGTCTGCTTCCGTGCTGTACATCTCAGTGACTCTAACAGCTTCTTCCCCGCTGTTATCAGACTTATGAACAGACCCACATATATTACAGGTGATGTTTCTCTGTAGCTGTGACACTATATTCTGCATTCTGTGCTATTACCCTGATGTACTCATGTAAGGTAGCATTTGTCTGGATAGCATGCAAAACAGTACTTTTCACTGTATCATGGTACATGTGTCAACAATAAATCAAACTCATCACCCCAGCCACTGGTATCCTGCCTATTGCTATGACCAGTGGGCCACATCTACCTTACCCTGCAGATGTGGAGGAGCCGGTGTTGGACTGGGGTGGACAAAGTTAAAAATCACATGACACCAGATTATAGTCCAACAGGTTTGTTTGGAAGAACTAGCTTTCGGAGCACTGCTCTAACCACCTGATGAAGGAGCAGCACTCCGAAAGCTAGTGCTTCCAAATAAACCTGTTGGACTATAACCTGGTGTTGTGTGATTTTTTTTAACTATACCCTCCAGAGGTTGAGAGCATTGCAGGCGTTGACCTCAGGCAGTCATCAATTGAGTATTCCAGGGTTTCAGTTGGCACCAGTGGGAAGTAGCTTTCAAGTTTTCCTGAATTTAATCGAGATGGAGGCAGGAAGTCTTTGTCCTCTGTCCCATCTGATTCAGCCACTGCCCGTCTTCTTTGTCCTCTGTCCCATCTGATTCAGCCACTGCCCGTCTTGAGGCCCATGCCCCTCCAGAAATGGCAGCTCCTTGCCAGCGTTTCAGTCGAAGCGAGTTGGGTCATCATTGACAGTTGGTGGTTGTGTTTCTTCCCTTTGAGGTCAATGGCGCCGCCTTAAATTGGGTTCGGGCTCTTCAACGTCATGGGTCAGAGTGGGTCAACATCTCTGAGCTGTTCGCTCTGAACCTAATCACATCCCGAGGGTGAACTCTGATGGCTTCTCCCCCTCTTCTAGGCACCACAGAGCGGGTATGTCTGATCCAGGGGACGGTGGAGGCGCTAAACGCAGTGCACGACTTCATCGCCGAGAAGGTCCGAGAAATGCCGCAGAATGTGGGCAAGACTGAGCCAGTCAACATTCTGCAACCTCAGACCAACGTGAACCCAGACCGCATCAAGCAGGTGAGTGTCAGGGACTTACTGCCATTCAGAGGCTGTTTACTTCCAGGTCAAAGGAGAGGGAGCGAGGAAGAGGGGGAGAGAGAGAGAGAGAGAGAGGAGGGAGGGGAGAGGGAGGGAGGGACAGAGAGAGAGAAGGGGGGAGAGGAAGGGAGAGATAGAGAAAGCGAGCGAGAGGGGGGAGAGAGGGAGGGAGAGACAGAGAGAGAGAGCAAGAAGGAGGGAGAGAGAGAGAAAGAGCGTATGTGAGAGAGAGTGTGTGTGTATATATGTGAGAGAGAGAGTGTGTGTGTGTGTGAGAGAGAGTGTGTGTGAGAGAGAGTGTATGTATGAGAGAGAGAGTACCTGTGTATGTGAGAGTGTGTGTGTGTGTGAGAGAGAGAGAGAGAGAGTGTGTACGTGAGTGTGTGAGAGAGAGAATGTGTTTGTGTGTGTGTGAGAAAGTGTGTGTGCACGTGTGTGTGAGAGATGTTTGTGAGGTGCGTGCTTGTGGATTGAGGAATGCACATATGTTAGTGCATGAAGAATGCATTTGTGTTTGGATGGATGTGCAGTTGTGTGTAAGTATATATGTCTGTGTGTGTCTGAGGTGTGTATGTGTATGTATATCTTAGTTTCTTTGAAATGTGTGAGAGATGTGTATATGTGTGTGTGTGCATGTGTGTATACGTGCATATATGTGTTCTGTGCATGTGTGCATCTGTGTAAAGATATGTGTGAGACATGTGCATGTATGTGTATATATGTATGTGTGTGAGTATGTGTGTGTGTGTGTGCATGTGTGCCTGTGTGTGATTGTGTGTGTGTGAGAGAGAGTGGGTGTGTGTATGTGTGAATGTGTGAGAGTGTGTGTGTGTGTATGTATATGTGTGTGTTTGTATGTGTATGTATGTATGCCTCTGTGTGTGTGTGTGCCTGTGTGGGTAAGAGAGTGTGTGTGCGCCTGTGTGTCGGTGTGTGTGTGCGCCTCTGTGTTTGCGTGTCTGTGTGTGTGTGTGCCTCTGTGTCTGTGTGTGTGCCTCTGTCTGTGTGTGTGTGTGTGCCTCTGTGTTTATGTGTCGGTGTGTGTGTGCCTCTGTCTGTGTGTGTGCCTCTGTGTCTGTGTGTGTGCCTCTGTGTGTCTCTGTGTGTGCCTCCGTGTCTGTGTGCCTCTGTGTGTGTGTGTGTGTATGTGTGTGTGTGCCTCTGTGTTTATGTGTCGGTGTGTGTGTGCCTCTGTCTGTGTGTGTGCCTCTGTGTCTGTGTGTGTGCCTCTGTGTGTCTCTGTGTGTGCCTCCGTGTCTGTGTGCCTCTGTGTGTGTGTGTGTGTATGTGTGTGTGTGCCTCTGTGTTTATGTGTCGGTGTGTGTGTGCCTCTGTCTGTGTGTGTGCCTCTGTGTCTGTGTGTGTGCCTCTGTGTGTCTCTGTGTGTGCCTCCGTGTCTGTGTGCCTCTGTGTGTGTGTGTGTGTATGTGTGTGTGTGCCTCTGTGTTTATGTGTCGGTGTGTGTGTGCCTCTGTCTGTGTGTGTGCCTCTGTGTCTGTGTGTGTGCCTCTGTGTGTCTCTGTGTGTGCCTCCGTGTCTGTGTGCCTCTGTGTGTGTGTGTGTGTGTGTGTGTGTGTGTGTGTGTGTGTGTGTGTCTGTGTGTGTGTGTGTGTGTGTGTGTGTTTGTGTGTGTGCCTCTGTGTGTGTGTGTGTGTGTGTGTGTGTGTGTGTGTCTGTGTGTGTGTGTGTGTGTGTGTCTCTGTGTGTGTGTGTGTGTGTGTCTGTGTGTGTGTGTGTGTGTGTGTGTGTTTGTGTGTGTGCCTCTGTGTGTGTGTGTGTGTGTGTGTGTGTGTGTCTGTGTGTGTGTGTGTGTGTGTGTCTCTGTGTGTGTGTGTGTGTGTGTGTGTGTGTGTGTGTGTTTGTGTGTGTGCTTGGAAGTAGACTGGAATGATGAGGGGGTGAACCCTGGGCTGGTTGTCCTTGAGACTGAAGCTGAAGTAGATTACTGAGGGCAGTGTTTTAGAGAGAGTTTTACACGGTGTCTAATTCACAATGTTGCTGAAACAGGTTAGAAAGAATCCTGTCCTGAATCGTGTGTGAGAACACTGGCTCCGGGGGATATACTCCATTCCCCGGAATTGGTTTTCCTTGTGCTGGGGAAGGGGATTGGTCAGACACAGTGTGATTGTGACTAAATGGATTTGGGGGCAGGGAGGGCTGGTCTGTTTCTGAATAGGATGATCGGTTGATTTGTTCTTGGAATGTCAGCATCACTGGCAAGGCCTGTAATTGTTGTCCATCCCTAATAACCCTCGAGCAACAGAATAGCTAATGGTGCCATTTCAGAGGGCAGTTAAGAATCAATCCTATCAGTGTGAATCTGGAGTCACATGTCAGCCAGACCAGGTTAGGATGGGAGATTTCTTTCACTGAAGGGTATTAGTGAACCAGATGAGCTTGGCACCAATCTGGTAAATCCATTTTAGGACATAGGAAGAGGATTAGGCCAGTCAGCCCCTCGAGCCTGTTCCGCCCTTCAGTGAAATCAGGACTGATCTCTGGCCTTTGGACCCTGTCCCTCCACACCTCTGCTTAGCAACAATTTATCTCTCTGAAATTTAACATTAACAACTCCTCGGGTATACCAAACCGACCCAGCATTCCAAACCTCTTCCACCCTCTGTGCGTCAAAGTGCTTCCTGAACACTCTGGGCCTACTTGTCAGACTCAGCTCCTAATTTGAAAATCCCCAACCAGTGGGATTGTCTCTTCCAGTTAATATCTGAAGATTTCAATCAGATCAGGTCAGAACAGATCAGAACAGATCAGATCAGAACAGAACAGAAGAGTGCAGCACAGGAATAGGCCCTTTGGCCCTCTAAGCCTGTACCAACACCTAATGGCTTCCCAAACTAAGAACCTTTTGCCTCGACGCTGTCCCTATCCCTCTACTCCCTGCCTATTCATGTATCTGTGAGGGCGCCTCTTAAACTTCACAATCATATCCCCCTCCACCACCACCTCAATAGCACATTCCAGGCACTTACCACCCTCTGTGTAAAAAAAGCCTTTCCTTTCATCTCTTTTAAACTTACTCCCTTTGACCTTACTCCTACACGCCCTAGTCATTGACATTTCGACCCTGGGAAAAAGACTCTGACCGCCCATTCTATCCGTGCCTCTCAGAATTTTGAAAACCTCTATCAGGTCGCCCCCACTCAGCCTCCGACGTTCAAGTGAAAACTAACTGTGTCATAGCTAAAGCCTTCCAAGCAAGGCACCATGCTGTTAAAGCATTTCTGCACCCCCTCCAAAGCCTCCACATCCTTCTGGTAGTGTGGCAATCAGAACTGTACACGATATTCTGAACGTGGCCGAACTGAAGTTCGACACAGCAACAACGGGACTTGCCAATGTTTGCCCCTGACCAAGCATGCCATCTACCTTCTTGACCATCTGTGTTACTACTCTCAGGGAACTAGATCCCTCTGTATGTTAACGCCTGATTTGTATAACCACTCCTCATTTTTTTCTCTACTCCCTCCAAGGCTAGAGTATCCTTTCTGGGGTGTGGGGCCCAGCAGGGTTGTTGATGTGTCGCCACAGTCTTACCAGACATAGGGGCTGCTCTCCCATTACAGAGAGAAGCGACTGGTGGTGATTTAACCTGAGGGCCACCAGATCTCAGGTGAGGGGAGAGGTTGAGAAGGAGAGTTTTTCATGGTAACCTCAATCGGTGATGGGAATTGAACCAACACTGTTGGCATCACACTGCTCCTTAAACCGACAATTCGCCAACTGAGCTAAACCAATTCCCATGGGGCCCAGATCTGCTCACTGTATTCCAAGTGGGGTTTTGTGTAACTGCAGGACAACTTCTGCATCCTTGTACTCTCTTTAGAAAGACTTGTATTCCGTTAGCTTTCTCGATTATATGTGTATCTGTTCGTGGCATTTTAATGAACATGGTTAATGAAATTAAGAATCTGATGAGTTTTAAATGCTTTGGTGGGATTTGAACACAGGAGATAAGTGTTTGGTGTTGCATTTTGGTAAGGCGAATCAGAGCAGGACTTGAATACTTAATGGCGGGGCCCTGGGGAGATTTGTCGAACAAAGAGACCGAGGGTTGTGGGTGCACAGTTCCTTGAAGGTGGAGTCACAGGTAGACAGGGTAGTGAAGGAGGTGGTTGGTATGCTTGCTTTTGTTAGTCAGTGCATTGAGTATTGGAGTTGGAAGGTCATGTCATGACTGTACAGGTTGGTGGTTAGGCCATTTTTGGAATAGTGTTCTGTTCTGATCTCCCTGTTAACGGAAAGATGTTGTGAAACTTGAAAGGGTGCAGAAAAGATTGACAAGGATGTTGCCAAGGTTGGAGGATTTGAGCTATAGGGAAAGGTTGAGTAGGCTGGGGCTGTTTTCCCTGGAGCGTTAGAGGCTGAGGGGTGACTTTATAGAGGTTTATAAAATCATGAGGGACATGGATAGGGTGAATAGACAGGGTCTTTTCCCTGGGGTGGGAGAGACCAAAACTAGAGGGCATAGGTTTAAGGTGAGAGGGGAAGGATTTACAAGGGACATGAGGGGAATGAGGAAGTGGTGGAGGCTGGTACAATTACAACATCTGGATGTGTACATGAATAGGAAGGGTTCAGAGGGATGTGGGTCAGATTGAAATGCTGGGTGGCAAGGATGAGTTGGGGTCTGAAGGGGTCTGTTTCCATGCTGTATGACTCTGTAAGGGATTGAAGGGAACAGGGAGAAAGTAGGAACAGGGGGCTGAGTTGGCTAATCACATTGAATAGGGTAGCAGGCTCCATGGGGCCGAACGGCCTGCTAACTGCTCCTAATTTCTCCATCTCACCTGTCTGTCTCCAATTCCTGTCGCAGGTTCTCATGAGATTTTCAAAGCAGATCACCACAGAATAAGCAAACTCTATCCAAACCATAAAATCCGGGGGAACGGGTCAGCGGTACGTTGCTAGGCAACTGCCTCTTGTCGATTCGGGCAATGAAGCATCTTCATTCCCAATGATTCCGATTCGGTCGTGGGATAAGGCTGAGCAGATAGAGCCAGAATTTAGAAAGTTAAAAATCACATGACGCCAGGTTATAGTCCAACAGGTTTATTTGGAAGCACTAGCTTTTGGAGCGCTGCTCCTTCATCAGGTGGTTGTGTAGCATTGCTCCGAAAGCTAGTGCTTCCAAATAAACCTGTTGGACTATAACCTGGTGTTGTGTGATTTTTAACATTGTCCACCCCAGTCCAAAAACCGGCTCCTCCACCTCAGGATTGAGGAGAATGCGAGGCGATCTCATCGGGTGTGTGTGCAGAAGTGGGGAATGGTGTTCCTTTTTGTGCCAGAGACGGACAAAACTGTTTCAGAATGAAGACCTCTCCCGTCTAAGATGGAGCTGAGGAGACTCATATTTTTCCCCTCTTGGCTCCTGTGTGAAATCCTCTTCCACTCAAAAGGCCGAATACATTCAAGGCTGATTTTTTTTTTGACAGGCTGGGGCGGGGGTGGGGGTGGGGGGGGGTGGGGGGGGGGGGGTGGGGGGGGTGGGGGAGTTGGGGGGAGGTCGAGGGGTCAGGCAGGAAATCGGAGTTCAGGCAACATTGAGTCAGCTTTAATCCGTGGAGATTCAGACTAGGCCCGAGGGGCCTAAATGACCTGGTTTTCCTCCTTTGTAAGTGAGGGATGGCTGTAGGAAGAAGAGGAAGTACCCTCTCGAACTAACGGGACAACCCCACGGTCAGAAGAGAAGCATGGCAGGATGGAGAGGATTAGTTCCACTGCTGCCTTTGATTTCCTGCTCCACATTCCCTCGGCTCTCATTTTCCTCTTGGAGGTGTCACTGCCTCTGGGCGGCACAGTTTCCCCCTCTAGTCCCCTGACCCCAGTCGCATCAAGTTGTTCAGCAACACACCGCCCCATCCCCCCATCCCCCTGACGGGAAGCGACCATTAGGAAATGGTATCTTCTCCTATAGGGGGGACGCGAATGGAGCTTCTCCGGTGGAGCGGCCCCGGGTCATTTCCTCTCCCTGGGGAAGCACTTCTCTCGGAACAGTCCGCAGGGGATTTAACCCAGAGAGCGGATAAGCTGCAAAATCCGTCAGTCACTTCATTTTTGTCAGCGCTTCATTCTGTTTCATGAAGGACAAGCCGATCCCTGGGATTGGGCCTGGATCGAGTAGGGGGTGAGGGGGAGATAGCTGGGGGTTATCGTGTTTTCTTTTTAATCTCTCCCTGTTGTTTCGAGAAACGGGGCTCAGAACCAGGCCACTTGGCCTGACTGATCCATGCTGGCCTCTATCTGCACGGCCTACTCCCACCCCTCCCGTGTTCCTTTTTTGCTATTCTCTCACAGGATGTGGGCATCGCTGGCGAGTTCCACAGTTGTTACCCAGCCCCTATATTGCCCCTTGAACTGAGAGGCTTGCTCAGGCTGTTTGAGGGGACAGTTAAGAGTCAGCCACATCGCTGTGGGTCTGGAGTCCCATCTCCGCCAGACCGTGTATGAGTACGGCAGATTTCACTCCTGGCTTTAGTGAGCCAGATGAGGTCTCCACAGTAGTCGGTGAGAGTTTTCACCGAGTTGCTTTTTGAGAGCAGCTTTCAATTGAAGATTTATTTAGTGAATCTGCGCTGAAGCATTTCACCAGTGGGGTTCACCTATGGGGTGGCACGGTGGCTCAGTGGTTAGCACTGCTGCCTCACAGCACCAGGGACCCAGGTTCGATTCCACCCTCGGGCGACCGTCTGTGTGTGGAGTTTGCACATTCTCCCCGTGTCTGCATGGGTTTCCTACAGGTGCTCCGGTTTCCAAAGATGTGTAGGTTAGGGTGGATTGGCCGTGCTCTAAATTGCCCCATAGTGTCCAGGAATGTGCAGGCTAGGTGGGTTAGCCATGGGAAATGCAGGTGCTATAGGGATAGGGTATGGGGGTGGGTCTGGGTGGGATGTCCTTTGGATGGTCGGTGTGGACTCGATGGGCTGAATGGCCTGCTTCTACACTGCAGGGATTCCATGATGCAATGACTCTCAGTCAGCACCTTCCAAACCCATGACTGCTTCAACCTAGAAGGAATCTTTATTCAAATTCCCACCACCAGGAAGAAAGGAAACACCCAAGTGGCCAGTGACAAGCAGGGCCCTTCTCAAAGGGCAATGCTGTGTGATCAAACAGTGAAGGGGAGGGCAGTGATTAAATCAAAATAGAGTTGGAGGGGGAAATAATGCACTCCACTCCCTGCGGCGCCCACCTCTCAATCTAGAAGGACAAGGGCAGCTGATACATGGGAACCCCACCCCCTGCAAGTTCCCCTCTGAGCCACTCACCATCCTGGAAATATATCGCCGTTCCTTCAGTGTCGCTGGGCCAAAATCCTGGAATTCCTTCCCTAAGGGCATTGTGGGTCAACCCACAGCACACAGACTGCAGCGGTTCAAGAAGGCAGCTCACCCCCCACCTTCTGAATGGGCAGCTAAGGACTATTAAAAGAGAAAGCTAATGGGGAAGCAATGGCCTAGTGGTATTATCGCTGGATTGGATCCAGTTAATGTTCGGGGGGACTTGGGTTTAAACGCTGTCATGGTGGAATTTGAATTCAATTAAAAATCAGAAGTTAAGAGGGAATCCATTGTCGGAAAAACCCACCTCATTCACCAATTCCCTTTAGGGAAGGAAATCTGCCATCCTTACCTGATCTGGCCAACATGTGACTCACGGCAGTGTGGTAGACTCTTAACCGCCCTCAGGGATGGGCAATAAATGCTCGTCTAGCGATCTGTGAATGAATTTTGAAAAAAAAAAGGAACAATTTGCAAGGGTTTGGTGAAAACAATACAGGAGAATTTGGAGAGATGGTGTGCACATGATGGGCCAAATGGCCTCCTCCCAGGCCATGAGATTTCAGCGATTCTTCTCAGTGAAAACCTTTGCTGTGGCAAAGTCCTGGCACACCAGGCACTGCAGTGAAAGCAGAGTGCAGAAGGTAGCTGTACCATCTCTCCCAACAGCAGCATCCCTCTGTATTGCCCATAGAACAAAGAAAATTAGAGCACAGGAACAGGCCCTTCTGCCCTCCAAGCCTGCGCCAATCCAGATCCTCTCTCTAAACCTGTCGCCTATTTCCTAAGGATCTGTATCCCTCTGCTCCCTGCCCTTTCCTGTATCTGTCTAGATACATCTTAAATGGCGCTATCGTGCCCACCTCTGCCACCTCCACTGGCAACGTGTTCCAGGGACCCACCACCCTCTGCGTAAAGAACTTTCCACACATATCTCCCTTAAACTTCTCCCCTCTCACTGCGAACTCGTGACCCCTAATAATCGAGTCCCCCATTCTGGGAATAAGTTTCTTGCTATCCTCCCTGTTTATACTTCCCATGGTTTTGTAGACCTCAATCAGGTCCACCCTCAACCTCTATCTTTCTGAAGAAAATAATCCTAATCTACTCAACCTCTCTCCATACCAGGCAACATCCTGGTGAACCTCCTCTGCACCCTCTCCAAAGCATCCACAGCCTATTGGTAAAGTGGTGACCAGAACAGTACGCAGTTATCGGCGCTGCGGTTAATGTGCCAGGAGGAAGTCGTGGCATTGGCAGAGGGCTTTGCCGACGAACGTCTCCCCTCCCCGCCATCCCCCAACCCACTGTAGGTGATGCACCGTCCGACAATCAGTCTCCCCCTCCCTCCCCACCCCAGTCCTTTGCCAGCTCTCGATCTGTTTTACAGAGGTGTGGAGCAGCAGCCACTACACTGTGCTTTCAGAAAATTTACGACGGATTTCCAGCCCCTCCCCAAACCGCCCCGATTGATCTCCCATGAGGCAAATTCACCCCCCCTCACCCCCGCCCCATCCCAAGTCCTCACAGGCAGCAAAACCTTCGCCCGCTTCCTCCCGGCTCCCACCCATCCTGACAACAAGCTGCATTTGCGTGGCGCTTTCACCAGCCGTTTGAGTTGAGGTCCCCCACCCCTCGCTTATTTTGATGCACGTTTCCCCTCAAGCAGGGCTCTTCCCCACAACGGGGCTGGTGGGACCCCCATGCGAGGTCAGGAGGCCAAATGTTGGGGGTGTGAGATCCAAAGTGGAGTCTTTGTGTGCACACGAGGCCGAGACCAAGACGCGATCAGCCGGGGAATCAAGGTTTAGGGGAAAGGGCAGGAAAGTGGACGTGAGGGATGTCAGATCAGCCGCGATCCTATCTCATGCAGGCTCGAGGGGCTGAATGGCCTTCTCCTGTTACTATTTCCTACGCGGCACTGACTGTTGTAAGTGAATGCAAGAACAAAAAACGAGCAAATTAAAAAAATTAAGCAGACCTGAGGGGCCCTCTTATGGTGCAGTCCCTGAACTAGGAGACCCGAGGGGCCGAGTGGCCTCCTGTTCCTATTTCTTCTGGTCTTATGCAGCACTGACTGTCATGAGTGAACACAACAACAAGAAACAAGCAAAGTTTGCACCTCATGTTCATTTACTTTGATTAATAGAGATTTGAGATTTTTATTAGTTTCTGAAAAGATTATTATAATTATATTATAACAGATTAGAATGTTTCAATTTCTCTCATATTTATAATATGAAAATGTCTGGTTTCTTTTCTGGCATAATTAATAATTCACTTGTGATATTTAAGACAAAATTCATGCGCTTTTTTATTACTTGGTGGGAAAGGGCAGTGAATTTTCTGCAAGTTCCTATTAATTCCATGAAGATTGTATTGAATGGCATAGCAGACTCAAGGGGCTGAATGGCCTCCTCCTCGTCCTATTTCTTATGCGGCACTGACTGTTGTAAATGAATGCAAGAACAACAAACAAGCCAAAAAAAAAAAGACGCACAGGGTTCTCTTGTGGTGCAGTGGTAGTGTCTCTACCCCTGAGGACAGAGGGGCTGAGTGGCCTCCTACTCTTCCACTACTGATGGTCTTAAGCAGCATTGACTGTCCTAAGTGAACACAACAACAACAACAACAAAAAAGCAAAAAAAAATTAAGCAGACCCATGGGGGCCCTTTTGTGGTACAGTAGTAGTGTCCCTATCCCTGAACCAGGAGGCCCAAGGGGCTGAATGGCCTCCTGCTGTTCCTGTTTCTTATGCTTGTCTGTGGGGGGGTTCAGAGGGAGTTACGACAGCTATGCTCCTGCTCTAACAGCTCAGGTCAGGGGTCAGGGAGGCAGTGTTTGGGTCAGGGACACTGAGCTCAGGTCAGGGGTCAGGGAGGCAGTGTTTGGGTCAGGGACACTGAGCTCAGGTCAGGGGTCAGGGAAGCAGTGTTTGGGTCAGGGACACTGAGCTCAGGTCAGGGGTCAGGGACACAGCTCAGGTCGGGGGGGGTCAGAGATATAGCTCAGGTCAGGGGTCAGGGAGGCAGTGTTTGGGTCAGGAGTCAGGGACACTGTGCTCAGGTCAGGGGTCAGGGATGCAGTGCTTGGGTCAGTGTCCCTGATCCCTGACCCAAGCACTGCACCAGCCCCCAGCTCTAACTGAAGTGGGTGGGGGGGGTGGGGAGGGTCACAAATTTTAAGCCTTGAAATGAGTCTTTTAGTTCCTGACCTTAAATCACACCAGTCCCTGTGGTGGGGTTTGAACCCTTGCACCCCCATTTCGATTACTGGTGTAATGGTCATTCTCTCACCCTTCATAAAGTTGCAAGAAGAAAAGAAGCAATTTCAAACAAACTATGTCAGCGAATCCTATAAAGAGATGGGAGCTCAAATAACCAATCGTTTGATGAAAGAGGTCATTTTTAAGGAAGTCCTTAATGGGGTAAAGTGAGGTGAAGAGGCAGAACAAGGAATACCAGAGTTTGGGGCCTAGGCAGCTGAAGACACGGACAGAGCATTTCAATGGAGCACGTTCAAATGGTTTAAGCAGCTCACCAACACTTGCTCAAGGTCAACGAGGGACGGGCAACGAACGCTGGGCTAGCCAGTGAAACCCATGAGGAAATTTAAGTAAAAGGGACACTGTTCAGGTCAGGGGTCAGAGATACTGTGCTCAGGTCAGGGGGTCAGAGACACTTCAGGTCAGGGGTCAGGGACACTTCAGGTCAGGTCAGGGGTTGAGGACACTGTTCAGGTGAGGGGTCAGGGACACTGAGCTCAGGACAGGGACACTATGCTCGGGTCAGGGGTCAGGGACACTGAGATCAGGTCAGGGCTCAGGGACACTTCAGGTCAGGGGTTGAGGATACTGTTCAGGTCAGGGGTCAGGAACACTTCAGGTGAGGGGTCAGGGACACTGAGCTCAGGTCAGGACTCAGGGACACTGAGCTCAGGTCAGGGGACAGGTACAGTTCAGGTCTGAGGTCAGGGACATTTCAGGTAAGGGGTCAGGGACACTGAGATCAGGTCAGGGGTCAGGGACACCAGGTCAGGTCAGGGGTTAAGGACACTATTCAGGTCAGGGATCAGGAACGCTTCAGGTAAGGGGTCAGGGACACTGAGCTCAGGTCAGGGACACTATGCTCAGGTCAGGGGTCAGGGACACTGTGCTCGGATCAGGGGTCAGGGACATTTCAGGTCAGGGACACTGTTCAGGTTAGGGGTCAGGGACACTGAGCTCAGATCAGGTAAGGGATGCAGTGTTCAGGTCAGATGTCAGGGACACTGTGCTCAGGTCAGGGGTCATGAATATCCGAGTTCAGGTCAGGGGTCAGGAGGGATCTGAGTGAGGAGCTGCATGTGGGCCTGTGATTTTTATCTCTGACCCTGATCAGGTCCCCTGGACACTTCCTGACCATCCAACATTTATTAAATATTTGGCCTTTCAACCTGCTCCAGAGGTATGTAATAACACAGATTAATGAGGAAAATAGGTTAAATAAAACAAAAAATAAATAAGCAGACCCATGGGCCCATTTGTGGTACGATGGTAGTGTCCCAACCCTTGAACCAGGAGGCTTGGGTTCAAGTCCCACTTGCTCCAGAGCTGTGTAATAACATCTCTGAATGGGTATTTTTAAGAAAGAATAACACAAACACGTGAGGAATGGGTCCGGTGACCTTTTGTTTTACTTACCACAGGGCAAGAGCTTCCCTGACCTGAGCACAGCATCTCTGACCCCTGACCTGAACAGTGTCCTCAACCCCTGACCTGACCTGAAGTGTCCCTGAGCCCTGACCTGATCTCAGTGTCCCTGACCCCTGACCTGAAGTGTCTCTGACCCCTGGCCTGAGCACAGTATCTCTGACCCCTGACCTGAACAGTGTCCCTTTTACTTAAATTTCCTCATGGGTTTCACTGGCTAGCCCAGCGTTCGTTGCCCGTCCCTCGTTGCCCTTGAGCAAGTGTTGGTGAGCTGCTTAAACCATTTGAACGTGCTCCAATGAAATACTCTGTCCGTGTCTTCAGCTGCCTAGGCCCCAAACTCTGGTATTCCTTGTTCTGCCTCTTCACCTCACTTTACCCTGTTAAGGACTTCCTTAAAAATGACCTCTTTCATCAAACGATTGGTTATTTGAGCTCCCATCTCTTTATAGGATTCGCTGTCATAGTTTGTTTGAAATTGCTTCCTTTCTTTTTGCAACTTTATGAAGGGCGAGACAATGACCATTACACCAGTAATTGAAATGGGGGTGCAAGAGTTCAAACCCCACCACAGGGACTGGTGTGATTTAAGGTCAGGAACTAAAAGCTGGCACACATTTGGTTCTTGCAGCATAGTGGTAGTGTACCCACCTCTGAGCTGAGAGGCTTGGGTTCAGTGGTAACATCCCCGCCTCTGAGCTGAAAGGCCTGCTTCAGAAATGTGTCATAAAATCTCTCAACAGTTTGATCAGGAAATATTGGATTTGATGAAAAGTTTACTGCCCTTTCCCAACGAGATATTTTTTCTTCAAAACTTTTGTTGAATTATCTTAAATATCACAAGTAAATTGTTAATTGAGACCAGAAACAAAAGCAGAGACATTTCCATGTTAGGGATGCAAGTAAAACTGAAGCATTCTATGTATGTTATATCATTTTTTGACCTTACTGTGTCTCACCATGTTGGATGAGATTAGACCACTTTTGGAATACTGCACTCAATTCTGGTCACTCTGCTATGGGAAAGTTGTTGCTAAACTTAAAAGGATTCAGAAAAGATTTACAAGGATGTTGCCAGGGTTGAAGGATTTGAGCTACAGGGAGAGGATGAACAGGTTGGGGCTATTTTCCCTGGAGCATCGGAGGCTGAGAGGTGACCTTATAGAGGTTTATAAAATCATGAGGGGCATAGATAGGGTAAATGGATAAGGTCTTTTCCCTGAGGTGGGGGAGTCCAGAACTAGAGGGCATAGGTTTAAGGTGAGAGGGGAAAGATATAAAAGAGACCTAAGGGGCAACTTTTTCACACAGAAGGTGGTGCGTGTATGGAATGAGCTGCCAGAGGATGTGGTGGAGGCTGGTACAATTACAACATTTAAAAGGCATCTGGATGGGCATATGAATGGGAAGGGTTTGGAGGGGTATGGGCCAAGTGCTGGCAAATGGGACTAGATTAATTTTGGATATCTGGTTGGCATGGACGATTTGGACCGAAGGGTCTGTTTTCGTGCTGTACGTCTCTATGACCCTATTACCATCATTGTCTCAGAAACTGTCTCACAGCGCCAGGGACCTGGGTTCAATTCCCGCCTCAGGCGACTGACTGTGTGGAGTTTGCACATTCTCCCCGTGTCTGCGTGGGTTTCCTCCAGGTGCTCCGGTTTCCTCCCACAGTCCAAAGATGTGCAGGTCAGGTGAATCGGCCATGCTAAATTGCCCGTAGTGTTAGGTAAGGGGTAGATGTAGGGGTTTGGGTGGGTTGCGCTTCGGCGGGGCGGTGTGGACTTGTTGGGGCCGAAGGGCCTGTTTCCACACTGTAAGAAATCTAAATCTAATCTAAATCTAAATCTAAAACAGTTGGTTCTGCAATAATGCGGCACGGTGGCACAGTGGTTAGCACTGCTGCCTTATAGCGCCCGAGACCCAGGTTCAATACCCACCTCAGGTGACTCTCTGTGTGGAGTTTGCACATTCTCCCCATGTCTGTGTGGGTTTCCTCCCACAATCCAAAAATGTGCAGGTTAGGCGAATTGACCATGCTAAATTGCCCGTAGTGTTAGGTGAAGGGGTAAATGTAGGAGAATGGGTCTGGGTGGGTTACTCTTTGGCGGGTCGGTGTGGACTTGTTGGGCCGAAGGGCCTGTTTCCACACTGTAAGTAATCTAATCTTTGCATGTTTCTTCAAATTGGTTTTCACGCAGTTGAAGAATTTAGACCGTTATTTGTCGAACGCAAACTTCCCTTACCCTTCCCGATATCGCACTTCCAGCCCCATTCATTTAAATGGTGTGGCTATTGCGCGATTTTCTTACAACATGAGTTTGCATGAGAACAGAACTACCATGTTTTTTCAGAACCAATTGTATTCACCTTAAGTCCCCACAGCATAGAGAGATCTATAATTTTGAGGATGTTGGGGAGTTGGTGCTATTTCTCACTGACCTGATATCATCATACGTCCCTATAGTGTGGAAGCAGGCCATTCAGCCCATTGAGTCTGCACCAACCCTCCGAAACGCATCCCACCCAGACTCACCACCACGAACCCCCAAACCTATCCCTGGAACTCTACGTTTCCCATGGCTAACCCATCTAGCCTGCATATCCTTGAACACTATGGGCAATCCATCCTAACCAGCACACCTTTTGGACTGTGAGAGAAGACTCACGCAGACACAGGGAGAACATGAAACTCCACACAGACCGTTGCCCAAGGGTGGAATCAAACCTGGGTCCCTGGCACTGTGAGGCAGCAGTGCTAACCACTCAGCCATCGAGCCACCCTCTGGGGGAAAGAGGACGTTGGTCGGTCTGTGTGGCTGCAGATTCTGGGAAGAGAGGCCTTGGCCTAGTGACCAATCGCAAACCACCAGTCACTCAACAGCGATAAGCAGCAATCTCCTCCTGCTGTGGTCTCAACGGCTCCCTCCTCAGCTCAGACGTGTACAATAGCATTGGCCCTGCATCCCATTGTCCACTCAGAGCTATATTTAGGAGGTGGGTGCTGCATGTAGGCCTTTGGGAGAGGCCGGGCTTGGGATTCTGGTAAGCAGCGAACTTGAAGAGCAAGTGCAGGAGTTGCTTTGAAAAGTGATAAGGCCATCCCAGCAGTGTCTGATCTTATCTAGCCTTGAGACTTCAAACTCCAAAGATTTGTTTACACAGGCTTTTGTGGGCGGATAAGGTCTAAATTAATGGTCACCGATGTTTTCTGTGTGTGAGACAGTCACTGCTGTGTAGAAAGGTCTTTCTATCTCCTCACAGAGACAGTGCTCCGAGGAGGGGATGCTGCAGGGAGCTGATATCCAAAACAAAGCCTGACCTCATTCTTAAGGAAATGTCAATCATGTTTCCAGAATCTCCTGTTAACCTCTTCCTCCCCAAATATTTCCATCTTCGATTGAATGCTTGCTAGGCATCAGAGTTTACAATCACTATCTTCCTTCCTCAGTCTTATGGAATTGAATGCCCCCAGTTTGTAAACAGGCCCAACGAGTCCACACAGACCCTCTGAAGAGCATCCTACCCCAGATTTACCCCCCTACTCTATCCTGAAAACCCCTGCATTTCCCAGGGCCAATCCATCCAACCACACATATCTGGACACTATGAGCAAGTTCCCATGACCAACCCACCCTAACCTGCACACCTTTGGACTGTGGGAGGGAAGTGGAGCCCCTGGAGGAAATCCCCGCACAGACATGGGGGGAGGATGTGAACGTTTGGTGAAGTGGTAATGAGAAAAGAGGTACCGGTCGGTCCGTCCTGAGAGCAATAATGGCGTTTTTGCCTACCCCAGTTGATGTCGCTCAGTGAGTAGTGTTATGGATCAGATCAAGACCCCTCAAAGCAGAAACAGAAATTGCTGGAAAAGCTCAGCAGGTCTGGCAGCATCTGTGGAGAGAAATCAGAGTTAACATTTTGGGTCCAGTGACCTTTCCTCAGAACTGATGGTAGCTAGGAAAAGGTTGGTTTTTATGCAGAAGATAGGGTGGGGGGAGAGAGAGGGTAAGGAGTAAACAGTAGGTGGGGACAGAGCTCAAAGTGAGAGAAGAACCATTGCACAGACATGGGAGTGGATAATGATCAGACTGAGAGAATGAATGGTTAATAATGGGGACAGTGGGTGGCAAGGTGGCTCAGTGGTTAGCACTGCTGTCTCACAGCGCCAGGGACCTGGGTTTGATTCCAACCTTGGGCAACTGTCTGTGTGGAGTTTGCACATTCTCCCCGTGTCTGCGTGGGTTTCCTCCCACAGTCCAAAGATGTGCAGGTTAGGGTGAATTGGCCGTGCTGATTTGCTCATAGTGTTCGGTGCATTAGTCAGAGGGCAATGGGTCTGGATGGGTTACTCTTCGGAGGGTCAGTGTGGACTGGTTGGGCCGAAGGGCCTGTTTCCACGCTGTAGGGAATCTAATCTAGTGGTGTGTAATAGCAGTCTGTGTGATAACAAGGCCTGGTGTTTTGTGGTAAGAACGTGGGAGAAGGTTCCTCAGGCTCTAATGTTATTGAACTCGATGTTGAGTCCAAAAGGTTGCAGGGTCCCCAGGCAGAAAACGGAGTGTGTTCTTTCAGCTTGCACAGAGCTTCACTGGAGCACTGCAGCAAGCCTGAGACAGAGATGTTGGCCCCTTAAAAGATATCAAGGAAATAACCTAGACCCTAACTTTTATCTTCGTTCGAGGCTAGTGTAACTTGTTGTGTTCCAGATGTAATTTGATTGGTCAAACTGGGCTTTAATCAAAACATTATTCTTTCACTGCAGTTAAAATATAAACAAAAATGAGAGGAATTGGCATAACTTTAAGTCTATCGAAATACTTAACAAGGTAATACATATTTTAACTACTACTCAGTAAAAGTTCCAATATAGCAGCATCATAAACACACCCTTGGCAAAGGCAAATTCAGTAAAACAGATTTCCATCACTTGCTCTCTCCCGGAGAAGGACCATAAGCAGAAGGAATCTAGCAAAAGAGAGAGAGCTGTATCTAGCAGCTTCAACTCCAAAGGCCATTTCAAATACAGACTTATTGCCCCATCCTCAATTGCCCAGAGGGTATATAAGAGTCAACCACATCACTGTGATATTAGGGGAGATGACCACAGGTTCGGTCAAGCAAGCATAGAAACTTGGGAAATGGGAGCAGGTGCAGGCCATTTGGCCCTTTGAATCTGCACACCCATTCAGTACGATCATGCCTGATTATCTAACCCAGTCCCCTGATTCTTATATCTAAGTTATGGAGATGGACAGCACAGAAACAGACCCTTTGGTCCAACTTGTCCTTGCTGACCAGATATCCGAAATTAATCTTGTCCTATATGCCAGCACGCGGCCCATATCCCTCTAAACCCTTCCTATTCATATACCCATCCAGATGCCTTTTAAATGTTGCGATTGCACCAGCCTCCACCACTTCCTCTGACAGCTCATTCCATACACACACCAAAACGTCCCACCTGCTGTGTACCCAATCAGATTTAAGCACATTAAAACGCAGCTCAAGGTCCCTGTCTGAAGTGGGCACCCAGATTTCAACTGGAAACCACTTGAAGTCCACTGAACTCGTCTTCCTGAAAACATTCACAGGGAGCAATGTCTTAAAGCGGGGAACTGAGCTTTGGTTATGCCTTGCCTTCCTAAGCTGTTTGAACTAATCACTACACTTTACATAGACACAGGAACTGACGATGGGCATAAATCTCAAGTATAACAGCATCCCCACAGTGTGGAAACAGACCATTTGGCCCTTACCAACCCTCCAAAAGACTACAACCAAGCCCCCTTCCCTTTAGCCCTATATTTCCCATGGCCAATCCGCCCTAACCTGCACCTCTTTGGCCTGTGGGAGGAAACCCACGCAGATATGGGGAGAACGTGCAAACTCCACACAGTTGGTCACCCGAGAGTGGAATCGAACCTGGGTCCCTGGCGCTGTGAGGCAGCAGTGCTAACCACTGAGCCATTGTGTCACTCTTTGAACCAATTTGCAAGGAGGTTGGGGGGGGGAGGGGTGGTGGTGGTGGAATCGAACCCAGTCTGGCAGAATGATGCATTAATACTTTGGTGCGTGGGCTGTCATGTGGTAGTGAGTACTATGGTGCTCACGGATTCATCTGCACAGCATCATCCCTCCAAAGTCACACTGGAACAACAGAACAGTATGACAGATGGAGAGGTTTAGGGATATATTCCAGAGTCCTGTCTCCAGGCCATCAATAGTGGAGAGAATGAAAAAACACAGTGATTGCTAGAGAAACTCAGCAGGTCTGGCAACATCTTTGGAGAGAAAGTGGAGTTAACATCTTGGCACCAGTGACCCTTCTTCAGAACAGAGGAGCGATTAAAGTCAGGAGTGATCATGAAGGTGCAATACAGAGGGGTCAGGAATCACAAAGGATGAAGGGGACCACAGAGATAGAGAGGAAAGATTTGAAAACAGGGGTCAGCGTTTTAAAATCGAGACCTTTCTTGCGTGGGACCCGACCAGTGAGTGACAGGGGGGTCAATCGAGGAACAAGGCTTATCAAGAAACCTCAGCATTCTGGACAAGGTGACGTTGACAGGGGGTGCAATGTGGAGAAGGTGAGGACTGCAGATGCTGGGGATCAGAGTCCTCAGCAGAACACAGGAACAGTTGAGTCTGGAGGTCGCAGAGTGAGGGCTTCAGCAGCGGCTGAGCTGAGGCACGCAAGTGGAGATGGGTGACCTCAGTGAGGAAGAGGTCGCAAGTCCATGTCTCGGGGTCAAGTGAGGTTGGAGACCAGTGTGGCTCAGTCTCGGAACGTTGCCAGGGATTTAGAAAGCTGTTGGGAGTTTGGGAACTGAAAGTGATGGCTTCCCAATATCTAATTGGAGGGAATGTCTACTCATGTGGCACTGAGTGTCAGATAGCAGCCCGACAAATTAACAAGCGTGGAAGAGGCAAGAGAGCTGGCGGTGAGGAGAAACTAGCTGTTCATGGTGTACAAGTGGAAGTTAGCACCGTGTCTTTGGATGATGTCTGTTGGGGAAGGCTACAGATGAGAAATGGGGTGGGGAAGGAGTGGGAGTGATGGGTTGGTTCTTGGGAAAGCAGTGGGGTGGGGGTGGGTGGGGGGAGGGAGGTGTCATCATCTGTAACAGTTGGGAACAGGAAGAGAAGCCAATGCAACTGAGTCTTTGGTTGCAGTCATAGAGTCATAGAGATGTAGAGCACGGAAGCAGACCCTTCGGTCCAACCCGTCCATGCCAACCCAATCTAGTCCCACCTGCCAGCAGTCAGATTAAGAATGGAACTGGGTGAGGAACACAGTGGCCAGGCATTGGGAAAGGACATTGTGACTAATTTAACTGTGACTGCACGTTCCGTCACAATGCTCGACTTTCTTTAAGTGACTGACTGTCAAACTGGATTCGCTAACACTGCTGTGAATTGCTACTAAACATCAGAGGCGCCATATAAATGCTGGTCTTTATGGAGTCCCGCTCACTTTGGTGCACTGATCCCCTCAGCCGACTCAATCACCACATTGTGTCGAGTAAACCCTTGTATTCCTGAAGCACCCTCAAACAGCAGCCTGCACAGAGACGTGTATAAGTAGATGCGACAGTGAGTGTCCTTGTCATGTGCAGTAAATTGCTTTCTTTCAGCAATCCTGGTCCAAGTGTCATGTGACCACAGAACTAGCCATGTTGGAAATCATTCAGCCTGTAAACTCCTATTCAGAGTAGACCTGGTCCCAAATTCTGGAGGGTAGTGATAGATTGAGAGACCATGAGCATTGAAGGTTTGAAGCCTGAACTGTTTTTTTTTAAAACTCTTTATTTGAATCTTTAGCACCCCCACCCCCCCGCCCTCCTCCCCTTGCCTCAATGATTCTCTTTCCTTGCCTGCAATCACACCCTCCCTGTCTTTAATCTGTTTCTGTAACGGCTTGGTCAAGCAGCACAGAACTTAAACATTGCTAGAAGGATAAATGGGAACCTTGCCATCAGAAGCGTCAGGTAGATTCTGATTGGTTGGGGTGTTGCCATGGGGATGCAGCAGTCTCCATGAATTCTGTTTCTTTTAAGGAAAGTGTGTACAAATTCCTTTTGCCTTCATAAAACCTGGACCTGAGTATTTATGATAATGTGCGACAAGGTCAGTCGTATTAGCCAGGAGTCACACAACACCAGATTATAGACCTGTATCTCCACATATGTCATCCACTGCATCTGTTGCACCCAATGTGGTCACCTCCCAATTTGCAGAACGCTTTAGAGGACATCTCTAGGACACCCGCACCAACCAACCCCCCTGCCCTGGGGCTGAACACTTCAACTCCCCCTCCCAGTCCATCAAAGACATGCAGGTCCTGGGCGTCATCCATCACCAAACCCTAACGAGCTGACGCCTGGAGGAGGAGCGCCTCATCTTCTGCCTTGGGACCCTCCAACCACATGGGATCAATATGGATTTCACCAGTTTCCTCATTTCCCCTCCCCCCCCCCCCACCTTCTCCCAGCCTCCAACTTGGCACCGCCCTCTTGACCTGTCCATCGTCTTTCCTATTTATCCACTCCACTCTCCTCTCCGACCCTCACCTCCGTCTACCTATCACAGCCTCAGCTACCTTCCACCCAGACAACCCCCCCCCTCCCTCCCCAATTTATCTCTCAACCCCCCAGCCCACAAGCCTCAGTCCTGATGAAGAGCTTATGCCTGAAACGTCAATTCTCAGAAGTTGCCTGATCTGCTGTGCTTTTCCAGCAACTGACTCTCGACTCCAGCATCTGCAGTCCTCGCTTTCTCCTACTAGGATATAGAAATCACAAGCTTTCGGAGCGCTGTCCTGTCATCAGGTGAACTTGACTTCTGATGAAGGGGCAGTGCTTGGAAGGCTGGTGACTTCAAATAAACCTGTTGGACTATAACCTTGGACTTCTGACCTTGTCCACCCCAGTCCAACACTGGCACCTCCATTGGAGAAAGTGAGGACTGCAGATGCTGGAGATCAGAGCTGAAAATGTGTTGCTGGAAAAGCGCAGCAGGTCAGGCAGCATCCAAGGAGCAGGAGAATCCTGCTCCTTGGATGCTGCCTGACCTGCTGCGCTTTTCCAGCAACACATTTTCAGCGGCGTATCTTATTCCCAACCTCATGAATAAGTACTTCCTTGCTTGGTGCCGAGAGAGGGCACCTCAAAAGTATCCTGCGGGATAATAGATCCAATCATCACATATTGTATATCGTGAAAACCTATGTCAGTCATCTTTGGCCCTGACCGGTGCACCCTGGAAAGGGAGCTGTCTCACACAGCTACTGTGCAATAAACCCACCAGTGGTTTCCTCCATGCTGGAGTCAATCCAAAGAGATTTTTTTTTTCCAACCACACGAGTGAGTAATGTGGTAGGAGTTTCAGCAGTGTGGTGCCAGGTATGGAGATGGTATGTCCCAATGACTGGAGGATTGTATCCATCAACACATCCTCTTGTCCATTCACAGTGTGATGAATCACAGCCCGTCACTGCAAGACTCTGAAGTACATCCACCATCAGATGTTTTTCTGCTGTTGGAAATCTTTTATTGAATAATCTAGACTCTGTTAGTTCCACCGGGAACCAGTTTAAGATCAGCCTCGCAGGGTGATGCATTTGCGTGCGCTGGAAGCCACGTATATAAACACACAGGGCTCTGCAAAAGGAATTTGTACACCCTGCACCTTTATCTAAACAAAAAGTGGTGTCATGGAGACAGCCAATCACCGCTGCATCCCTATGACAACACCCTGACCAATCAGAATCCACCCGCCTGATCTAAGAATTAAGATTGATCAGCACCCTCTTCCCATGCTGTATAAAATGGTGTCCCTTTGCTTCCTTGTCCTGCCTCTGACGAATGCAAGACAAAAAGGTTCGACTTCTAGTCTCCTTTCAGGAATGTTTAATCTAGTTGTGTTTCTCTCCAGTTCTTTCTTGTTCAATTCTATATCTCTTCACCAGCATGCATTTACAGGGAATCACTCATTTCGAAAGTGTCCTTATCAATGAGCAGGAACTGTCCCCTCTCATTCACAAATTACAATGAATCGTGTTGGAAAGGTTTACATTACTTACAGTGTGGAAATAGGCCCTTCAGCCCAACAAGTCCACACTGACGCACAACCCACCCATACCCCTATATTTACCCCTTCACCTAACACTACAGGCAATTTAGCATGGCCATTTCACCTGACCTGCACATCTTTGGACTGTGGGAGGAAACCCACGCAGGCACAGGGAGAATGTGCAAACTCCACACAGTCAGTCACCTGAGGCAGGAATTGAACCTGGCTCTCTGGTGCTGTGAGGTAGCAGTGCTAACCACTGTGCCACCGTGCCGTTTAGTGTGATATCCGGACCAAATGGGTTAATGCAAGGTCTTCAAACAGTGGTTCTCCACTCCCAGTAAGACCACGATATGACAGCCTGGAGTCACACTCTCCGAGGAGATAGTGGTTGCTGGATTTTGTCTAATTTCTGGCAGTTCCAAGTCTCCATTCAATCCTTAATTTTGATTTTCTGTTGGTAGGCATGGCACTCTTATGCAATAAAGAAAAGCCTACACAGCAAGGTGTCTTTTTTGCCTAAAATCCCTATATTTCCATTCATTACCCCAAAACACAATCCTGCACTCCCCCCACCCCCACCCTGCACTGAATCCACAACTAAATCCCCCACACCACTCACCATGAAAAGCACCCATTAAGGGGAGGCAATGGCTGAGTGGTATTATCGCTGGACTGTTAACCCAGAGACCCAGGTCATATTCTGGGGACCTGGCTTTGATTCCCCCATGGGAGATGGTGGAATTTGAATTCAATTTTTAAAAAAAATCTGGAATTAAGACTCTAACAATGACTGTGAATCCATTGTTGGAAAACCCCATTCGATCCACTAATGTCCTTGAGGGAAGGAAACTGCCATCCTTACCTGGTCTGGACTACATGTGACTCCACACCCACGGCCATGGGAATTGACTCTTAATTGGCCTCTGGGCAATTAGGGATGGGCAATAAATGCTGGGTGTAGCCAGCGACATCCTCTTCCCGGGAATGAATCAAACAAAAACCCTCACTGAATCCTCACTCTACAATACTCAAACTCCCCCAAAATACTCGCTCTAGGACCAAACAAACTCTGAGCTATTAAAATGGAAATGTCTGGGGAGCACTTTGTTAATGGGTCTCTGTACGGATATTAATCAGTTAAAGGCTTATTAATGAATTATGTAGTTGGTCAGTCTGATATCAGCAACCAATGAATCAGTCAGTGTGATATTACTGTATCTGTTAAATCAAAAACTGTATTGGCTCAGGATTAACTCTGCTCTGAACTACCAATCAAACATTTCAAGAAAATTTTATATAACGTCTCCCGCCCCACTTCATTCAGTTGCACAGCACACAAACAGACCCTTTGGTTCAACCAGTCCATGTCTATGTTCCCAAACCAAACTGGTCCCACCTGCTTCCATTTGACCCATATTCCTCCAAACCTTTCCTATTCATGTACTTATTCAAATGTTTTTTAAATGTTGTAACTGTAACCACAACCACCATTTCCTCTGACAGTTCGTTCCACACACGCGCTACTCTCTGTGTGAAAAAGTTGCCCCTCGTGTACTTTTTAAATCTTTCTGCTCTCACCTTAAAAATATGCTGCTTGATTTTGAACTCCCCAACCTGGGGAAAAGACCCTGGTCATTCACCTCATCTATATCCCTCATGATTTTATAAACATCAATAAGCTTATTGAGGGGGGCAATGGCCTAGTGGTATTATTGCTGAACTGTTAACCTGTCGACCCAGGTAATGGCCCTGGGGACCTGGGTTCAAATGCCCACCATGGTAGATGGTGGAATTTGAATTCAATAAATGCCTGGAATTAAGAGTCTAATGATGACCATGAATCCATGATCAGGAAAGCCCTATCGTTTTAATAATGCCCTTTCGGGAAGGAAACAGCCATCCTTACCTGGTCTAGTCTACATGTGACTCCAGACCGACCGTTATGTGGATGACTCTTAACTGCCCTCTGGGCAATTAGGGATAGGGCAATAAATGCTGGCCTAGCCAGAAATGCCCACAACCCATGAATGAATAAAAAAAATTAGAACCTGTTACAAAGATAGATTATCGCCTGGGGAAGGGCTGGTTAAGATGAAGAGAGTTCAAAAAAGATTTACCAGGATGTTGCCAGGTATGGAAGGTTTGACTTATATAGAAGGGCTAGATAGGCTGGGACTTTTTTCACTGGAGTGTAGGAGGTTGAGATGCGACCTGATAGAAGTTTATAAAGTAATGAGGAGTCCAGATTGAATTAATGGTGGTTGTCTTTTCCCGAGGATGTGGGATTTCCAGACTAGGGGGCACATTGTTATAGGTAAAAACAATGACTGCAGATGATGAAAACCAAATACTGGATTAGTGGTGCTGGAAGAGCACAGCAGTTCAGGCAGCATCCAACGTCGATTTCGCTGCTCGTTGGATGCTGCCTGAACTGCTGTGCTCTTCCAGCACCACTAATCCGGCACATTGTTACGGTGAGACGAGGTAGATTTTAAAAAGACATGAGAGGCAATTTTTTTTCCCACAGAGGGTAGTTCGTGTGTGGAATGAACTTCCTGAGGAAGTGGATGTGAGACCAATTACAAGAGACATTTGGATAATTACATGAATAGGAAAGGTTTGGAAGGATATGGGTCAGGAGCAGGCAGATGGGACCAGTTTAGTTTGGACTGGTTGGATGAAAGAGTTCATTCCTGTGCTGTCGGACTCTATGACTCTGTGATGAGGATCCGGATGTTGGAAATTTTGAAAGGACTATTGAACATTTGGGTGAATTGACTCTTTCTTTATAGAATGTCTGATCTTGCTGGCTGTTTTGGAATGTTGTGGATGTGCTCATTTGCTGTGGTGCAAGGCCTGCCTGGCCATTCAAATATGAGCAGAGTTTTCAGTGCAGGTTGTCGAATGTGGATTGATCTCAGGCCTCGGTTATTTTGAGGCGTGAGTTTTAGGACATTGGGCAAGCACTGAGATGCCTCAGGGAAGAGCTGCATCATTGAAACAATGCTGAATTAACGTAGCCTGATGGAGTTGTACACTTTAATATGAGTGCCCTCTTTTCAAATTATATTCCCTATTCCCTTATTCACCATTACGCTATGTCATTGAGTTTGTAATTACCTTGCTCTCTTTATGTATCTTCATATGATTTATCTACGATCATACAAAATACAAGTAGGAGTGGGCTATTCAGCCCCTTGAGTCCTCAGAACTATTCACCAAACTAATTTGAATGTGGCCTTTTTGAATTAATTCTTCATGGGATAGAAGCATCATCAGTCAGGCCAGCATTTACTGCCCGTTCCTAACTGCCCCAGGGGTGCAGTTAAGGGTCAACCACATTGTTGTCAGTCTGGAGTCACATGCAGTCCGCACTGGGTAAAGATGGCAGCTTCCTTCCTTGAAGGATGTTAATAAACCAGCTTGGTTTTCCCAACAATCAGCACTGGATTCGTCGCCCTTGTTAGTCGATTAATTCCCGATTTGTATACTGAATTCAAATTCCACTGTCTGTTGTGGCAGGATTTGAACCCAGGTCCCCAGAACATAACCTCGGCCTTTAGATAAACAGTCTAGCGATAATAACCCGAGGCCATTGCCTCCCTCAACTTCACTAGCCTGCCTGTCTCCCGTGATATGTCTAATTCCTTCCAGAAGCTCCTGTTCCTTCACTCTTTCCTTTTTTATTTCTTTGCTCTCTCATCTGCTCTGTCTCCCTCAATTCCACCCCCCCCGCCCCCGACCTCCAACTCCATGCTCTGTGCCTGGAACCTGACCCTGGATGGGAAATGAATAATTTACGCGCTCTGGGACACTGTGGGATTGCGAGACGATATACACGCTGTGGATATTGATGCTGACATTGTCGGTACACTCCGACAACCTTCTGTAGAGCCCCAGCAGACTGAGGTGATGTAATACAGGCCTGCAATCACAAATAAATTGACTGTGGAGAGATCGGGTTCCAGACATGCACTGCATGTGTCACAACAAATGAGATTAAAATCGTTTCAGAGTCAATAATATAATTGACTGCGCTGATTGCCATTTTATTTTCCTGAGTAATGCCATCCCTGGGCCTTTTCTGCTTCCGATTGTGGCTTGCCTTCACAGCACAGCCGCCTGGCATTCCCTCTGCTTCCAGTCGATTCCATCCTGGCACTGTTCCCTGTGTGGCAGGGATTGCTCCTTCCACCCGATCCCAAGACGTTACCATCTCATCAATGAGGCATTCGGAACTGTGCAGCCCTGGCCTGACTGATTCGTGTTTTTGTAACTTGTTCATGGGTTGTGTGTGATCCACCATTTGTCTCAATTGCCCCTTGTCATCCTCAATTGCCCCTTGTCATCCTCAATTGCCCCTTGTCATCCTCAATTGCACCTTGAACACATGGTGGTGACCGGACTTCCCGAACCCATGCTGTTCATGGGAGCAATCCACGGGGAAACAGAGCGCTTGTGCCGCTAGGCTAGTAATCCGAAGAGCCTGGGGGCCTGGGTTTGAATCTCACCATGGTCAGATTTGAATTGATAAAAATCTGAAATTAGAAGCTACCTTAACAGACCGTGTACAGCATGGAAACAGACCCTTCGGTCCAACTCGTCCATGCTGACCAGATATGCCAACCTAATCTAGTTCCATTTGCCAGCACCCGGCCCATATCCCTCTAAACCCTTCCTATTCATATACCCATCTAGATGTCTTTTAAGTGTTGCAATTGTACCAGCCTCTACCACTTCCTCTGGCAGCTCATTCCATACACGTACCACCCTCTGCATTAAATATTGCCCCTTAGGTCTCTTTTATATCTTTCCCCTCTCACCTTAAACCTATGCCCTCTAGTTCTGCACTCCCCGACCCCAGGGAAAAGACCTTGTCTATTTATCCTATCCATGCCCCTCATGATTTTATAAACCTGTATAAGGTCACCCCTCAGCCTCTGACGCTCCAGGGAAAACAGCCCCAACCTGTTCAGCCTCTCCCTATAGCTCAAATCTTCCAACCCTGGCAACATCCTTGTAAATCTTTTCTGAACCCTTTCAAGTTTCACAATATATTTCCGATAGGAAGGAGACCAGAATTGCATTCAATATTCCAAAAGTCAGCTGTTGTAAACTGCTGCATTTGCAAATTGCTGGAATGTGATCAGCACAGCTTCAAGGGAAACCAGTACAACAAGATCAAAATAATTTACTCAAAAGGGTGAAATTTGATTGTGTATATTCCTGGAGATTTCATCACAAGGCTCCCTTTGCCAACTCCAAAATCCACCCCAATGCTCTTTAAGATTAATCAATGAAGCTTTTGCAAGAAATTGATTGAAGGATTTTTTTTTATTCATGTACCAAGGAGATTTTTTTTCACTGAGCTTGGCATGGTGGCTCAGTGGTTAGCACTGCTGCCTCACAGCACCAGGGTCTCAGGTTCGATTCCAGCCCTTGGGCAACTGTCTGTGTGCAGTTTGCACATTCTCCCTGTGTCTGCGTGTGCTTCCTCCCACAGTCCAAAGATGGGCAGGTTGGGTGAATTAGCCATGTTAAATTGCCTGTAGTGACAGGTGCATTAGTCAGAGGGAAGTGAGTCTGGCTGGGTTACTCTTTGGAGAGTGGGTGTGGACTGGTTGGGCCGAAGGGCCTGTTTCCACACTGTAGGGAATCTAATCTTTTAGCTTCCAGAGACTAACTGTTGATTCCTGAAGATAACAGGACAATCCTGAGGGGGGCCCTGACAATCCCATAGATGGGTAATATGAGTTGTCCCTTCAGAATGGAATGTTGAAGGGGACTGTGCGTTGGGATCAACACGGAATGTTTCGGCAAAGAGAAAGATTTGGCGGAGATGGTGAGAAGCTGGGATAGGGGAGGAAAAAGGGAACGTTTGCATTCTGTAGCACCTTTCACCTCTAAGGCTGGGATGTAGGGCAAATGGCTGGGTGCTCTGGTTTCGGAGTACAGCGCAGAAACAGACCCTTCGGCCCAACCAGTCCATGCCGGCCATAATCCCAAACCAAACTAGTCCCAAATGCCAACTCCTGGCCAATATCCCTCCAAAACCTTTCCTATTCATGTATTTCTCCAAATGTCTTTTCAATGTTGTAACTGTACTCACACCCACCACTTCCTCAGGAAGTTCATTCCACACACAAACCACTCGGTGTAAAAAAATTACCCCTCAAGTCTTTTTAAAATCTTTCTCCTCTCATCTTAAAAATATGTCCCCCTGTCTTGAACTACCCCACCCCATGGAAAAGATTCATCTTATTTATGCCCCTCATGATTTTCTAAAGCTCTATACAGTCACCTCTCAACCTCCTACGCTGCAGTGAAAGAAGTTCCAGTCTATCCAGTCTCTCCTTATAGCTCAAACCCTCCAATCCCAGCAACATCTTGGTAAATCTCTTCTGAACCCTCTCCAGTTTAGTAATATCCTTGTGGGTGACCAGAACTGGACACAGTATTCACAAAGAGCTTCTCACCAACATCTTACACAACCTCAACATGACAAATGATATTGGGGTAGGAGACAGTGAGGTCTGCAGATGCTGGACATCGGAGTCAAGGGTGTGGTGCTGGAAAAGCACAGCAGGTCAGGCAGCATCCCAGGAGCAGGAAAATCAATGTTTCAGGCAAAAGCCCTTCATCAGGAATTGATGAAGGGCTTATGCCCGAAACATCCATTCTCCTGCTCCTTGGAAGCTGCCTGACTTGCTGTGCTTTTCCAGCACCACACTCTTGATAAGATACCGGACCTCTTCCTCACCATCTCAGGAATTAGGTTTTGGCTGGGAAGGCCCATAGACAACCCAATTAATAACCACCTAAGGCCTCAACTCACTGCCAGCCCATTAACGGTCATCCCCTGTTGGCAGGAGAAATGGCATTCTGGGAAAGGGTGGGGGGGGTGGGAGGCTAGCCTATCAGCTGGGGTCTCTAAGGGTGAGCGGATCCGCGGTGTGGATCTGCCCCAAACTGGTGGAGATGTCTGGGCACAGCTTGCAGGGGGAGGGCACAGGGACATTGCTGTTCAAATCCCCGTCCCCAAGTGTCTGTGCTAGTGGGGAATCAATGCTAAGCTCGGTTTTATACTGTTCAAGCAGAAGCTCTGCAAGCTGGCACATGGATTTTGATTTGATTTTATTATTATGTGTACTCAAGGACAAAAGTACAGAGAAAATTATATCATGTTGCCACACAGGGCACCATCTGAGCTACAATGGACTCTCAGTTGGAGTATAATTTAGTTAAATGTGAGGTGCTGCATTGTGGAATGGCGAATCAGGGCAGGACTGATACACTTAATGTTCAGGTCCTGAGGGGCGTCGCTGAACGAAGGGACCTTGCAGTGTAGGTTGAAAGTGTGCACCTTGAAAGTGGGGTGGCAGGTAGACAGGAAAGTGAAGAGGGTATTTTGTACGCTTGCCTTTATTGGTCAGCCATGGCGTGGAGGTGTCAGTTTTGGAGTGGGTTGGACACCGGTCAAAAATGAAGGGCTCCGGCCAGAAACGTCGATTCTCCTGCTCCTCGGATGCTGCCTGACCTGCTGTGCTTTTCCAGCACCACACTCTCAACTCTGATCTCCAGCATCTGCAGTCCTCACTGTCTCCAAGGTCAAAAATCACACAACACCAGGTTGTAGTCCAGCAGGTTTGTTTGAAAACACAAGCTTTAGGACCCTCCCTCTGAAAGGTTGTGTTGTCACATAGACCTGTTGGACTGTGGCCTGGTGTCATGTGATTTTTGACTATTGGTCAGTGCATTGAGTACAGGAGTTGGGAGGTCATCTTGCAGCTGTACAGGACATTGGTTAGGCCGCTTTTGGAATACTGTTTTCAATTCTGTCCTCCCTACTATAGGAAGGATGTTGTGAAGCTTGAAAGGGTTCAGAAAAGATTTACAAGGATGTTGCCAGGGTTGGAGGCTTTGAGAGCTCATCTTAGAGAGAGACTCTGGATGGGTACATGAATAGGAAGGCTTTAGAGGGATATGGGCCAAGTGCTAGCAAATGGGACTAGATTAGGTTGGGATAGCTGGTCGGCATGGATGAGTTGGACTGAAGGGTCTGTTTCCGTGCTGTACAACTCTATGGCTCTATGAACTCTAAGGATGTTGCCAGGGCTGAGCTATAGCAAGATGCTGAATAGATTGGGGTTGCTTTCCCTTGAGTGTCAGAGTTTGAGGGGTGACCCTTATAGAGGTTTATAAAATCATAAGGGGCATAGATAGGATAAATAGACAAGGTCTTTTTCCCAGGGTAGGGGAGTCCAAAACTAGAGGGCATAGATTTAAGGTGAGAGGGTAAAGATTTAAAAGGGACGTGAGGGGAAACTTTTTCACACCCAGAGGGTGGTGTGTGTATGGAATGAGCTGCCAGAGGAAGTGGTGGAGGCTGGTACAATTACAGCATTTAAAAGGCATCGGGATGGATACATAAATAGGAAGGGTTTAGAGGGATATGGGCCAAGTGCTGGCAAATGGGACTAGATTAATTTAGGATATCCGGTTGGCGTGGACGAGTTGGACTGAAGGGTCTGTTTCTGTGCTGTACATCTCTATAACCGTCTCTCCCCCACCTTCCCTCTGCTCCTGGTCGTCAGGGCTACATGTCAACCATCAACTTGGGGCCTCCACAGTGGCACAGTGCCTCACAACTGCTGCCCACTGCTGACTGGTCAGTGCCATCTGGTCATAACACTGACTGATCAAAGAATGGCCACATCAGTGCCCAATTGGCACTTGATGGGGTGGCCATTCTCACTGGTGATGGTGACCCCATACCATAAGAATGTAAAGGACTGACCCTTGGGGGAGCTAACCAGTTCCCCAGAGCATGTACAGTGCTTTACAGATCGTAGTAAGTGTTATACAGCATGTAGCAACTCAATCGCTCTTCCCACCTCACAAGAGGCCTTCATCTATCTTAAACGTAATGTAGCCATCGGCTTCATAGAATCCCTTCGATGTGGAAGCAGGCCATTCATCCCACACTGACCCACCAAAGACCATCACACCCAGGCTCATACCCCTTCTGTAAGCCTGCATTTCCCATGGCTAACCCACCTAGCCTGCACAATTTAGTATGGCCAATGCACCGAACCTCCACATCCTGTGGGAGGAAACTGGAGCACCCAGAGGAAACCCAGACAGACACGGGGAGAATGTGCAAACTCCACACAGACAGTCATCTGAGGGTGGAATCGAACCCAGGTCCCTGGAGCTGTGAGGGAGCAGGGCTAACCATTGAGAGCTTAGTAATGTGTAATAACCGTACTTACTATCCATCAAGGTTGAGCCTATCTTCTGCTATGGACAGTTTTTCCCACTCATATCTTCGACTGATAACAGCATGAAGGATTAGTGGTGGACATTATACACTCACAATAAAGTTCTCTTCCTCACTTACCTAAAAAGATGCAAAGTTTCAGTCAGTTCTCCCAAAATCTGGGAGAGCTATTAGCCTGCTCCAGAGTCTTGGCCTCACAATCTAGTGGGGACTCTACCCTCGGAGGTGCATTGGGACCCCATCCGCCCATTCATACAAACATAAACAATCCCACAGCCAAGGGGAGTTCTCCCTGTGTTCCCAGCTAACATTTCCCAACATCAGGAAAGAAAAATCACCCAAACAAAGGTTGCCGTCGGTTACCTGAAGTAAAAACAGGAAGGGTTAGAAATACTCAGCAGGTCTGGCAGCATCCCTAAAGGCAGACAAAACCAGTGATTCTTCTTTGGATTCTGAATGACCTAATATTTTTATTCAAAGGCATTGAAAACTGTCAGTATTTGTTGCCCATCCCTAATTGCCCTTGAGCTGGTAGTGGTAAGCTGCCTTCTTAAATTACTGCAGGCCATTTGGTATAGAACATAGAACATAGAAAAATACAGCGCAGTACAGGCCCTTTGGCCCTCGATGTTGCGCCGATCCAAGCCCACCTAACCTACACTAGCCCACTATCCTCCATATGCCTATCCAATGCCCGTTTAAATGCCCATAGAGAGGGAGAGTCCACCACTGCTACTGGCAGGGCATTCCATGAACTCACGACTCCCTGAGTAAAGAATCTACCCCTAACATCTGTCCTATACCTACCACCCCTTAACACCTCCACAACGCTGTGAGAGAGGGACGTCCAGGATATTGGCCCGGTGAAAATGAAGGAGTGGCGATATATTTCCAAGTCAGCACTGTATGTGGCCTGGAGAGGAATTTGCAGGGGGGTGATATTCCCACCTGTATCCTTCTGGATGGTAAAGGTCACAGGTTTGGAAAATACTATTGAAGGAACCTGATGAGTTGCTATAGTGCATCTTGTAGATAGTACACGCTTCTGCTACTGAACGTCGGTGGTGGAGGGAGGGGATGCTTGTGGATGTGGTGCCAATCAAGCGGGGGCTGCTTTGTCCTGGATGGTGTCGAGCTTCTCGAGTGTTGTTGGAGCTGCCCCCATCCAGGGGCAAGTGGGGAATATTCCCTCACACTCCTGACTTGTACCTTGGAGATGGTGAACAGGCCTCTAGGAGGCAGGAGGTGAGTTATTGAGCATCGATGGTGGAGAAAGTGGATGTGGTGCCAATCAAGCAGGTTTTGTTGTCCGGGATGGTGTCAAGCTTCTCAAGTGTTGTTGGAGCTGCACCCGTCCAAGCGGGTGGGCAATGTTCCATCATACTCCTGACTTATGCCTTGTAAGTGTTTTGGGATCTTGCTGTGCACACAGTTACTGCCTCAATGTCCACACTTCAAGAATGGCTGCATTGACTTTTGGGGCATTCTGGTGTTGAGAAACATGCTATATAAAAGCTGTTGACCAACCTGTGGTTTCTGACAGAGTACACAGGGAATGGGTTGGGGGGCAAGGGAATATTACAGATCACAGTGGGTTCCCTTCTCCCCTTACCAGTCACCTCCCCCCGCTCCCCTTCACTGACTTCTCTCAAGTGAAAAGCCAAGAACTTTGCATGGAGGAGTTGGGGTGTTATGTTGAGGTTTTACAGAACGTTGCTGACACCTCTCCTGTGTCCAGTGCTGGTCACCCAGTTATAGGAAGGATATTATTAAACCAGAGAGGGCACAGAAGAGATTTACCAGGATGTTGCCGGGTATGGAAGGTTTGAGTTATAAAGAAAGGCTGAATAGGCTGGGACTTTTTTTTACTAGAAGGTTGAGAGGCGACCTGATAGATTAAATTATGAGGGGTATAGACAAGGTTAATGGTAGGTGTCTCTTCCCTAGGGTGGGGTATTTCAAGACTAGAGGGCATATTGTTAAGGTGAGTGGAGAAAGATTTTAAAAAGACATGAGGGGCAACTTTTTTTACACAGAAAGTAGTTCACGTGTGAAAGGAACTTCCTGAGGATATGGTGGACGTGGGTACATTTGGAAAGACATTTGGAATAAGTTCATGAATGGGAAAGGTTTGGCGGGATATTGGCCAGGAGCAGGCAGGTGGGACTAGCTCAGTTTGGGATTATGATTGGCGTGGGCTGGTTGGGTCTGTTTCCATGCTGTATGACTCTATGACATGAGCAACGCAGCTTCATATGTGAGAGAGAGAGAAAGCAGGAGCCTGCATCTTCTGGACAGAAATGCGGCTGGGTAAAAAATGTGCGAGATGGAGGACAACAAGGGACTGTCTGATACCCTTCCTAGATGACACAGAAGGCAGAGGAAATAGTGGAGGGTGGGGGAAGGAGGAGGAGAGAATCTGATAATGGTTACTTAGTGCACTGTGATATAACATCTCGCCTGGCTCTGCTCAGCATCAATGATAGGTGGTGTACAATGCTGTTCCAGAGGCTCAGCCCACTAATTCTCTGAGCCATTTGTATAATGGCTGACCTACAGCATCCCCCCCCCCCCCCTTCACACACAGGACACCCCCCCACCCCCATTCCCACCCCGTAACACCATTGTCCTTCTGCCTGACACAGACTCCGAGCCCCATTCTATTCCGTGTGTGAAAGCAGCAGCTTAGTTGCCACGGCAACCAGGGCTCATGGGAACCAATGCTTGCGCGAAACGTTCTAGTTCCTTCCAAGGAGATTTAGACTGGAAAAAAAAAGGAGAGCGGATCTGCTGCCTGCAAATCCTCTCCATCCCATTGTGCCGTCACCCCCATGTGTTCACCCGCTCGGCAACGGCGCCATTTTAAAATTCTCCTTTGAATCCTTCTCTGCCTTCGCATACCTCCCTCAACCCCTGTCACTCTGAGACCCTCCACAGTCCTGAAACACCAGCACCCCCGCGACCCCCCTCCATCCCTCCTGAGATTTCTGCGCTCCACTGATTCCAACTGACTGCGTTCTTTTACGATTTCAATCGCTCTGCCACTGGGGAGTAGGCCTTTGACCGGTCTGGGCCCCAGGCTCTGAAACTCCCCCCCCTTAAACCTCCTTGTCCCTCTAAGACGCTCCTTAAAAACCGGCCAAGCTTTTGAATCACCTGTCCTTGTTTCTTCTGATTGGTGGAGTGCTAAATCTTATTAGGTCACCCCCCTGTAGGCGCTATAGAAATGCAAGTTATTACTCAGCCCTCAAGGCCGCACTGAATGTGGAATGTTCACCCCAGGGTGGATCAAGAGGGAGGTAAGCAGTTTGTGGCTCTTCAAACAGTACTCAAAGCTCAAGCTTTTTAACACTTTAGGGTCTGGGTCCAACAAATAGCTGAACCACACAGGTCACAAGATGGCTTCAGATCCTTCTTCAACGCCCTTGTATTTCATTGGAAGAGGAGCTCACTCAACACAGTTGGTAATGTTCTGACTGTAGAACGTGCTGCGCTTGTGGGTCAATAGCCACTTCAATCAGAAGGTGGTGGGCGTTTGGAACGCGTTGCCAGCGGAGGTGGTAGAGGCAGGCACAGTAGATTCATTTAAGATGCATCTGGACAGATACATGAGTAGGTGGGGACTAGAGGGATAGAGATGCTTAGGAATTGGCCGACAGGTTTAGACAGGACATTTGGAATGGCTCAGGCTTGGAGGGCCGAAAGGCCTGTTCCTGGAGTGTACATTTTCTTTGTTCTTTTTCTTTGTTCTTAAGAGCAGCTGCATGGAATCTTTCTGGTGGGGGGGAGGGTAGCACGTTCAGAGGCAGGAGTCAGCAAAGATGTGCATTTATATAGCAACCCGCAAGAGGTACTGAAGCACTTTGCAGGCAACGTTCGACTGTAGCTCTTGTTGTAATTTGGGAAGTGTGGCGGAGGTGGGTACTGCAGATGCTGGAGATTAGAATCAAGATCAAAGTGGTGCTGGAAAAGCACAGCAGGTCAGGCAGCATCCGAGGAGCAGGAACATCAACGGTTCAGGCATTATCCTGATGAAGGGCTTTTTCCCGAAACATCGATTCTCCTGCTCCTCGGATGCTGCCTGACCTGCTGTACTTTTCCAGCACCACTTTAATCTTGGGAAACATGGCAACCAACTGACACGCCATGAGAAAATAATCAAATCAACTGCATTTCGCGATGTTGGTCACAGGATAAATATTGACCCAACACTCCGAGAACTTCCCTGGTCTCCTTCAGCATAGTGGGGAGGTGACGGTAATATGGCTGGACTGTTAATCCAGAATCCCAGGTAATGTTCTGAGGACCTGGGTTCAAATCCCGCCCCGGCAGCTGAGGAAGTTTGCATTCAATAACAACTCTGGAATTAAAAATCTAATGATGACCACGGATCCATTGTTGGGGGAAATCCCATTCAGTTCACGAATGGGCCTTAGGGAAGGAAACAGCCATCCTTTCCTCATCTGGTGTACATTGGACTCCAGACACACAGCAATGTAGTTGACTCCCAACATCCCTCTGGACGATTCGGGATGAGCAATAAATGCAGGCCTAGCCAGAGAGGCCCTCATCCTGTGAATGAATTAAACAAAAATACCCACAATATCATTTAATTGCACCTGATAAAGCAGAAGAGGCCTTAGATGGATGTCTTATCGAAAAACAGCACCTCCCAACAGTGCAGCACTCCCGCTGTGTTGCCTGGGATCCAATTTACAGAGTACGTAGGATTGTCAACATTTTTAATCAAACATTCCAGATATTGAGACATCTGGAGCTAGTAGAACTTGAACCTGGGCCTCCTGGTCCAAAGGTAGGAATGCTACCACCGTACCTCAAGAACACAATAGAGCAGAGCTTGTTTACCCAAATAATCTAAAGAACGTGGTGGCTCAGTGGTTAGCACTGCTGCCTCACAGCACCAGGCTTCCAGGTTCAATTCCAGCCTCCACTGTGTGGAGTTTACACATTCTCCCTGTGTCTGCGTGGGTTTCCTCCCAAGATGTGCAGGTGAGGGTGGATTGGCCATGGGAAATACAGCGTTACAGGGATGGAATGGGATACTCTTTGGAGGGTGGTGTGGACTTGATGGGCCAAATGGCCTGCTTCCACACCCTATGGATTCTAGGACAGACGACCATCGACAGTGGGATTAAAACCAGTGCCTCCAAAGAGACTGGAGCCTTAATCCTGTACCCTAGACCACTAGGTATTTTTAAGTAAACTTACTTGGACCCCGGGGGCTTAAACCTGGACGTTCTGTCCCAGAGATAGAGATAATACCATTGTCCCACAAGACTCTCCAGCCAGAATGAAGTATTAACAGTGAGTATCCAATAGGTTTAGTTGATGGATGTTAAATCCCTTACAGATAGCAAGATCAATAACTTTCATGCTGAATGAAAGTTTATGTGAGCACTGCCAGGTACACTATTCCCCCCCCCCCCTCCCCCTCCCCCCCCACCCCTGACCAATTATATTTCACTCAAATCCTCTGACTTTCTTTGTTAAGATACAGGACCGTGAATGAGTTTATTCTATTTTGTTTGGTTTGGTTGACATGGGTAAAGAGCATCGCTTGGCAGATGGGGCACTGCAGGACGTGGGGTGTGTTAGATTTCCCATAATTGACATTTTCATTTAGATTACATTATCCCCCAAGGGACAGTTTCATTTTGCTTCTGTTTGCTTTTTATCCATTAATTTGGTTTACCCAAAATAGTACTTAGAGGTGTACAGAAAGCAGAGACAGCCAGCACTAGGAGTGACTATGTCCATCGCAGATGCAACTATTAAACAGTGCTCTCTTAAAGCACTCTAGTCTTTGTACATTTTACAGATAGGCACAGAGATCCTCTACCATATGTCTATAGAGTGGCATCTTCATGGTCTATTGACTTCATCAAAGATCAGGCTAATGAATTTAGGTTGACTGTGTCACATGACATTGCCAGTGTCTGGACATGAATGATGATCCCTAAACAAAACATTGCCAAAGGCCATCAAGAGAACTGTGTGTTCCAACCTTAACGCTGGAGCAGGCCACTCAGAAGAAGTGACATTCTTCACACACACAGGGTAGTGCAAATCTGGAATTATCTCACCATAAGAACCAGGAGCAGGAGTAGGCCATCTGGCCCCTCCAGCCTGCTCCGCCATTCAATAAGATCATGGCTTTATCATGAACTCAGCTCCACAGACCCGCCCGCTCACCATAACCCTTAATCCCTGGACTGTTCAAAATGCTATCTGTCTTAGCCTTAAAAACATTCAACAAGGAAGCCTTCCCTAGGTGAGGATTTCCACAGATTCCCAACCCTCTGGGGGAAGAAGTTCCTCCTCAGCTCAGTCTGAAATCTGCTCCCCCTTATTTTGAGGCTGTGCCCCTAGTTCTCGTTTCACCCACCAGTGGAAACAACGTCCTTGCGGTTACATCAACTACTCCCTTCATCGTTTCATAAGCTTCTGTAAGATCCCCCACATTCCTCGAAATTCCAATGAGTATAGGCCCATTCAGTCTCATATATTCAGTCTCTCCTCATAATCCAATATTGGAATCAACCTAGTGAACCTCCCCTGCAACCCCTTCAGTGTCAGTACATCCTTTCTAGAACATAGAACATGGGACATGGGACATTACAGCATGGTATAGACCCTTGATGTTGCACCCACCTGTGGAACCAATCTGAAGCCCATCTATCATACACTATTCCATTCTCATCCATATGTTTATCCAATGACCATTTAAATGCCCTTAACGTTGGCGAGTCTACTACTGTTGCAGGCAGGGCGTTCCATGCCCCTATGACTAAGGAAACTACCTTTGACATCTGTCCTATATCTATCACCCATCAATTTAAAGCTATATCCCCTCGTGCTAGCCATCACCATCTGAGAAAAAAGGCTCTCACTGTCCACCCTATCTAACCCTCTGATTATCTTATATATCTCAATTAAGTCACCCTCAACTTTCTAACGAAAACAGCCTCAAGTCCACCAGTCTTTCCTCACAAGATCTTCCCTCCATACCAGGCAATATCTTAGTAAATCTTCTCTGAACCCTTTCAAAGCTCCCACGTCCTTCCTATAATAAAGGTGACCAGAACTGTACACAATACTCCAAGTGCAGCTGCACCAGGGTTTTCTTTAGGTGCAACATGACCTCGTGGCTCTGAAACTCAATCCTTCTACCAATAAAAGCTAACACACCATATGCCTTCTTAATAACCCTTTCAACCTGGGTGACATCTTTCAGGGATCTCTGCTCATCTACACTACCAAGAATCTTACCATTAACCCAGTACTCTGTATTCCTGCTACTCCTTCCAAAGTGAATCACCTCACACTTTTCCTCATTAAACTCCATTTGCCACCTCTCAGCCCAGTTCTGCAGCTTCTGTATCCCTCAGACCTGCAACATCCTTCGGCACTGTCCACAACTCTACCGACCTTAGTGTCATCGCAAGTTTACTAACCTATCCTTCTACGCCCTCATCCAGGTCATTTATAAAAAGTGACAAACAGCAGTGGACCCAAAACAGATCCTTGTGGTACACCACTAGTAACTGAACTCCAGGATGAACATTTCCCATCAACTACCACACTGTCTTCTTTCAGCCAGCCAATCTCTGACCCAAACTGCTAACCCATCCTCAATCCCATGCCTTTGTATTTTGTGTAATAGTCTACAGCACTGCAGGTGTGGCCTCACCAACACCCTGTACAGCTGCAGCATCCCCTCCCTGTTTTAAAACTCCATCCCTCTAGTAATGGAGGACAATATTCCATTTGCCTTCTTAATTACCGGCTGCACCTGCAAACCAACGTTTTGTGATCATGCACAAGGACACCAAGATCCCTCTGCACAGCTGCAATTGTTCACCATTTAAATAACAGTCCCTTTTGCTGTTATTCCTATCAAAATGGACGACCTCACATTTACCAGCATTGTATGGTCACTGACACACCCCATTCCCAGGAATAAAACCCTGTCGTGCCTGGGAGTCAATTTACAATTTCTAAATTGAGATTGATGTATAGAAATGGCTGGAGAAACTAATTGAATAAATGGAGTTTACTTAAAGGATCAGCTACTATTTACTTGAATAGCAACACAAGCTCCAGATGCTGAATGGCCTCATCCTGTTTTGACATTCCAGGCTGTGACAGGTCTATGCCCAATGGGTGGCATGGTGGCTCAGTGGTTAGCACTGCTGCCTCACAGCACCAGGGACCCAGGTTCAATCCCAGCCTTGGGCGACTGTGTGGAGTTTGCACATTCTCCCCGTGTCTGCATGGGTACCCTCTGGGTGCTTTGGTTTTCTCCCACAATCCAAAAGATGTGCAGGCCATGTGAATTGGCTGTGCTAAATTGCCCCTTGTGTTAGGTGCACTAGTCAGGGGTAAATGGCGGGAAATGAGTCTGGGTGGGCTACTCTTCAGAGGGTCGGTGTGGACTTGATGAGCTGAAGGGCCTGTTTCCGCACTGTAGGGAATCTCATCTCCCCTCATAGCCCATCTCCCTGTCTCATGGACATTAATGTGGATCTGCCTTGCCAACTGAACATTGCCCCTTCATTGGAGGGCGAAGGTGGAAAGGTAAGCTGTAAGGAGGACACAGAGAGGTTGCAATGAGATACAGGCAGGTTAAGTGAGTGAGTGAGCAACAAGATGGCAGATGGAGCACAGTGTGGGTAAACGCAAAACTTTTAACAGTTTGGTCACAAGAATGGAAAGGTAAAGTATTTGTTAGCATGGTAAAACTTTGAAATGTTAACATTCAAAACAACTTGTGCTCACACAAAGAATGCAGAAGATTAACAAGAATCATAGAATCCCTACAGTGTGGAAGCAAGCCATTTGGCCCATCAGGTCCACACTGACCCTCTGAAGATCTAGACTCACAACATTAGTTTGCTCTCTCTCTCTCCACGGATGCTGCCTGACCTGCTGTGATTGCCAGCATTTTACTGTCCTGAAAACAAAAAAATGCCTGGAGATCACAGTGGCTCAGGCAGCATCCGTGAAGAGAGAGCAAGCTGATGTTTCAAGTTCGGATGACTCTTCATCGGAGCTGATCTGGACTCGAAACATGAGCTTGTTCTCTCCCCACAGATGCACCTGACCTGCTGTGATTTCCAGCCTTTTTGTTTTCAGATAGCATCCCACCCTATCCCTGCATTTTCCCCATGGCTAATCCACCCAGCCTGCGCTCTATGGGGCAATTTTGCATGGTCAATGCACCTAACCTGCACATCTTTGGACTGCAGGAGGAAACCCCCACAGGGAGAACGTGTAAACTCACCACAGACAATCATCCCAAGGCTGGAATTGTACCTGGGTCCCTGGTGCTGTGTGGTAGTAGTGCTAACCACTGCACCACTGTGCAGTAAGCAAAGAAGAAATGGCATGTATTGCAGGGTCTGGCTGCAGTACAGGAATAAAGAAGCTTAGTTGCACAGTGGTTTTAGGAAGACGGTGCAGTTTTGGACTTTATTTGTAATAAATGATGGGGTCATTGCAGCTTCACTAGTTGGGGCCTGGGTTGAAGGGAGTTGCCTTCTGGGAGTGAATCTGTTGTATATTGTCTGGCCTTTAGAAGAATGAGGAGGTCTCATTGTAACATCAAAGATTCTGAAGGGAATTTTTTAAAAAAATTAATGTACAGGATGCGGGCATCACTGACTACACCAACATTTATTGTCCATCCCTAATAGCCCAGAGGGCAGTTAGGAGTCAACTACATTGCTGTGGGTCTGGAGTCACATGTAGGCCAGACCAGGTAAGGATGGCAGATTTCCTTCCCTAAGGGACATTAGTGACCTAGATAGGTTTGGCAACATTGACATGGTCATCACCGGGGAGTTTTCTATTTTAGTGAATTCAAATGTCACCATTTGCCATGGCAGGATACAAACCTATAAACACAGAACATTAACTTGGCCCTGTCAGTCCAGTGACAGTCCAGTGACATTCCAACTACTGCACCACCTCCCCCTGATAGAGTAGACGCTGAGAGTTTTGTTACATCTCTCCCCCCTCCCCTCCCCCCCCCCCCCCCCAACACACACACACACACACACACAGAGTTGGGGAAGCAAGAACACAGGAATCACTGGCTCAACACTGTCCTGGGGGTTATCATTGACCAGAAACTCAACTGGACTCACCATAGAAATACAGTACCTACAAGAGCAGGTCAGAGTCTAGGAATACTGTGCCAAGTGACTCATCACCTGACTCCCCAAAGCCTGTCCATCATCTACAAGGTACAAGTCAGGAGTGTGATGGACTACTCCCCACTTGCCCTGGATGAGGGCAGCACCAACAACACTCAATAAGCTTGACACCATCCAGGACAAAACAGCCCCCGCTTGACTGGCATCACATCCACTGCCTCCACCACCGACACTCAGTGACAGTAATTTGTACCATCTACAAGATACACTGCAGAAATTCACCAAAGATCCTCAGACCGCACTTTCCAAACCATGACCAAACACATCCAGAAGGACAAGGGCAGCAGATACATGGGAACAGCACCCCCTTGCAAGTTCCCCTCCAAGCCACTCACCACCCTGACTTGGAAAGAAATTGCCATTCCTTCACAGTCGCTGGGTCAAAATCCTGGAATTCCCTCCCTAATGGCATCGTGGGTCAACCCACAGCAGGTGGTCTGCAGCGTTTCAAGAAGGCAGCTCACCCCCACCTTCTCAAAGGGCTACTCAGGATGGGCAATATGTGCTGGCCCAGCCAGTGACACCAACATCCCACAAATGAAAAAGAATGAGAGGCTGAACATTTAGGACTGAGGTGAGGAGAAATTGCTTCATTTAAGGAGTTGTGAATCCTAGGAACTTGCTAGCCCAGATGATGGTAGATGCTCCCTCATTGAATATACTTAAGACTGATTTTGGTCACTCAGGAATCAGACAGGAATGAGAACTTGAAGGCCAAGACTGTATTGAACGGCCACATGGGGTTGTGAATGATGCAGGGTATAGCTCATCTACAATGAGAGTCTGGTGAAGTTCTGTCAGGCAGGAATTAGTTTTGGGCTCTCTTTTGATTACTGGTATTGTGCTGTTTTCTGGAACAGTTCAGCATGGTGTTCTGACAATCCCCGGTGAGTTTCCAAGCCTACATTAGGTTAAGTGTTTGTCAGTCTTTCTGGGACAACGTCCTATTGGAATGGACAGTTTCTCTTGACCTTGACATCTGGAAAGAGAAACTAATTCTACCGTATAAGCCTGAGGGAGTGTTGGACTCGCAGAATCGGCAGTAATAACTGTTAATTTGCTGTACTATAGGCTTCAGTGATATTTATTCTGAAATCCACTGTCAGGCCCCAGGATCCCACCACACTTTTTTCTATCAACAGGCTACAACAGCAGGTCAAAGACTCAGAATTCTACAGTAATTCACCCCCTGACTCCCCAAAGCCTGTTCACCGTCTAAAAGGCACAAGTCAGAAGTGTGATGGAGTATTGTTCACCCATGTTAGTGAGTGCAGCTTCAACCACACTCAACGCCATCCAGAGCAAAGGAGCCTGCTTGACTAGCATCATCCATCCCCTTAGAACAGTCACTCCTTCCACCAACACTCAGTCGCAGCAGTGTGTACCATGTAGAAGATGCACTGCAGCAACTCACCAAGACTCCCTAGAACTTCCCAAACCAAAGACCACGACCTGTAAGTTCCCTCCAAGTCACTCACATCCTGACTTGGAAATATATCACTGTTCTTTCACGGACACTGGGTCAGAATCCTGGAACACATTCCCAGTAAGCACTGTAGGTGTCCCTTCAGCCAAGGACTGCAGTGGTTCAAGAAGGTGGCTCACCATCACTGTCTCTCGGGGCAAGTAGGGACAGGCAATAAATATTGGCCTACACAGTGACACCAATGGTCCATGAAAGAATAAAATAAAAATAATTATTCTTCATTTACCAGGAAATACGTGCTGCCGTCAATCTTGCATTCTCTGCACTAGTTACACTGGAGAGTAATAGGTTGTAATGGAGGCTAAGCTATCCCAGCATTCATTTCAACAGGGAAAGTCCTCTATTAAAACTCCGAGGCTTTTCCTGTCATAGAAGGTGTTTTAATTGTGTTCCGAAACGGTAGAACAATGGGTGCATTGTAAAAACACATGAGCGAGATGTAGAAGGTTAGAGAGAGCAATGACTGTTTCCAACAGCAGAAAATCTAATCATCGTCCCTGAACATTCCATGACATTAGCATCACTGAATGAATAAGAATTGGAATTAGTTTTATTGACACACCCTTTCAAGTCCATTAGAACAGAGTACAGTGAAAAGTTTACATTGTTGTTCCTCATGAAGCCATCTTTGGTACAATGTACCTAGATACACATTAGAGAAATAAAGAAAAAAAATGCTTCACCGTCAACATCCTGGGGATGACCACTGACTGGAAATTGAACAGGACCAGCCATATAAATACTGTGGCGATTAACCCTGCAGTGAGTAATTACTATCCTGACTTTCTTCACTGTCACCGGGTCAAAGATCTGGAACACCCTTCCTAACAGCAGTGTGTGGTTGGGCCATTATTAAATGAACTGTAGTGACTCAAGAAGACAGTTCCACTACGCCTCCTTCAGGTGATTATTAGGAACAGGTCGGCCAGTGAAGCCCACATCCCATGACTGAATTAAAATGTAGACAAGCTGAGGGGTAGTATGAAAGCCCTACTTAGCAGGAAATTTTTTTAAAACCCTCAAATTTAGTAATCTCAGGATTAATCCTTATTTACTCAATCCAGCTTGCTCATGATTTTGAAAATCTCTTCGCAAGTTTTGAGAAGATTTGTGGCTCAGGTTGAAGTCCTGGATGTAGGTTTGCTACATTTTCAGACGTTTCGTCAATCTACTAGGTAACATCTTCAGTGGGCCTCAGACGAAGCACTGCTGAAAATTCCTGCTTGAAAATCTCTCAGATCTCCTCCTAGCCTCCTTCTCTCCAATAATCTCAACCTCTTCTCATAACTGATATTTCCACATCCAAATAACCTTTCTTGTAAATCTCATTTGCAGTCTCTCCAATTTATTCATGTTCTCTCTATGGTATATCACTAAAGTATATACAATACAATAGCCGAGGTCTTACTAATGTGATTCGTTAGGCTACTTTTGGAATACTGCATGCAGTTCTGGTCTCCTTCCTATAAGAAGGATGTTGTGAAACTTGAAAGGGTTCAGAAAGGATTTACAAGAATGTTGCCAGGGTTGGATGGTTTGAACTATAGGGAGAGGCTGAATAGGCTGGGGTTGTTTTCCCTGGAGCGTCGGAGGGTGAGGGGGGGGGAACCTCATAGAGGTTTATAAAATTATGAGAGGCATGGATAGGGTAAACAGACAAGGTCTTTTCCATGGGATGGGGGAGTCCATAACTAGAGGGCATAGGTTTAGGGTGAGAGGGGAAAGACATAAAAGGGACCTAAGGGGCAACTTTTTCACACAGACAGTGGTGTGTGTATGGAATGAGCTGCCAGAGGAAGTGGTGGAGGCTGGTACAATTACAACATTTAAAAGGCATCTGGATGGGTATATGAATAGGAAGGGGTTAGAGGGATGTGGACCAAGTGGCAAATGGCAATAGATTAGGTTAGTATATCTGGTCAGAATGGATGAGTTGGACCGAAGGGTCTTTTTCCGTGCTGTACGTCTCGATGACTCTATGACTCCAGCATCTTGTAGAAATTCAGCATCACTTCCCTGCTGTTGAACCGCAAGGTAGTTGACTCTTAATTGCCCTCTGAAATGGCCTGATAAGCCACTCAGTTCAAGGGAAATTATGAGTCAGCAACAAATTCTGATCTTGCTCATGCCCCGTGGAAGAATAACGAGAAAAATATTACTACAGTTGGGAGGGTTGGTCATTGGCATGGAAGAGCAGAAATGAAGGTACACCCAGGTGAGAGCTTGGAACAGGAGTATTAAACAATTAGCCCTCTATTAAGTAGGAGCAGTCTAAGGAGTATACAAAGACAGCTTTAGAATACATACATGTAATTACACAATTGTAGTGAATAAGGTGAGCAAGATGCAAGAATAAATAGTTACGTGGAAAGGCAAAATACTATAGATACTGGAGATCTGAAAGAAAAACAGAGTGCTGGAGAAACTGAAGAGAGAAACTGAGTTAATTGAATCAATACAATTCTTTGGAACTGAAGAGGGCTGGATGGGCTCCATACTGTTGGAAAGATGAGGAGGAACAGACAGGAAAGATGCCCAGAACAAAAGGGAAAGGGAGTATTAATCACAAAATCCCTACAGCATGGAAGAAGGCCATTTGGCCCATCGAGTCCACACCAACCTTCTGAAGAGCATCCCACTCAAATCCACCCTTTAACTCTGCATTTTCCATGGCTAATCCACCTGGCCTACACATCCCTGGACACTGTGGGCAATTTATCATGGCCAATCCACCCTAACCTGCACATCTTTGGACCGTGGGAGGAAACCCACAGGGAGAACGTGCAAACTCCACACAGACAGTTGCCCAAGGGTGGAATCAAACCTGGGTCCCTGATGCTGTGAGGCAGCAGTGCTAACCACTCAGCCACCCTGAATTATTTCTAGAAGTTCTCCATAACCAAAATGGAATTGACTTCCAATAGTCACTAGGCTTGTTGTTACATTGGGGAGAAAATGAGGACTGCAGATGCTGGAGATCAGAGCTGAAAATGTGTTGCTGGAAAAGCGCAGCAGGTCAGGCAGCATCCAAGGAGCAGGAGAATCAACGTTTCGGGCATGAGCCCTTCTTCAGGAATGAGGAGGGTGTGTCCAGCAGGCTAAGATAAAAGGTAGGGAGGAGGGACTTGGGGGAGGGGCGTTGGAAATGCGATAGGTGGAAGGAGGTCAAGGTGAGGGTGATAGACCGGAGTGGGGGTGGGGGCGGAGCGGTCAGGAAGAAGATTGCAGGTTAGGAAGGCGGTGCTGAGTTCGAGGGATTTGACTGAGACAAGGTGGGGGGGAGGCAATTTTACATTGGCAATTTTCCAGCTGGGCTGAAAGAAGACAGAAAAATTGTGACTAGTTCACCTGCAATTTTCAACCTTACTTGCACATGGGAGTAAAGGAGAAATACAGATGGAAGAGTAAATGTTAATAGCAGAAATTACCTCAGTCCTGATGAGAGTAAACTTGTGCAAATAGGATACTTTTAGTCAGGGGGTGTGTAATCAAAATGGAGGGCACAGTTCATTTTTGATCTAAATTTTAAGTAGTGTAGGTCTAGAAATGTCTGAATGGAAAATTAAGTACTGTTCCTGCAGTGTGTGTCAGGGTTTGTGTGTGTCAGGGTTTGTGTGTGTCAGGGTTTGTGTGTGTCAGGGTTTGTGTGGTGTCAGGGTTTGTGTGTGTCAGGGTTTGTGTGGTGTCAGGGTTTGTGTGTGTCAGGGTTTGTGTGGTGTCAGGGTTTGTGTGTGTCAGGGTTTGTGTGTGTCAGGGTTTGTGTGGTGTCAGGGTTTGTGTGTGTCAGGGTTTGTGTGGTGTCAGGGTTTGTGTGTGTCAGGGTTTGTGTGGTGTCAGGGTTTGTGTGTGTCAGGGTTTGTGTGTGTCAGGGTTTGTGTGGTGTCAGGGTTTGTGTGTGTCAGGGTTTGTGTGGTGTCAGGGTTTGTGTGGTGTCAGGGTTTGTGTGTGTCAGGGTTTGTGTGGTGTCAGGGTTTGTGTGTGTCAGGGTTTGTGTGGTGTCAGGGTTTGTGTGTGTCAGGGTTTGTGTGGTGTCAGGGTTTGTGTGGTGTCAGGGTTTGTGTGTGTCAGGGTTTGTGTGGTGTCAGGGTTTGTGTGGTGTCAGGGTTTGTGTGTGTCAGGGTTTGTGTGTGTCAGGGTTTGTGTGGTGTCAGGGTTTGTGTGGTGTCAGGGTTTGTGTGTGTCAGGGTTTGTGTGTGTCAGGGTTTGTGTCGTGTCAGGGTTTGTGTGTGTCAGGGTTTGTGTGGTGTCAGGGTTTGTGTGTGTCAGGGTTTGTGTGTGTCAGGGTTTGTGTGGTGTCAGGGTTTGTGTGTGTCAGGGTTTGTGTGTGTCAGGGTTTGTGTGTGTCAGGGTTTGTTGGAACACTGCAAAGGACCTAGTAGAGAAAATGACCTGGTGGCAATATAGAAAGTGTGACCAAAATAGTATGAGGACAGTGTGTTTAAAATACGAGAATGTCAACCTTCAGAACAGATAGAAAGGGAGAAAAGGGAGGTGAATTGGCAGTACTGATTAAAAGACGTTGTACTGTTTGAGGGAACTCTCTGAGGGGACAGAGGTAGACTCCCTTTAAAGCCACAGAGTTGTGCGGCGCATAAACAGACCCTTTCTACATCTTTGATTAGAGTTTAAAAGGTTTTGTGTTTACATAGCATCTCTCAAGACCACTGGTCATCCAATGTACTTTGCAGCCAATGACGTATGTATAGTCACTGTCGCAATGTGGGAAAGATGCCAGTCAATAAACCCACACCAAGATCCCACAAACAGCAATGTAAGAACAAACAGATAATCTGCTTTAGGGATGTCAATTGAGGAATAGGTGTTGGCCGAGTGCCGGGGAAAACCCCCTGCTGTTCTTCAGAATATTGCCATGAGATTGTTTACCTCCATCCGAGCGGGCAGGGTCTAGGTTTATCATCTGATGTGAAAATGACGCCTTTGCTAGTGCAGCGCTGCCGCAGTATTGCATTGCTTGTGTCAGCCTGGTTTGCTGTTCTCAAGCACTGCAATGAATCTTGAACCCAGAGACTTGAAATACAGAGTAATGTTGCCAATTGTGCCACCGCTGATATAGGAGAAGCAGAATGGGTAAAATCACACCACTGGCGTATTTAATAAGCATGAGGAAGATCAAGGAGCAAATCTGCAGGGAAATTGTAGCAAAGTGGGTGGCTCAGTGGTTAGCACTGCTGCCTCACGGCACCAGAGACTGGGTTAAATTCTACTCTCAGGTGATTGTGTATTCATGATTTGGAGACATTAGTGTTGGACTGGGGTGTACAAAGTTAAAAATCACACACCACCAGGTTATAGTGCTTCCATATAAACCTGGTGGACTATAACCTGGTGTTGTGTGATTTTTAACTTTGTAACTGTGTGGAGTTTGCACATTCTCCCCGTGTCTGCGTGGGTTTCCTCCGGGCGCTCCAGTTTCCTCTCACAATCCAAAGATGTGCAGGTTCGGCCATAGGAAATTGCCCATTGTGTCCGGGGTTGTGCAGGCTAGGTAGGTTAGCCATGGGAATGCAGGGTTACAGGGATGGGATGGGATGCTCTTTGGAAGATTGGTGTGGACTCGATGGGCAGAATGGCCTGCTTCCGCACTGTAGGGATTCCATGATACATGCAAGAACTATAGGGTGATATTTAACTGATATATGTCCCTCAACCAACATCACTAAAACAATATCTAGCCAATTGCTGTTTCTGGGAACTTGCTGCGTGGCCATTGACTGGTGCATTTTTGACAATTAAACTTCAAAAAAAAACATTTCACAGGCTGTAATATGCTGTGGGGCAATATAAGATGCTTAGAGGGTTTTAGATTAGATTCCCTACAGTGTGGAAACAGGCCCTTCGGCCCAACAAGTCCACACCGACACTCCGAAGAGTAACTCACCCAGACCCATTCCCCTACATCTCACACTACGGGCAATTTAGCATGGCCAATTCACCTAACCTGCACATTTTTGGACTGTGGGAGGAAACCGGAGCACCCAGAGGAAACCCACACAGACACGGGGAGAGTGTGCAAACTCCACACAGACAGTTGCCTGAGGCAGGAATTGAACCCAGGTCTCTGGCGCTGTGAGGCAGCAGTGCGAACCACTGAGCCACCGTGCTGCCCCAGGTAGTTGAGGAGAGGTTGTTTCCACTCCTGGCAGAGTCTATGACCAGAGTAAGGAGTTGCCCTTTAAGACAGATGAGGAGGAAGTTCTTCTATTGAAGGTGGGGCATCTGTGGAACTCTTTACAATCGAGGGGCTATCGAGGCTGCATAGTTCAATAGGTTCAATGCTGAGGTAGATTTTTAATCAGGAAAGGAATCAAGGCTTCTGGAGAAAAGTCGAGGATTAAGAAATCAGCAATGATCTCATTAAATGGCAAAATAAACTTGATGTGTTGAAAATTCTCCACTTGCTCCTATGTCTCATAAACAGACGCTTTGTGCACCAGTCCATGCTAAGCATAATCCTAAACCAAACCTTCTTGACATTGCTTCCCACCATTGTGTTCAATAACCCTCCAACATTTCCTGATAATCCGGATATCTCACACACTGTTAACTGCCTGGTGGTGTTTATTCCTGGGGGTGAGTGAGGATCTGGAACTCTCTCTGCCCTTGCTCATTCGGAATGTCGCCTACTCCCCCTGGAGGCAGCAACTTTTTCCATGATGAGCTTCCCCATCATCTCCGAGCTCTCAGGGTAAGGTCCAGTGTCTCCCTTGTCCTCGGCAGTTACAAAAACTCTTCTTATCACGGACACCTCATTGTCTCACTGTCCCGGAAATTAGCGCGTTCCAAACCCCGGGCAGGGTAAACGTTGCGAGGATTCTCGGACTAGAATCACTCTCTGTTGAATTTCAAAGTGGCCACACTTGGTTTCTGAGGGGGAGTTAGAATGGGACACTTGCTCACCATAAACACAAATACTCTCCCCTGATGCATGGCAGATGTGGGAGGGAAAGGAGATGAGGGCAGCTCAATGGATACCTCTGTGCTGTCAACTCAGTGCACCCTTTCACCCAGTGTCCTCCCTACGATGGGAATCCCTGCTCGGTTGAAAGAGGCTTTTTTTTTCAAAGTAGTTACTTTGTAGGAGGGTAAGGGTCGGTGGTCAGTCAGATCCAAGGCACTGAAGCATGTGGGTTGTCCATGAATCTCCTCATGGTACTGGCAGTAGGGTCTTCAATTCCGACCCTCGGTGCTAAACACCAACCCAGCACCCCCACACCTCTACGTGTGTAAGTAGTTCTGGCTAGAGAAAAAAAGACTTGCATTCATGGCTTCATCCAGAGGCTCACTGATGATGTTCCCTAGTATGGTGATGAAACGTCTGAAAATGAACCTTCCAGCTCGGCGAGCAAACCTACACCCAGAGACTTGCATTGATCCAAAGATGTGTAGGTTCAGGTGCATTGGCCATACTGAATTGCCCTCTAGTGTCTAGGATGTGCAGACTAGGTGGGTTAGCTATGGGCAATTTGTAGTTAGATTAGATTAGATTACTTCGTGTGGAAACAGGCCCTTCGGCCCAACAAGTCCACACTGACCCGCTGAAGCGCAACCCACCCAGATCCATTCCCCTACATTTACCCCTTCACCTAACACTACGAGCAATTTAGCATGGCCAATCCACCTAACCTGCACATTTTTGGATTGTGGGAGGAAACCAGAGCACCCGGAGGAAATCCACGCAGACACTTACAGCGATTTTGGGGGGGGGGAGGGGTGGGACATCCTTTGGAGTGTCAGCATGGACTCACACCCCCCTCCCCACACACACACTGTAGGGATTCTATGATTCTTTCACAACCACAAGGGGGTCCAAAGCAATTTGCTATCAATGAATTAGCATTTGAAGCCTAGTCACTGTTATAATGTCAAGAATGTAGTTGCAAATTTGTTCAGAGCAAACGAACAGCAATGTGACAAAGACTCAGATCAACCGGGTTTTTTTAGGAACATTGCTCTGAGAGAAGTATTAATGAGATCACTGGGGATAGTTCCTCCGTTTGACTGTAAAATGATGTATGTGGAACCATTGGGTTCACCGGATAGAAGGCAGAAGCAGATTTAGTTTTTACACCTGATTGAAAAGACAGCACCTTTGGCAGTGCAGCACTTCCTTAGTACTCCAGGGAAAATTCTGGCCTGCCAAAAGTCTGGAATGGGGCTACAACTCACAGACTTTAGACTCCAGAATAGAAGCTGTACCCACTGAGCAACATAGTCAAGGGGAGGCTCCAAGATGATCATGTGAGGCAGGAGTAGGCCACTGAACATCTCCAACTTGCTCTGCCTTTCAATAATAAGATTATGGCTGACCTGATTATAACCTTTCACTCCGTTGCTGATCAAGAACCTAGCCACCTTGCGCCTGCCTGTGTGGAGTTTGCACCTTCTCTCTGTGTCTGCGTGGGTGTGCGCTGGTTTCCTCCTATAGTCCAAAGATGAGCAGGTTAGGTGGATTGACCATGCTAAATTGTACAGGTTACAAAGCTAAAAATCACACAACGCCAGGCTATAGTCCAACAGGTTTAATTGGAAGCACACTAGCTTTCGGAGCGATGCTCTTTCATCAGGTGATTGTCCGTGAATTGTCCAAATGATTGTACAGGTTAGGTTGGTTAGCCATGGGAAATACAGAGGTGGGGGGTGAGACTGGATGAGATCCTCTTTGGAGGGTCATTGTGGACTTGATGGGCCAAATGGCCTGCTTCCATACTAGGGAAACTATGATACCTTTTGAGGAAGAGTTCCCATATCTCTGAGAGAGGGAAAAAAAGGTCTACTTCTCTTTGTTTTAACTGGGGGAGCCCTGACTTTTAAACAGCAACCTGTAGTTCTAGATCCTCCAAAAGGAAAACTTCCACATCTACCCTCTGGATTTTACACATTGTGATCAAATTGCCTCTTCCTCTTCTAACATTCAGCCCCTTGAACTTTTCTCATAAGACAATCTGTCCTTTCTAGGTTTTAACCTAGTAAACTGTTCTTGACTTGCTTCCAATGTATTGTATCCTTTCATGAAAAAGGTGACCAGTGCTGTGCAGTGCTTCAGATGTGGTCTTACTAGTGCCCACTATAACTGAAATATAACTTCCCTATTATGTATTCAATTGCCCCCTTCCCACCTATATGATACCATTCTTTGAATATTTCTGATTACTTGCTGTACCTGTATTGCAAACCCATTATGATTCATGCAAGGAGTAGGGCATGTTCTGAGCAATTAGGATAGGCTGGGACTTTTTTTCACCGGAGCTTAGGAGGTTAGAAGGGTGACTTTATTGAGTTTTCTCTAATTGTGAGGAGTTATAGATAAGGTGAAGAGCACGTGCCTTTTGCCTAGGGTGGGGGGATTTCAAGACTAGGGGGCATATTTTTAAGGTGAGAGGAGAAAGATTTTAAAAAGACATGAGGGACATTTTTTGAAAGCAGAGCGGTTGGAGGATGGAAGGAACTGCCAGAGAAAGTGGTACAGTTTGCAGGTACAGTTACAGCATTTAAAAGATATTTGGATAAGTTCATAATTTTTTTTTAAATTGCCTGGAGAGATATAGACCAAGAGCAGTCAGGTGAAACTAGTTTAATTTGGGATTATAGGTCGGCATGGACTGGCTGGGCCGAAGGGTCCATTTGCATGCTGTATGACTCTGATTAAATTCATTCCTGAAGGATTTGTCACATGATAGTCCCTCTTGCTCCAGCCATTGGTCAGCAGATACACTAATCTTTATGATGTAAGGCCTTCGTACACCAATCAGAAAGCACAAAGACACTTTACATAATGGACTGTCAGTCAAAAACCTTTGAGCCCCCTCCAATTTACAACATTTTTACAGCTAATAAAGATGGTCATTTTACAGATGGTCAAAGAAACAGAGACAAACACAATCACTTTAATGTCACAATTTATTTTGTCCCCCAGGGGTTGCACAGAGCAATGAACCAGAGATTTCTTTTTGTTCTGTAGCTCTTTCATAGGTTGTGACCAGCATCCCTAACCTGCTTGCACCACTGCAGTACACGTGGATGTAGGACACACACACTGCATCGAGAAAACAGATTCATAGAAAACAGGAGGCCATTCGGCCCTTCAATCCTGCTCTGCCACTCAGTATAACCATGGCTGACCCCTATTTGAATGCTTTCTCCCCATACCCTTTGATGCCTCAGGGCCGCTTTCCCCACTCCTCCCCCCTAAGCACTGAGGATCCTGTCCCTGATGCTTCCAAACCTTGAAAGAAAACCTGTCTCTTTCTTGAATATATGCAATGACTTGGCCTGCAAGGTCTTCTGTGGTAGAGAACTCCACAGGTTCACTACTCTGAGTGAAGAAAATAGTCCTCTACTCAGTCTGAAATTGTCTACCCAATGTCCTAAGAATAGGAGTCCTCTGGTTCTAGAGTCCCCAGTCAGGGAAAACATCCTTCCTCTATCCAATCTGTCCAGCCCTGTTCGAATTTTGTACATTTCAATCAGATTCCTATTTCATCCTTCTAAATTCTCGTGAATACAGGACCAGTTGAATCAGTCTCTCCTCATAGCATAGTGCTGCCATCTCTAATTGCAGGATTTTAACCCGGCAACACTGAAGAAATGGCGATATATTTTCAAGTCAGGGTGGTGAGTACAGGAGAGGAATGCATAGGTGATGTTCTGCTGCCTTTGTGTTTGTAGGTGGATGAGGTTGGAAGGTGTTGGAGGACTCTGAGTGAGTTACTGCTGTGCACCCTGTCGGTTTACACACTGCTGTCCCTGTACATCAGAGGCTGGGTCAGTGTTTATTGCTCATCCCAAGCTGCCATTCTTGAACCGCTGCTATCCATTTAATGTAGATTGACCCACAATGACATTGAGGAGGAAGCGCCAGGATTTTGACCCAGTGACAGTGAAGGAACAGCAATATTTTTCCAAGTCAGGGTTGAGTGTTGCTGAGAGGACAATGTGTAGGTGGTGTCAGTTCCCCTGTATTTGATGCGCTTGTACGAGAGGTCCGGAAGGTGATGTCAGTTCAATTTCCTGGGAATGCAATTTCAATTTTTCGGAGATGGTCCAATGCTGAAGGGTTGGCAGCCCCCAAAAGTTAAGCGCTACCCAGAGGCCTCATGGCTATGTCTGGAAATGTGCTAAAGGAAGGGAAGAAGTCACGTGGGAAAGAAACCCCGAGGATCTGCATGGTCACGCCAGGTGGTCTGCCAAGGAAAGGAAAAATTTGGGGCTGGAAAGGTACCCTGGGGGTCCTCATTACTGAGGGGAAAGGAGTCACGTGGGGAATGCTGCCCTGAGGCATCATGACCACACCTGGGCTTAGGGAAGGAGTCACATGGGATAGCTGCCTTTAAGATCCTCATAACCACACCTTAAAGTGTCCTGGGGGGGGGGGGGGGGGGGGGGCGGGGAGGGGGAGGGAAGGAGTCACATAGGAAAGCTGGCCTGAGGCTCGTCATGAGCAGACTTGGGTCTCACCGTCCAGGTCTGCTGAGGGGAAGGTTAGGGAAGAAGTCACGTGAGAAAGCTACCTTTGGTCACACCTGGAGGTCTGTGAAGGGGAGGGAAGTAGTTACATGGGAAAGCTGGCCAGAGGCTTCTCCTGGTCATACCCAAGCCTCTGCCGACGGACAGAAGGAGTCACATGGGAGAGCTGCCCCCACCCCCGGGCACACTTGGGCTTGATGGTCCAAATCTGCTGAGAAAAATGTAAGGGAAGAAGTCACATGGGAAAGGCGCCCTGAGAATCCTCATAGTCATTACTTAGATCTCACAGTAGAGGTCTGCCAAGGAGCCAATAGCCATACAGGGAAGCTGCCAGGAGGTTTATACAATCACGAGGGGCATGGATAAGGTCTTTTCTCTGGGGTTGGGGAGTCCAGAACAAGAGGGCAAAGGTTTACGATGAGAGAGGAAAGATTTAAAAGGGATCTCAGAGCAACATTTTCATACAGAAGGTGGTAGTGTATGGAATGAGCTTTCAGAGGAAGTGGTGGAGGCTGGTACAATTACAACATTTAAAAGGCACCTGGATGGGTACATGATTAGGAAGGGTTTGGAGGGATATGGGCCAAGTGCTGGCAAATGGGACTAGATTAATTTAGGATATCTGGTTGGCGTGGATGAGTTGTTTCCTCGATGTACATCTTTTGAGGGAATGGAAGGAGTCCCAATGGAATGCTGGGGCCTGTGGATCTTGGTGATGGGGGGGAAGAGGAAGCAGTCCCATAGGAATGATGAGGCCTGTGGGATCCTGATGATGGTGGGGAAAGGGAAGGAGTCCCATGAGAATGCTGGGACCTGTGGGATCCTGGTAATGGTGGGGAAAGGGAAGGAGTCCCATGGGAATGCTGGGACTTGTGGATCTTGGTGTGGAGGGGAAAGGGAAGGAGAAGGAGTCCCATAGGAAAGCTGAGGCCTGTGGGTTCCTGGTGATGGTGGGGAAAGGGAAGGAGTTCCATGGGAATGCTGGGACCTGTGGAATCCTGGTGATGGTGGGGAAGGGGAAGGAGTCCCATGGGAATGCTGGGACCTGTGGAATCCTGGTGATGGTGGGGAAGGGGCAGGAGTCCCATGGGAATGCTGGGACCTGTGGAATCCTGGTGTGGAGGGGAAAGGGAAGGAGAAGGATTCCCATAGGAAAGCTGAGGCCTGTGAGATCCTGATGATGGTGGGGAAAGGGAAGGAGTCCCATATGAATGATGAGCCGTGTGGATCCTGGTGATGGGGAAATGGAAGGAGTCCCATAGGAATGATGAGCCCTGTGGATCCTGGTGATGGGGAAATGGAAGGAGTCCCATAGGAATGCTGGGACCTGTGGGATCCTGGTGATGGTGGGGAAGGGGAAGGAGTCCCATGGGAATTTCTAACTGGAGCCCTCGCTGTGTGTTGCAGGCGAAGCTGATTGTGCCCAACAGCACGGCGGGCCTAATCATCGGCAAAGGCGGCGCAACGGTGAAGGCGGTGATGGAGCAGTCTGGGGCCTGGGTGCAGCTCTCGCAGAAGCCCGAGGGCATCAACCTGCAGGAGCGGGTGGTGACGGTGAGCGGCGAGGCCGAGCAGAACCGCAAGGCGGTCGAGCTGATCGTGCAGAAGATCCAGGAGGACCCGCAGAGCGGCAGCTGCCTCAACATCAGCTACGCCAACATCTCGGGCCCGGTGGCGAACTCCAACCCGACCGGCTCGCCGTACGCCAACTCCGCCGAGGTGCTGCCGGCGGCGGCGGCGGCGGCGGCAGCAGCGGCGGCTTCAGCGGCGGGCCTGCTGGGCCACGCCAACCTGGCGGGGGTGGCGGGCTTTGCGGGAGGGGGAGGAGGCGGCGGAGGCGGAGGCGGCGGAGGAGGAGGCGGAGGCCTGTCGGGCTTCACCGGCAACGACCTGCTGGCCATCAGCTCGGCCTTGAACACGCTGGCGAGCTACGGCTACAACACCAACTCGCTGGGCCTGGGCCTCAACCCGGCCACCGCCACCGGGGTCCTGGCGGCGGTGGCGGCCAGCGCCAATCCGGCCGCCGCCGCCGCCGCCAACCTTCTGGCCTCCTACGCCAACGAGGCCTCGGCGGCGGGAGGCGGAGGAGGAGGCGGCGGGGGAGGCGGCAACCCGGGCAACGCGGTGGGTACCTTCTCGCTGGGCTCCCTGGCAGCCGCCACCAACGGCTACTTCGGCGCGGCGGCGGCGGCGGCGGCGTCCCCGCTGGCGGCCGGCTCCATCTTGGCCGCCGAGAAGCTGGGCGACGCCTCCAAGGACGTGGTGGAGATCGCGGTGCCCGAGAACCTGGTGGGCGCCATCTTGGGCAAAGGCGGGAAGACGCTGGTCGAGTACCAGGAGTTGACTGGCGCCCGCATTCAGATCTCCAAAAAGGGCGAGTTTATCCCCGGCACCAGGAACCGCAAGGTGACCATCACCGGCACCGCGGCCGCCACCCAGGCCGCGCAGTATTTAATCAGCCAGAGGATCACCTACGAGCAAGGCGTCCGAGCCGCCAACCTCCAGAAAGTCGGTTAGTTTACAACAACAACCACCGCCAACCGCCACCACCAACAACCAAGTCAACAACAAGAACAACAAACCAAACGAGGTGCCGAAACAGAAAGACAGGTTTCCGTTTTTCTTTTCTAAGAACTGAAAGGGGCTTATATAAGTACTTGATTCTAATTAAAACGTCTTGTATTAATATATTATATGACAATGTCAGAGATCTGTGTATATGTAAATAATGTTTACCACTTGTTTCCATGGAAACCACTTCTTTTCTCAATCTTTTCTCCCCAATTTTGTTTTCCCCCATCTCCTTCTCTCTCCCCCCAATCCCCCATCTCCTTCTCTCTCCCCCCAATCTCCCAACTCCTTTTCTCTCTCCCCCCAATCCCCCATATCCCCCATCTCCCCATCTCCTTTTCTCTCCCCCCACTTGCCCCATCTCTTTCGCTCTTCCCCATCTCTCTCTTTTCCTCCATCCCATCTCTTTCTCTCTTCCCCCTATTTCTTACTCCCCCACCCCCCATCCTTCTCTCTTCCCCTACCCCCTTCCCCCGATCCCCATCTCTTTTTCTCTCTCTGTCATTCCCTACCCCCCATCTCTTTCTCTCTTCCCCTACCCCCATCTCTTTCTCTCTTCCCTTACCACCCCATCTCTTTCTCTCTCTCTCCCCCACCCCATCTCCTTGTCTCTCCCCCCCCCCCCATCTCTTTCTCTCTTCCCAATCTCTCTCTTTTCCTCCACCCCATCACTTTCTCCCCCAACCCCATCTCTTTCTCCCCCACCCCTTCTCTTTCTCTCTTCCCCAATCCTGCAGTCCCCATTGTGGTCCTTTTGGACTTGACCCAGCTGTTAGCCTCAGACAGACAGTCAGTTACTGTCTGAGGCCAAAGCGGGATGGTATGCTGGTGAGCTTGAAATGACCTCTTCCGCCACCCCCTCCCCCCTCAACTCTTCTCTTTTTTACACCTGTCCCCAAACTATCCCACTCTCCTCTCTCCCCGAGATCCCCTCTTCTCTCCCCATCACCCTCCTCTCCTCTCCCCCAACCCTGCTTGCTTGCCCTCCCCTCTCCCCGTCTTAACCCTCCTCTCTCCCTGAAACCTGCCCTGCTCTTTCCCTGTCACCCCGTCTCTGTGCCCGCCCTCCTTTCACCCCATCCTCTCCTCCTCTCTCCCCGTCGCCCTCAATCCCTCCTGTCTCCTCATCCAACCCTCTTCCCATCCAACCCCCACTCCTTTCTCCCCATCACCCTCCTCACCTACCCTCCCTCTGTCCAACCCTCCTCTGTCCTGACTGCCACCCTCCACGGTCTCCCCGACCTGCCCCCCGCTCCCCCCCCCCCACCATCACACCCTCCTCTCTTCCTGTCTGCCTGTCTTCTTTCCCCATTCCCATACTACCCCCTTTCTTTCTCCATCACCGCATCCCGTCTCTGTTCCAACTCACCCCATATCTCCATCCACACCCCCCATTCCCTTATCCCCATCCCCTTTTTCTCTTCCTTCCCCATCCCTCCTCTGCCCACTAGCTTCCCGATTACCTGTAAACTTGGCGTCTCCAGTTAGGGATGTATTCCTGGGTGTTCTATCACGGGTCCTGCCCTCTCTAGTGGCCCAACACCACATTGCTCCTGCTATTGTTAGGTTGGCACATCCGTCATGGTGTCGCTTTGCCTTTTAATCCCTGTTGGACAGGCGAACAAACCTTTCAACCCATATGCCCCGTCAAATGTCCTCAATTGCCCCCATCCCTGACATTTTTATTGTTTGTGAGTTAAAGGGGTTAACAAGATGAGAGAAGCAAAACGCACAATGTCCCTAAGGAGATGGTTATTCCTGAGATTCGCTCAGAGCAAGGTTCAGGGGGGAATCCTCGGAGACTCCAGGGCAATCCTGGAGGAGTTGGCAATTTTGCTGTTCATCCCAATCTAATGGCAATGTGAAGATGCTAGGACTACTTATCGAATTCAAAGTTTTGAGTAAAACGTCACTTTTTTTATTCCCGGGTGTTGTAGGGAAAAAAAAGCTTTGGGAAACGGGTGCTTAACCTCTTACGGGAGAGCTTCTGGGCTCTGTCAGCCCAGTTTGCAGACCCTGAATGGATTTTCACAAAACTGAGAGTTAAAAACGATTAGCAAAATTGACCAGGCTGGAGGTCTTTTGTCTGGAAAAGAGTTGGTTGGCATGTGACCTGATCACAGCCTTTTAAAATTGTGGAAGAATTTGGTGGGCCATGTGTTAGGATCTCAAATCTAGAGTCAACAGTGCGAAAGGAAGCCACGAGCACCCATCTTCACTCTGATTCTTTGAAAGAACGATCCTGTTTAGACTCTCATTTTTGCCCAAAACTGCAAACTAAGGGGAGGCGTCACTGTAAGATAGTAGCTGATATATTCAGGTGATAATTCAGGGAGAACTTCATCGGCCAGAGACCAGTAAGAATGTGGGACTGGCTGCCACAGGGAGCGATAACATAGTCTCAATGTATTTAAGGCAAAGATAGATAAACGTACAAGGGTGAAAGAAGCAGGTGCAGAAATTGCTGTAAAAACTCAGCAGGTCTGGCAACATCTGTGGAGAGAAATCGGAGTGAAAGCTTTGGGTCCAATGACCCCTCCTCTGAACTGAAAGAACTAGGAGGTTATGTTGCTAGGGTGAGTTGGGAGATGGGTAGGAGGAGGTTGGCTTTGTGATCTGATCTGTCCTCCCACTCAGGCCTTTGTGAATGGAGGTGGAATTTGGATAATAGATCCATGTCAATCGGCTCCGTAAAAACAATGAGTGCACAATGAGACCGCAGTGAGAACATTCCTTCTGCAAAGGATAAACAAACCCGGCCTATCTAAATTATGACTGACTCAGTTTCCTATTGGTTCTCTCAATTTTTTTTTAATCATCAGGCATTTATCCAAATTGTCTTTTCAACCCATTCGCACTTCAGTGTCCTTGGAGTCAACAAGTCGAGACTTAACATTTCCAACATCAAACGTGCTGCACTAACTAGGAATAAATTTACAATCGCAACACACTGCACCCTCACTATAAGATCCTCAGTTGGAACACTCTCTCTGTTACACTGATCCTCAGTATGGCAATCTCTGTTATTATACTCCCTTTGACACAGTAGCTCTTTTTGTGAAACCATCAAGTATAATCATAGAATCCCTCCAGTATGGAAGCAGGCCATTCAGCCCATCAAGTCCACCAATAACCCTCTGAAGAGCATCCTGCTCTCATAAACTTGCATTTCCCCATGGCTAATCCACTTAGCCTGCACAGTGTGGGTAATTTTAGCACAGCCAATTCACCCTAACCTGCACATCTTTGGACAGTGGAAGGAAACCAGAGCACACCCACTCAGACACAGGGAGAATGTACAAACTACACACTGACAGTTGCCCAAGGGTAGAATCGATTCCTTGTTCCAGGTGCTGTGCAGCAGCAGTGCTGACCACTGAGCCATTGTGCCACCCCACACCTCTGTTTAAGACTCTCAGTTATAAAACTTTCTGTCATAACACTGACCCTTCATGTATGACTGTCATATTACTCTGTTGCCTTACTCAAACCACATGCTATTTGAACAGTTTAATGTAATCTATACTTCAATCATTCCAACAGCCACCAAAGCAAGAAAAATGTATCTCAGTTGTTTGACTGAATCCCCCTTGTGTGATTATGCCTGTATTTTTCTATTGACACACTCTATGGGGTGTAGAGACATTCTTGAACTATGGGGAGCACCCAGATCACATCTGAATCTCACCACACAAGGAGGCATCATCCCCCGACCATTAAATCAAACAACCTACAGACAAGATATAGATTTGTACCTGGTACACTGACACATCTTGGGAAAAAACTAGAGTCTGCAAGTCCATAAGCTGACAGAGGAAGCTGTACTAAGCCAAGTTGCAGAGGTGCCAGTGTTGGACTGGAGTGGACAAAGTTAGAGGTCACACGACACCAGGTTATAGTCCGACAGGTTTGTTTGAAATCACAAGCTTTCGGAGCGCTGCTCCTTCATCAGGTGGAGTGGATTCAAATAAACCTTTTGGACTATAACTTGGTGTTGTGTGAATTCTGACATAGTTACCCAAGCCTGAGAGTCCATTAGCTGACAGCTAGGTATTCTGCAGGGGTCTGACAGGATAGACATTGAAGAGTGTGTTTTGTGAGTGTTGGGGAATCTGGAACATGGGAGTACAGTCTCGGGATAGGGGCTGACTGTTTAGGACTGAGCTGAGGAGGAAACTCTTCAATCGGTCTTGTGGGCCTTTGGAATTCTCCACCCTGGATGGTTGGGGAAGCTCTGTCATTAAATATGTTCAGGGCTGGGGTGAAAAGATGTTTGGGAATCAAGGGAATGGGGAGTGGATGAGAAAGTGGATTTCAAGCCCCCATTTGGCCGTTACCTGTATTGAATGGCAGAGTAGACTTTGATGGTCTCCTTTTCTTGTGTTCTCCTCCCTGAGGTCTCCAGATTAACGTATGGCATTTACCGGCTGGCCTTCCTCAACGCACAATTCCCTTGCCAGCTTCAAGGAGAAGACTCTTTCCTATCTCGCATTCCTTGATTTCTTCCCACATAATATCAATTCACTATTTGAGTTGGTCTCCTGGGACTGAGTCATGAGACTTGGAGGTGTCTGTTGGGTGGGGGGAGGGGGGGGGTGCGCGGGTGGCCGGGGGAGTTGGTGTTTGTGTCTTGCCTGCCTTTACCTTTCTCCCTGTTACCTGGTTCAGTCTGATTTGATCCCCTCCATCTCATTCACTAGTACAGTACCTTCAACATTGCTCTATTTTGCCACAAGCTGTGACCTATATCTTGTCCCGAGACTGACATTATCCTGGCAGGGGTAGTTAATTATAGATCCTCAAACATCTTGAGTGTATTTCTCTGTTTTGTTTGTCTGCATATCATATGAAAGCCTGTTGGGAAGGTGGAGCAAAGGCTTGGGACTTGATGAAGTGCTGCAGCCTCAAGAGGGGTGCAGCAGTGAGAGAGAGAGAGAGAGAGTGAGACATAGAAAATAGATGCAGGAGTAGGCCATTCGATCCTTCGAGCCTGCACCACCATTCAATATGATCGTAGCTGATCATGCAATCTCAATGTCCCACTCGTGCTTTCTCTCCATGGCTCTTACTCCCTTCAGCGGCAAGGGCCACCTCCAGTGTATATACCTAAACAAACTGGCCCCAACAGTTTCCTGTGGGAGAGAATTCCACAGGTTTACAACTCTTGAGTGAAAGATTTCTTCCTCACCTCAGTCCTGAATTGCTTATCCCTTATCTCTTTATTCTTAGACTGTGAACTTAGATGTAATGGGGAATTGTTGCTTCCACAGGTGGGGATCCAGAAGGAGGCAAGAAGATATCTTGTTTTGACTTCATCCTCTTCTAGACCCTGTCCTCCCCTACCTCCTCCTCAGTCTGAGCTCCCACGCACTCTCCCTTTGGTGATTTGGATGCTTCCAGGTCAACATTGAGGCTGCCAATTGGCTTTCCCATGTTAACAGTATATTGGGGGCATTCTGGACCCTGCTATCCAGTCGCATTGTGTGCATAACTTTCTGCCCCTTTTGGTCAGGTGCCGCTAGTGTCGCAACCCCATCAGGTCTTCGGCTGAGGCGTTCCATTGAGGTTGAACCTTTTGCCTCTGATAACCCCTCTCCACCCTCTGCCCACCTGCCAACCCTAGTCCAGTACTCTCTCTCATCCTCCACCTTTGTTGAACAAGCTGAAACAAAGAGCTGCAGTATTAAACCTAAAGAGAAGCATTGAGCACAAGGGCTTTGAAACCTGGTGCCTTTGTGATCTTGAGGAATCCCTAAGGTCAAAGGGCTCCACTCTGAGAGTCTTCCAGTCACTGAGTAAAGGAATCCTATGACACCTGCTATTAGACCAGGAGTAGGCCATTGAGCCCCTTCTATCATTCAATTAGATCACAGCTAATCTGCGTCACAACTCTTTGATGCCCCGGTCCTGCCTGGCCAAAATCTATTGAGCTCAGTTTTGAAATTGTGCCAAATTTGCAAATGTGTGCCAAATTGCCTTGGCTCGCAAGACCCTGTCCTTTCCTCTGTCCCAGTGTCAGGGGCCATCCTGTGAAACTACCCTCAGTCAGGAAGATGCAAGCTGTGATGTGAAGGGAGATCTCAACCCTCTTGTTCAACACTTTCTTTCTGTGCTGGTCCAGTCATGCGTCATGTTTAACTCCTTCGGTGACAATACCTCCTCATCCCTCTATCCGTGACTCCCCTCCAGACTGAAGAACTCTTCTGAGGGAGAACCCCTCGGCGTTGACTCTTGTCCATGTTGAGAAGGCACACCGCGGACATTGAGCCCTTGAGCAGCGTGAGGGAGATTTGGATATTCAGGGCAGGGGCTGAGGTGAGTGAGAGCTGGAAGATGTGGGTCACCTCCCTACTTGAAAAGTGGGCTAATTGTTCAGTGTTGCCACGGTTAAAAGGGTTTATTCCATGGCCTTTTGTTACCGTTGCAACCAAGTTTGCCTTGGAGTGCAGGTATTGTGCCAACTCCCAGAGTTAATTTACAAGTCTGTGTGTGGCTTTTCCAAGAAGAACCGGGAATTTCCATTGCTCCATTTGGGTAATGGAAGTCTGTAAACATTTCCTGAAGGGATATGGCAGAGGCAGCATTGCTTGAGAGAGGTGAGATGCAAAATAAAAACCCACAAAAACAAGTGCCAAAGACTCACACTCTCTAGAACTTTTCAGACACGCCAGGTTCTGGATGCTCCGAGTTCTGATGGATAAGGGTCACGGGCCTGTCATTGTGCCTCTTGGACCCGGAGGTTGCCGACTCTGGTTGGACATATTTTGAAGGTTTCACCTACCCTGACCTCCAACAGAAGAATAAGTTAGGTTGACCACATAAGATGTAAACAAAGTTTTTAAAGAGAGTTGTCATAAACACATGATGGGATTATCGCCCTCTCACCTTGTGAGTTTTCTTTTCTTTGGAGATGACCTTTCACAGTCAGAAATGTCAGGCCTATCCTGGAAGGTTGAGAACCCTACTTTTAACTGTCTGGATTTTCTCTCAAAATTCCATTGCGTCTTAGACAGTAACTTTCCCTTTACCTGAGAGTCTAGCGGCTCCCTGGGTCAGTTGACCCCACAATTCCCGTGGGTCTTAATTCTCCGGTGTGATTTGAATATTATCTGGCTGTATCAGGCCTGAGGCCCATACCAGACCAACACTTTGTTGGCGAGAGAAGACCAGCTTTGTCCCAAGTCTGTGTTGGTTGGCATGAGGGCAAGGTCTTGTCAAGTATTGGATCAAAGAAGATCATTTATGTGCATGGGGCAGATTCATTGAGATTGGTCTCTGAGGTGAGCTTCAGTGTAGAGGAAGAGCCTGAATTTAGGCCTTAGCTGTACAGGGCCCTGATCTTGGCCTTGTACCCCCAACTGGTGACCACAGCCTCTTTGAATTTTCCTCTTCTTTTAAAAGATTAAAAGTGAAAAAGGTTATACGATTGCATATAACACTGAGGGCTTTTGGTTGCAAAAAACTTTTGAGAATTGCTTTGGCAAACACTAAACCCGCAAATAGCACGCGTGGTTTTCTGATACTTGCCATCTCTGAGAAAGAGAGTGTTTTTGTTTGTGCTTCCTTTGTGTGTGTGTGTGTGTGTGTGTGTGTGTGTGTGTGTGTGTGTGTGTGTGTCAGATGTCTTTGGGCCTCCAGACAGTATTGAGTGACTGGGCCTAGCCAAAAGAACTATGTTGACAGAGCCTTTGCCCAAGTGTGCCACCCTGGCTAAGCTGGTAAGTGATGTCACTTCCAGTGGCTAATGTGTCTCGGGTTTGTCAGTGCCAAATAATTACCAGTGTTGACTATAGGCTTGGAAACATAAGAATGGGAGGCACAGAGCTAAATGACCATGTCTTTGAATAGAATTCCCAAATGAGGCCAGCGGGTGCTGAGATAGGATTTGGGTTAGCCTAGAAAGAAGAAATCCTACCATCCCACGATGCAATAAGCCTCTGAGCCTTGATGTTCCTCACCAGTGTAGTGATCCCAGCCTGGGTCTAACAGGAGAAGAGGCTGCAATCAAGCATCCTAGGACTAGGGCAAGGAGTAAATTGGCCACTCCCTATCTGTGTGCCACCCAGTGCATGTGTTGGTCAGTGAGAGAGGTAAGGGTGTCCACTTGGGGGCTTTGAGGGCAAATCTACTACTACCACCCATAGAATCCCTATAGTGTGGAAACAGGCCATTTGGCCCATTGAGTCCAAGCCAATCCTCTGCAGAGCATCCCACTAGACTCACCCCACTACCTTATCCCTGTAACCATCAACTTCCCATGGCTGATCCACCTAGCCTGCACATCCCTGGACATATCTCTGCAGGGTGGCATCTTGGGTGAGGTATGACAGGAAAGCCAGGGTCAACATGGTGAAGGAAATGGCTGATCAAATGCTACCCTTCTCACCCCACCCATCGATATCATCCCCATCCAGAGGCACAGCAGAATGGGGTCTCTCTTCCATCATGGTGGGCGGACTTAGCACCTCTTTTAGCCTTGACACCATTGAAAAGAAGGGCCCACTGGTGATTAAGCCTTGCCTTGGTGACTGATGGAGAGAGGAACAGGCTAAGGACAGTGAACAATTATTTACATAGCCAGCAGATCTCTCGTGGTATTGTTTGCAGCGAGCGAGCACGTGCCCTGTCTGACAGTGACAGGGGCGTTACCAACTAAGTGTTGCTGCAAACTAGTGCAACATTCCTTGGAAGTGCACACAGAGTGTGAGACTTTTAATATATTATATGGCTATCTAAGCAATAGGAAGGTGTGTGGCACTGTCTGTTTTATAAAGAGAAAGTCTACCCTGTGGTAATGTGATGTCAGTTAATTGTCCAAGTCAGTTCGACAAAAGTTACTGTCAGTGCTGCTATCTGCTGGTCATTCCTCTGGTGGGTCAGAGAGACCTTGCTCACTGAACTTTCCTCACTGGCCTAGAATCCGGCAAATATGTATTCCTCCACCACACGCTCCCAATCAGATATATTCTCTCAGCCCTTTTGTGGGTAAGCAGTGGTGTCATGTTATTGTCACGGGGCTAGTAATCTGGAAAGGCCAGGCTAATACACTGAGGAGATGGTTCCACCATGGCAGAGGGTAGACTTAGATTTCAATAAAAATGAAAAAAAAGGAGTCTACTGGTGACAAGATTGTTATTTTTAAAAAAGCCCATCTAGTTAATAAATGTCTTTTTGGGAAGGAAATTTGCCATCCTTGCAGTGTGGCGTTCTTGTGACTTCAGACCCATAGCAATGTGGTTGGCCTTTAACCGCCCTTTGAGCATCTAAGGATAGGGAATAAGTGCTAACCTTGCCAAAGGCAAAGCCCAGATCCCCTAAGAGGATAAAATAAATGTGCTGCACTCCTCGCCCCTCTGGATCAGGTAAACATGGCCTTTTTTCTGAGCATGCTCAGTGCTTCATTACCGAGGGCTAATCCCTGGGCTGACTGATTCGGTTATGTACGACTGCACTGGGGTGCACGACATTCCCTCATTGCAGCAGTAGCTGGTTGGTCAAAGCCTACGAGGATAATGTCCTTCTAGCATCGATGTGGTTTGGCATAAATTGGTTCCCATTTACCATTTAGCGACCTTGGGGTGGTAGGGTTACTGACCCTTGCTCCTCAAAGCCCTGGTTAGTTTGATGCAGTCACTAGATCTGCTGCACAAGGAGGGGCGAGAGTACGGTTCATTCACTGAACTTGGAAGGACCACCTGCTCTGTTCCACCAATTCCCAAAGTTGGGAATTTGGCCAAGAGTTCCCATAATCCCAATCAATGGCTACATTGTCATTATTCTGTTTCCTAATAACACTGGATTGCACTGTGTGTTCTTGTCCAACTGCAACCTCCATATCCTTCAGTCAGGGGAAGATTTCAGGGCTGGAGTCACATATGCGTTTCTGCTTCTCCACTTCCACCCCCACTCCTAAGATGGTAGTGCCATTCAGTGATCAGATGGGATTCCAACGTGCCATCTGGTAAACACAAACCCCATCCCCCACACAAACCTCTGAGTTGGGCTTAGGCTCTTGTAGGAACAGGAAGAGACAACTCAGCCCCTGAGTCTGGTGAACAATTCAATGAGCTCTTAATTGATCTGCCCCTTATATTCTCTTAATCTCTTGGTGCATAAAAAAACTATCGTACTCTGCTTTGACATTTTCCCCCAGACCTTCCCCAGCTTCAGTCGCTTTGTGGGGGTGAGAACCCAGATTTCCACCATCCCTTGGGCGACAAGGTCCTTCCTGGCTTCTCCCTGGATGGCCTAAATTTTACTTTAAGGTTATTTATAGGTATGTAATGAATTGACAAAGACCCGCTGGTGTATTAATCTCATTAACTGATGATCATTCTTTGACCGAACCAGTGGCTCTTCACTGGGAATTTTAAATAGCTTTTTTTTAAAAAAAAGGTCAAGGAAATGCCAGTGTGTCTGTTCCAAAGCTCATACATGACAGTCTTTGACTGTCCATTAGAGACGTGTAGCTGAGCTCTTTGCCCTTTGCCCTTTGCCTTGCTCATGGGGTCTTCTGGGTGGGCTGCAATCCAGGCTGAAGAGCACACCGTATCTTCTGATCAGGTGGGCTATTCGCTCTCGCCATCGCACGCAGTCCTCCCCCCACCATCAATTGTTAATCGAGTATTCAAGAGCCCAGACTGCATTCAATAGCACAGTTTGAGGCCTAAACCTAATCTGGCTGATTCTGAGGTTGGACAATGACCATCTCTGGACCAGTAGTTTCTTTGTTTGGGGACAGTTCTCTTGTTGATTGTCAGCCCAGTGTTGCTAAGGATGATTGTCAGCTTCTGACTGAGATGAGCTCCCTCCCAATGCACGTATACAAACTCCAACCATTATCATGTCCTAGAGTCCGAATTTGGTTCTGGGTGGGATTTGATTGTGGCCCTAGTTCTGAATCTATGTATGGCATTGTTACCTGAGGAGACAACAGAGAGAAGGGTTCAGTATAATGAAGCCTGTCCAAACATTCCTGTCCTTTAAGTGTAACCGGGCGGCCTCCCTAACAGGCAACTCTACTCCCAGGAGAAAGTGAGGACTGGAGATCAGAGCATCCAAGGAGCAGGAATGAAGAAGGGCTCGATTCTCCTGCTCCTTGGATGCTGCCTGACCTGCTGTGCTTTTCCAACTCTACTCCCAGCCCAGGTTTCCAATGTGCCTCTCCCCGTCGATCCATCTCACCAAGACTTGGGAAATCCCTTCACCGGGAGCTGAATTCCTTCCTGTCTTTGAGCTTTCCATTGTGTTGAAAATTGACAATTGTTGGAGCGACAAGCTAATTCACGACACCAAAACAAAACGCTGTGCACTGTTTCAGACGAACATTATCTTTACACCTGGATAATTTCCTATCTTTTCCGTCTCTCCTGCTTTCCCTTGTTCTAACTAACCACCCCACTCCACCAAATATTTACAGCTCTCCCTGTAACTACTGGCTTCAAAATGGTGTATCTCCTACCACTGCACTTGCACCTCACTTACATTTGCTGTCCTCGTGTCTGTACCACTTGGTGCTTTGGTGATGCCCCACTTGGGGAATAGTAAACAGCAATGAAACAGGGCAGTGAGCTGGAGGGAAGCAAAGTGGGATGGGAAGCGCAGCAGGTAAATTGGGCCATGCGAATATCACAGTCCCAAGATTTAATGACAGCAAATTGGTTTAAAACTATAAATCATTTAATTGTTCCAATTCTTTGACACAAAATGTAATCCAGGTGCCTCTAATGGTGAGATTGCAGGACTGGTGACTGCATGAGCTCTATGTGATCCCCTGGGATGCTTTGGTGGCAAATAAACCCAATTGAAAACACGGAAATAAAATCAGCAATTGCTGGAAAAACGTAGGCCTGGCAACATCTGTATAGGGAAATCTTAGAGTTGATGTTTCAGGTCAATTGACCCTTCCTCAGAACCGGTTGTGAGGAAGGGGTCACTCGACCCGGAATGCTAACTGTGATTTCTCTCCACAGATGCTGCCAGACTTGCTGAGCTTTTCCAGCAGTTTCTGGTTTTGTTTCTGATTTATAGCATCCGCAATTCTTTTCCATTTTCACTTCAAAACCCTCTTTGTCTCCGTCTTTCCCGTGGAGCTGTCCTTGGTGCTGAACCAGAAATGTCGCCTGCAGTTAACAGGGTAATCGGCTGATACTGTCAGTGGTGAAGGAAAATCATACCATGGCTGTTAGATAATTCCATATTTGAGGGAAAAAATTTGATTGGAGGGGCACCAGAGATTGCATTTGATGACTATCCCAAGTCTGCGATTACAATAAGAAATAGGAACAGGAGTATCCCACTCCGAAAAAGAATTCAATAATATCCCTTTGAGAGACAAAATTCCTCCACAACTATGCGTCATCTATCTGAATCGTTTCCCTTTAGATCTAGATTCCGCCAACAGAGGAAGCATTCTCTCAGCCTGTCAAACCCAAACTTAAATAAGAATATTTTAACAAGACCATCTCTCAATCTTCTGAACCGCAGCGAGAATAGGCCCAACCTTTCCTCATGAGACAAGCCCCTTCTAGTTCCACATGTGGGAAGGACAAAACTAGGGACAAGCAAATAGATAATTGCCAACAAATCCAGTTGGCATTCAGGAGGATTATCTTAGAATATAGAACTGTACAACACAGAAACGGGCCTTCAGCCCACCATGTTGTGCCGAATATGAAATTAAACTAATCCCTTCTGCTTGCCCTCGGTCCATATCCCCCCCATTCCTTGCAGATTCATGTGCTTATCTGAAACCCCCTTAAATGCCCCTATGATATTGGCAGCATGTTCCAAACGCTCTGTGGAGAAAACCTACCCCTCACAACTCCTATGAACTCCCTCCCTCCCCCAGCCTCAAATGCATGCCCCCCCCTACTGTTAGACATTTCAACTCTGGGACAAATATTCTGACCATCAGCCCTATCTTGTTGGTGAGAATGTGGGTCTGACTCCCACAGGCAGCAGTTGTAGTAAAGAGTATGCCTGCATTTTAAAGGAAATGAGCTTAACACACAAGAGAGACAGAAGTATTATGGTATATTGACATGGTTAGATAGTGAAAGTTTGGGAGGAGGGCTCATTTGGAGCATAGACACTAGGGTAGAAGAGTTTGGCCAAATGACCTGTTTCTATGCTGTAGTGGATTATTGTCATATTCCCTTTTCCTACAAAGATGGAAGAACAGTGTAACCGTGTTGGAGAATTAGAGACCTTGTTCCAACTGAGCATTAATCTCAGGGACTCACCATTGGACAGCCTGATGTCAACAATGCTGTGATTGAATGCACATCTACAACAGAATTTCCAAGCCTGTCAGTCAGTTGTCCCAGTTGTCTTTCCCCTGAACTGAGCATTGACCTGTGCCAGTTACCCTGCGGTTTTCACTTAGCCCCTCCAGCACAGTATAGAGAAAGGATGCATCAAATATCCAGGCTGGAAGCAGTTTGACTGTCCATTGAGGTATCATCAGAAATTGTTTTTTAAGCCTTACGACATTCATTCTTTCAATTTGTATTCTCCCTCATCACTCTGACTCCTCCAGGCTCCCACCTAAAGCTCAGCTCAATCCAGACAGGAAGTGTTGCACTGCTCATTTAGAGCCATAAAGATTTACAGCATGGAAGCAGGCCCTTCGGCCCAGCGTGGCCATGTTGCCCAGCTTTCGCTATTAGTCTAGTCCCATTTGACTGCATTTGGTCCAGATCTCTCCATACCTATCTTGTCCATTTACCTGTCCAAATGTTTCTTAAATAACGTAATTGTACTCTCCTCCACCACTAGGTCTGGCAGCCTGTTCCAGACACATGCCATGCTCTGTGTGAAAGGATTGCCCCTCTGGACTCTTTTGTATCACTCCCCTCTCATCTTGAACCTCTGCACTCTAGTTTTAGACTCCCCTACCACGGGAAAAAGCTGTTGGCTATTGACCTTAGTTATGCCTCTCATTATTTTATTGACCTCCGTAAGGTCACCTCTCAGTCTCCTACACTCCAGGGAAGATGTCCCAGCCGATCCGACCTCTCCTTATAACGCAAACCTTCCAGTCCAGGTAGCATCCCAGTAAATCTTTTCTGCACTCTTTATGGTTTAATAATATCCTTTCTATAGTTGGGTGATCAGAACTGGATGCAGTATTCTAAAAACAACCTTACCAATGTCTTGTCCAGCTGCAACAAGATGTCCCATATCCTATACTCAATGCTCTGACCAAGGATTTGACTGAGGAAGGCACCATGGCCAATCCCGATCCTGTCCTCATTGGCCATCCAAACATCCCAACATGGAGCACTAAATTGGGGTAAGGAACCAAAGATGCCTGGTCTCTCCACCTCCATAACCTAAGGGTTCACAGGCCAATTGTCTCACCCTACATTTACACCTCAATATGGGATCATGTAGTTGCCTGTGTATTGAGTTTTGAGCCTTTCACCTTTGGGTCTCAGTATTACAATACAGAGAATTGCAGCTTTCTCCTCTCCATTCCCATATCTTTCCTTGTGCTTGCTGTAATTGATCCCAGTTTCCAGCCTAGTTTACAATAAATAAAATGAGGGAATGCCCTTTTCATAAATATAGTATTCATCCTGAGACTGTAGGCACGTTGGCCCGATCTGGCACACCGAGAAAGGAGGGGAGGAACTCTGTTAGACGTGTGTTGGAGGGTGGTTCCATGATGGAATTGGAACAATACCAAGTAGGTCAGGCCTGTTCACATTCACAGACATATTACTGTGCAGAAAGAGGCTATTCAGCCCATCTTGTCTGCACTGGCTCTTTGAATACACATCATTACCTCTGTCTATCTCCTGTTTCTTCCCCCATGTGCTTGCAATCTGTTTCTATCCAAGAAACCATCCAGTATCCTCTTGAATGTTTCAACTAATCCTGCCTCCACAGGAATTGCATTCCATATCTGAACTCCTCGCTGTGACAGCAAGTCTTTTTCTTGCCTCATGTTCACTCTTTTTTGCAAATCCCTTTACATCTGTGCCCTCTGGTTCTTCTTCATTTTAGGAGTGGGAATGGTTTCTCTCTAACTACTCTATCCGGCCCACTCATGATTTTGGAAACCTCTTTCAACTATTCTCTTGCCATTATTCTCTCCAAGGAGAACAGTCTCAATTTCTTCAATCTAACCTCATAAGATCATAGGTTACAGGAGTAGAATTAGACTATTTGGCCCATCGGGTCTGCTCTGCCATTTTATCATGGCATCTTATGTTTCAAAACCCCATCCTCCTGCCTTCTCCCTGCAAACTTTGATCCCCTTACTCATCAAGAACCTGTCCATCTCTGTCTTAAATTCAGTCAGTAACTTAGCATCCACAGCCCTCTGAGTTCTCCAGATTCACCTCCCACTGACTTAAGAAATTCCTCGACTCCCTTCTAAAAGATCGTCCCTTCACTCTGAGGATGTGCTGTTGTCTCTCCTACTAGTGGAGGCATCTTCTCCATGTCCACTCTATCCACTGAGCTCTCCCTTCATCCTTTCACAATCTATCAAATACAGATTTAGACTCCTCAACTGCTCGTCATATGACAAGCGCTCCATACCCAGGAGTATTTTTATAAACCTCCTCTGGACTCTCTCCGTGGTGAGCACATCCTTCCTTAGTTACAGGGATCCAAATTGCTCACAACATTCCAATTGCAGTCTGACCAGAGCCTTATACAGCCTCAGCAGTACATCTCTGCTCTTGTATTCTAGCCCTCTCAAACTAAATGCTAACCCTGCATTTGCCTTCCTAACTGCCAACTGATCCTGCACGTTAACCTTAAAGAGAATCCTTTACTTGGACTCCCTTGTGCTTCAGATTTCCAAAGCCTTTCCCCATTTAGAGAATAGTCCACACCTCCACTCATAGAGTCACTACAATGTGGCCCAATCACTATAGGCCATTCAGCCCAACAAGTCCACACCAACACTTGGGAGAGTATCCCACCCAGACCTATTCCCCTCCCCTACATTTCCCCTGACTAATGCACCTAATCTACACATCCCTGAACACTATGGGCAATTCAGCATTGCCAATCCACCCGAACCTGCACATCTTTGGACTGTGGGGGGGAAACCAGAGCACCCGGAGGGGAACGTGCAAACTCCACACAGTCGCCTGAGGCTGGAATCGAACCTGGGTCCCTGGTGCTGTGAGGCAGAAGTGCTAACCAGTAAGCCACTTCCCCACATTGTATTCCATTTGTCCTTTCTTTGCCCACTCTCCTCACCAGTCCAGGTCCTTCTGCAGCCTCTCCCCGTCCTCAACACTACCCATCCCTCCTCCTAACTTTTTGTCATTGACAAACTTAAAAACCATGCCCTCAGTTTCTTTGCCCTGATCAGTTGTGAATAGTTGTGACTCCTGCAGAACTCCACTAGTCTCCATTTCGGAACTCCACCAACTACATGTCTCCTCTCTCCCCACTCTTGAATAGCTCCCTGTGTCACATTGCTATCATCAGTTTGCGCATCCTCCCTCTAGCCCCCACTCTCGTCAACACATGGAGCAAGAATCTCCAACCTGTTAGATGAGCTCAAGGACTGAGGTTCCTTCAGTATTACCTCCTGGATCCCTCTACCTGCCTCGCTTGTAGTCACACCCTCGCTCCCTGATCACTGACTAAATTTGAGGTAGTTAATCCAAAGGGTAACTGAAGTACTTCATCACTGGAACAATTCTTGTGAAGTGTATCTCCATTCTCTCCAATGCGTTCACATTTTTCATATAATGTGGCACCCAGAACTGCATATTCTAATATTCCAGCTGAGGTCTGTTGCTTGTCCTTGGTACACCTTCATTTTGTGTTGATGAGCCAATTGAAGAGATGGGTACCTCAAGCCGTTGTTCACTCCTTGCCTCCTGGACCACTTTAATATGATGCCTAAATTGTCCATTGATGCCAACCATGTGACTGAAGTATGCCCTCCATGAACATGCTCAGTAGTGACAGGCTAGGTAAATGCCACCATGTCAGTTTTGAAAATGGATCATTTAGTCAGTAGAATTAATTTAGCTGTCAAAAAATTTTCAAGGAAAGCAACTATTAAGAAGAGCAAGAAACGTCAAAGTGCCAGTCAAACAGTATTGAATATAATGTGACTATACCAAAATACTGTCTTCTGTCGATTTCAGGGCGTATATGATACAGTGGGTGTGCTTTGATTTTGATATAGGTCAGAGAAAATGGTCTACAATATTCTGAAATGCACAGTTTGATTTCTGATTTTGTTGAAGTCCATTTTATGATGACACATATTCGCATGTTCTGAGCAGTTCCAGTCATTCAGGCTTAGATTTGTTTAGATTGGATACCCTACAGTGTGGAAACAGGCCCTTCGGCCCAACCAGTCCACACTCACCCTCCGAAGAGCAACCCACCCAGACCCATTCCCCAACCCTATATTTACCCCTGACTAATGCAGCTAACACTATGGGCAGTTTAGCATGACCAATTCGCCTGACCTGCACATCTGTGCACTGTTTGTTTGAAATGTTTCCTTTCAAACTTTCTAGTATGTTAAAAATGACCATTTTGTTGCCACAAACATTCAGACGGGCATGAGTTATCAGGATTTTAATGTATTTTTAATGTATCATACTCCATTGTGGGGTTACCAGTTCTGTCAACGAGTGACCAATCCCGTTGTCAAGCGACCAATTCCCTCTCCATGAGCTAGCAATTATCCTCCCATCCATGATTACCAAGACTCCAGTCATTGAATTAATCAGACTTGCTGCATAACCACAATCTGAGGAGTTTTAGCTCTTCCCACCATTCTGATTAGCCATTATCATTACAGTTTGAGACTCTGTGGCTCTGAGTATGAGTGTGTCTGGTTGCAAACATCCTGCTCTTAAATCACCCTCACATCCGTAATGTCTGAGTGGGGCCAGATCCGACAATAACCGCTGGGTATAAGGGGGACAAAAGGAAAAAAACTGACAGAGTGACAGCATGAATATGTCACAGGGAGTCATCACAGTTTAAAACTGAGATCGTTGGAAGTAATCTTTGTGAGAATGGATCTGTAAGTGAGGCTTCATTCCTGCTTAAAAAAAGCCCTTTCCCAAACCTTAAATTATTTGACTCAGTAATCTGAGATGGAGGTCTTGAGAGCTGGAATTGAACCTGGACAACAGGGAATCAGTCCCTGATCAATGTTATTTTCAATTCTATGCATGGAAATGAAAATTGGATAAGGGTAATAATTTACCATCACCAAAAACTAGTCTCATCCTGGAAAGGACATGGAATGAGGCAGCCACCATTCGTTAGCTTTCATCTTCACAATTCAATACCCTGAAACCACAATCGCTCAGATCCTTGCCTTCTTGTGGTTCCCTTAACCATATCACAACTGACATCTTCATGATAATGGTCTAATCACTCACCAGGAATCGATTAACTCTGCAGGTTGGTTTGTTTGAAACAGTAAAACACATTAAGTTACAAAGGAGCAATTACAACAAACCAACTGATTTATTGTATGTGTGTGTGTGTGTGTAACTTACAGACCCATAGGACACTAAAAGGCAGGCAGAGTCTCAGCATTATTTACAAACACAACATGGACTCCGAAAGGTGAATTCACTTAAAGCTAAGGTTCACCTACAACAACCACCTCAGCCACAAATAATTTACTTCCCTTGACCTGTTTCACCTAGTCGGTATCTTCCTCAATGAGAGATTAATAGGTTTCAGAATTATCCTGTTTGCCTGATTGCGCTAACCAGTGATTCTTTTTAGTCAGTAACCTCTTAGATTGAATGCAAATCATTCTCAAAAATTACTGAAACCACAATCCCTATGACTTTGTTGAAGACATTTCCCCTGTGTAGAGTTGCCCTTAAATAGATGCATTGATCCATTCAACTTGTTAAGCAGCATTTTAAGTGTCTAGACATTAATCTGAGGCAGCAATTTTAGCCTGGGATTCGGAATGTAGCTTAACAATTTTTAATAAATCCTACCTAGAAAAACCCTAACTTAACACTCCGGGAGAGAACCTGGAACTCGCTGGGGAATCAAGGAATTGGTTGGGTATTTTGAGTTGAGGTAAAGATCAGCCTAGCTCTTACTGGATAGCACCATAGGCTAGAGGGATGAATGGCCTACAACTATTGTTTATGTTTTTGTATTCACAAAGTGATCCCTAATATCTCTGTTTGTTCCTTCCAGCAGGTCCAATGGAAGAAAGGGGAGTTTAGGGTCTGGGATGGGGTGGGTGGGGAATGATGAGATTGGATCAATGAAAGCTCCAGATTGATAATGTACAGGGATGTGGCTGGAGAGCAAACAAATTCCACTGGGTAACCAGATCTCCTCCACCAGTGTGCTCTCTATCTTGTCCTTGGTGGCACATTTCTCAACCTTATGGAGGTGATTTGGAAATGGGTATTGATAGGAATTGTTAACCAGGAATTGTTCAGTGACCCCCCCCCCCAAACACTTGTTGGACCAATTAGTCTGATGATGTTCAACTCTAGGTGAATGCCACTGCCATTTTGGTTATGTTATTCCTTCTATCCGTTGAAGTCCTGTATCCAACCCATATAAGGGGGTAGGCATCCCAGAGGAAAAGCTGATTTAAAATAAAATGTGGTAGTACTTGGAAACAGACATACTGGTCATTATTGAAGTTTGAGATGAATTGGGCCAGTGTGTTTCATGCACTATTTTTACTGGTCTTTCCTTCTGGGGATGTGACTGGGCATTAGGATTCAGTGCCAACCAGCCAAAACTGCTTTTTGAGGATAAGTATGTACCTTTTGAAAAAGCGGGCTATGAGTGGTGGGATTATTTCTAAGGAAGGGGAAGCCCTTCTCGAAATCCTACCTTGCTTTTTTTTTAACCCCTTGTGCTTAAGAGTGCCAAATCCGGAGTCAACCGTTGACTTCCTTTGTCGAATGACTGAACCGTCCATTTTTTTTTACCTTTTTCATTGATTTCATTCCATACCAGGAATCATTATCATGAAATGTTTTGTAAGGGATTGGCAAGTTAGCACTGACTAGACTGAAGGCTTATCCAACAACTCCATTGCCATCTCTCCAACGTCAGAGAAACCCGTCCCTGCGTTTTAACCTTAACATATCATGATCATTTGCAATTTGCTGTTTTACTTGCACTTTCTTCTTGACCATCCCCATACGTAGTGAAGTGTACAAGCAAGAGGGCTCGAACTCCGAACTCTGACCTCTGACCTCTCAACCATCAAGACCTTTACCCCTTTGAAGGTCCATTCAGTTAAAACAAAACACTTGTGTGGTTCGAGTCCTTATTTCCATTGTTTCTGACAAAAAAAAATGTGCAATTGACCTTTTTTTTAATTTTAAGAATGGAAATTATATTTTAGGACTACCGCGTGCTTGTCATTGTGACCCACGTTCCCTCTGACCTCCCCAAACCTTTGCCAAGCGCTCCCCATAATTCGCTGTAAATAACTGTCTGGCAGATGCTGTGACGACAGTGGAGGACTGGGGAAAATATTTCCTCTACTCGTTTCCTTTTTCTGTTTTTGCATCGGATTGTTGCTGCATTTTAAAAGAAACAAAAGTATTTATTTCAACGACAAAAAAGAACAGATTTTGGAGAAAAATAAAATAAAGATTAAAGGGAATACTGGAATGCTGTTATCGATAGTTATTTCAATATCGGTAAAATTACATTTGGTTTTAGTTGATCTGATGATAGCTATTTATCAATGATGTTCTGTAGAATGTGTATGTTTAATGCTGAGTTGTATTAACTTGTGAGGTCTGCATTGCTTGCTATTATATTTACTCATTTCACATATAAATGTGGTTCGTTCATTGCATCTTGTTGTGTCCTGTCGCATTTTTCTCGCATATCACTAATCTCAGTCCATCTAATGACGCATTTTACTTACAAACCACACAATCTCCCCCACTCGCCCAACTTCCCCCACCCCCAACCAACCACTGCCACCCTACCTCCCACCTTTGTTCTCCTGCTTTCAGAAAATCATTCACCTCCTATACTCAACACTCACCAAATCTTGTAGAGGAGTTGGATTGGATTAGGGTTGGAAGGGATGGGTGCCTTCGTTCTCAGAAGAATTTCTCCCCCCTCCCGCTGCATAGGCAGGGTCTGGAATGAATGGGCAAAGTTGAAGGGTGTTGGGGGAGGTGGGTGGAGTTGGAGGAAGAAGCTGTGAGAAATGGCCGCCCCTACAGAAGGTGAAGAGAACCAGGGAGGTGATGAGACCTAGTCAGTGCCTTACTCGCTCCCCCTCCCCCCGACCCCTCGCAGCTTGGTGCAAACTGTCCTTGGATGTAGACGTATATGGGTGTTGGCAAATATTAGCATGGGATTGCCTCCTCTCTGTCCCTCTGGTAGTCCATCAGAACAAGGATGTGGCTCATGGTGAGGGCCTGAGAGTGGAGTCGGTTTAGGTTGGGGAGGCTGTTGCACTCCAGTTACCCCAGAGTGCTGGCTGACCAGGAAACTCCCACTCTGTCTCCCTGCCTTTGGACTATCGGGAGAATTTTACAGATTGATGTCTTTGGTCATATTAAGAAATTGCTCTCATGGTTGCTGTGTCCTGGGGTGGGACTTGAACCCGGAGCTTCTGATCCACAGCACGGACGCTACCTATTGCCCCGTAAGACTTCCAGGGTTGGCAACTATGGTTGCATCTGTTCCTGGAGGTTTCCTAACTTGGCCACCTTCAGCCTCCCTCACATGGGTGCCTTTGGTCTTCTAACAACTGAACATCCCTTCCCCAGGGCCAGTGAGAAAGCAAATAGACTTTCTGTCACCCAATTGAATGATTTCTCATCAGTCAGCTGCCTTCGTTCTCATATCCAATATTTTCATAATGATAAACAGGTGCGATTCAAGGAAGTCATGGCGATACGACTTATTTAATGCCGCCACTACCTTTCCTCCTAGGGTCATCTCACAACCGATTAGTGGGAATTAAACTCCAATTCCTCAAGACTCCAAGTCAGCCCTGTAAGGATTGGCAACCATATCTCAGAAAGAGGGTCACAGATGTCTCTATCTGATTGGGTCGATTGTGCAGACTGTATAAAAATAGCCCTGGACTAATCAGAGGCTGCAAAATGCACTTCGAACGTGTCTCCCCCTTAACAAAAAAGGGGGTATCTATTGTGATATCAAGACTGCTATTCAGGGAAAGTCCTAGACTTGATCCTCAGTAGCTGCTAAACTGGAGAGGGAAAGACAGGCCCAATCAGTAGGACTATTCACTCTCTGTCTCTCTCCTGGCCTCAGTCCCTGAGATTACATTGGTGAGCAGAGACTTCATGACCATATATGGGGGTCAGGTACCGCAGTGGTTTGCACTTGCCTTCTGTAGGCAGCTGACTAGGAGCACCTCCTCCTCGCCATCTCATTGATATGTGTTGACAGGATTCCCACGCTGAGAAGCCCTGAGGCGAGCTCAAACCTCAGAGCTTCTGGGTCAGAGGCACGGACCGATACCAACCGTTCAGAAGACCTCCCACGACAGTTGACTAACACAGCATGAAGACCAGCACTGGGGTTTGGGCCAGATTGTATTCTGTCTCTAGTTTGATCTTCACCTCTATCAGACTTTCTGGGTCATTTGGACAATTGTCACCGATACCGGCATGATGGCAACATTTTGATCAAAAAGCAATGAACCGAAAAGAGATGGTATTTGATCTTCCTTAAAGGAAATGAGTGGGATCTTCATGTACAATCTAGTCGACTTCTATTGGAAGGATGTTGTTAAACTTGAAAGGGTGCAGAAAAGGCCATTGCTGGGTTTAGAGTGTCACAGTTAGAGGGAGAGGCTGAACAGGCCGGGGCTGTTTTCCCTGGAGCGTCAGAGGCTGAGGGGTGACCTTATAGAGGTTTGTAAAATCGTGAGGGGCATGGATAGGGTAAATAGATAGGACTTTTCCCTGGGTTTGGGGAGTCCAAAGCTAGAGGGCATAGGTTTAAGATGAGAGGGGAACGATTTAAAAAGGACCTGAGAGGCAACTTTTACATGCATGTGTGGAACAAGCTACCAGAGAAAGTGGTGGAGGCTGGACAATTACAACATTTAAAAGGCATCTGGATGGGTTTATGAATAAGAAGAGTTTAGAGGGTTATGGGCCGGGTGCTGGCAAATGGGACTAGGTCAGTTTGGGATGTCTGGCTGGTGTGGATGAGTCGGACCAAAGGGTCTGTTTCCATTCAAGAGCAGTGCTGCCATGCAAACAGAACCATGTATTTATTTGGGCCGTTGTCCTTTGGTGACTTGTCTCTTGGGAGGGATGAGGCAAGAAGAAGTAAAAGAACAGTGTGGAGTACAAATACACCAACCAGTAAAAGCAGCACCTCAGATTAATTAGACCCTGACAATAAAACACGGGTTCATTTCTAGAATTCGAAAGAAGGGGCAACCTCTATTGATCTTTGGTTAAGTCAGACCTGGAGTATTGTGTGCAATTATTGTAAGGATGGAGAGCACAGAGAATGGTGACCCCAGAAATGTGTGGGCCAACACCAGGGAAGGGTTGAAAGACTGTGTCTGCTCTATCTTAAAAAGGGAAGGCTGAGGGGGTAGAACAGACCATTTGGCATATCAAGTCCATACCAACCCTCCAAAGTGCACCCCACCCAGACTCACACCCTATCCTTGCATTCCCCATGCCTAATCCACCTAGCTGGCACACTATTTGGACAATTTACCATGGCCAATCCACCTAAACCTGCACATCTTTGGACTGTGGGAGGAAATCCACATAGACACAGGGAGAACGTGCAAACTTCATACATCCGAGGTTACCCGAATCGAACCCGGGTCCCTGGCACTGTGCTAACCACTGAGCCATCCTGCCACCCCAGAGAGGAATGCCTACCCAAGGTCTTTAAAATGGTTTTGACTGACCGGGTACAAGAGAGTGGGGAAGAGCATAACTAGAGGCGCCAATATAAAATAGTCTCTTAAAACAAGTTCCAATCAGGGATTTGGAGGAAATGTCTTCACCAACAGAGGGGTGGGAATGGACCTCACTCCCAGAGGGAGTAGTTAAAGTGAATGGTGGGGATAATTTAAAGGAAACTAGATAAGGGAATAGAGGATGACAATGAAGGATTTGGATGAGATAAACAGGAGGGGGGCGTGAGTGGGCTGGAGATGGCAGATCGGCCGGTTGGGCTAAATGACCTGTTTCCCATGTAATTAACCGTTGATGTTGGGGGCCCATTGACCATGAATGTTCAGCACTTAACTCCCAGAGAGTCCAAGGTTACTGATTCTAGGCCTGGGCAAGATTTGGACCTTCACATTCAGCCTCATGGGATCCCACCAGTCAAAACCGGTCAAAGAACTGGCTCTTCAATCTCCAGCCAATGCCATCGAGTGAGAAGCGATTAGAAGTTTCCTGTGTCAATGCCCATTTAGGTCCAACATCCTGTTAACAGTGTTTAACCTCCTACATGAATGGGCACGGTGCCTAGAGTATGACCATCGTGTATAGAATTGACCCCCTGCAAGAGGTCGTGGCTTAATACCAGGAACAAAGACAGTTGCTCAGAGAAAGACAGACTGCAAAGGCTGGGACAGTTTTCACTGGAGTGTAGGAGGTTGAGGGGTGACCTGATGGAGGTTTATAAACTTATGAGGGGCATAGGTAAGGTGAATGGGCAGGTGTCTTTTCCCTAGGGTGGGGGATTTCAAGACTAGGGGGCATATTTTTTTAAGTGAGAGCAGAAAGATTTTAAAAAGACATGAGGGAAACATTTTTACACAGAGAGTGGTTTGTGTGTGGAATGAATCTCCAAAGGAAGTGGTGGATGTGGGTACAGTTGCAAAGTTTAAAAGACATTTGGGTAAGTCCACGATTAGGAAAGGTTTGGAGGGATATGGGCCAGGAGCAGGCTGGTGGGACTAACTTGGGATTATGGTGGGCATGACTGGTTGGACCGAAGAGTCTGTTTCCGTGCTGTATAACTCTATGATTCTATAACTGGGGAACATAGAGAAAGCTGTTCAACCTCTTGAGGCAGTTCCAGCATTCCATTTTCTCATCACTGACTTGTACCTTAACCCCATTTCCCTGTCTTGGTTTCATTACCATGTCTAACAAAAGCCCGACTGAAACCCGTTCTGAAACTTTCAACGGGCCCTCTTCTCTCCAGTCAGCAGTCTTCTCGGGGAGAGAATTCCAGGTCTTCCCCAACCTTTGTGTGGAGATGTGCTTCCTGACAACATTCCAGAGACCTGTGAGTGGAAAGATGATGAGAGACTGGAGTTCAGGCCGTCGTTTTGAAGGGTGCGTCTTGCTGAACATTTTTTGCCATGTCGCCTGGCAGTATTGTCCACTAACATCAAATAAGCCTGTGTCTTGGGTCAGGCGACTTGAAGGTATTCTCAATGCAGATTAACAAGGAAGATAATGAAGATTATACACTCACACCTTGTTTGAGGTCAGGGTGTAGCACAGAAAGTATTACAATGGTGGTATATGTAATAAAGAGTGTTACATATACAGTCTTCTACTGAGAGTGAGATATTTAACAGAGTGTTATAAGATAGAGCCTTATGTTAATGGTAGGACATGTAACAGCTTTATAACATGGAGTCTTATACTGAAGGCCAGCATGTAACAGCAAGAGTGTTACAACTGAGAGACTTAGACGGTGGCATATTTAAGAGAGAGTGTGTAACAACTGACAGTCTTATACCAGTCATTTCAGACACACAGCAGCATGGTTGACTCTTAACCACTCTTTGGGCAATTAGGGATGGGTGATAATTGCTGACCAATAACACCATAATCGCACAAACAAAAAAACTTACTGACCATTGGAATTTGTTTCAGAAAGAGGGATTACAGTGAGAGTCCTGAAATCTATTGAGGGTGGAGTAAGTAACAAAGAAAGTTATAGCTGAGAGATTTATAAAAGCAGGCATTCCTACAGAAATAGATAAAAACTCAGTCAATTCTCGTTACGTATTGTTCCAGAGGTCAGAGATGGTTGTCTCGATGGATTGTCGCTCTCGGAGCTCTGTGCAGTCTCAGCCCTTGCTTAGGTTGTTAGTTTTAGCCAAGTTGCCTTCTGCTAGCCCTCACTCCACTCCGACTGGCTTGGAACACACAGGTCGGGGATTATGCAGGAAAGCAATGTCTTCCCAGTCATCTTGTTCTGACGTCCAACAAGGTAACTACTGGCCGACCCAGTGGCGCCCTCTTCCCGTGAATGAATTAAAACAAAAATCTCTATTTGGCGTCAAACTTGTAGCTGGTATTGAGGTGCTGGTAAAGCACAGCAGGTCGGGCAGCATCTGAGGAGCAGGAGAATCGACGTTTCGGGCACAAGCCCTTCATCAGGAATGCCTGAAACGTCAACTCTCCTGCTCCCCTGATGCTGCCTGACCTGCTGTGCTATTCCAGTACCACACTCTTGACTCTGATGTCCAGCATCTGCAGTCCTCACTTTCGACTACCTGTAGTTGGTATTCTATGACGTGGGAGAGAGGGCTCTGTTTCTCCTGCTGCCCATGTCAAGCTTTGGTGCGCAATTGTTACGACGACCCTGAGATAGCGGGGAGTCAAACAACCTGCAGGGTAGACCACTTTCCATGGCATTATCCAGCAGGAGTTATCAAGTCGACATTGCATCCAGAAATTGGCCCAGAATGTCCACCGTTGCCTCAGATCTTTTCTCTTTCTGTTTCACTGTGCGGCTCCTCTCAATGTTTTCATCCCAGTCACTTTGGAGGGGGGGCTAATGGCCTGCATGGACCACTTGTGAATCATTACACATCTCGCAGCTTGGAGAGAACACAGCCATCGTTGACATTGCGACAAACGAGCAGAAACCACTTCTTGTTGCCCGTCTATTCCCCTGCTCCCTGTAAACATCGTCCTGGGAAATGATCCTGGGCAAGAAGCCCCTGGTTCACCTCATCAATTCTGACTTCTTTGCCTACTCCTGTCAGTGTGCTGTGCCCCAACAGTTAAAGCTGCGGTGGGTGATGGCTCACGGTGTGGTCATGGCTGACATCTCGTCTCCCAGGGTGACTGCAACGCCATTGGGGAGCAGTCCATAATCAGGCAATAACAGAGCAGTGTCTTTCAGTCACAATGATCCCGCGATGGCCAGGTGAGGCCCAGTTCCAAAATCTCTGTTGAGACAGTTAGAATGGGAATTGTAGGTGTTGTACTTGCACTTGCACCTGAGAGTGTTGGAACAGGGATTAGGAGTGTTGGAATGGGGATTGGGAGTGTTGGAATGGGGATTGAGAGTGTTGGAATTGGGATTGGAAGCGTTGGAGTGGGGAGTGAGTGTGTTGGAATGGGGATTGAGAGTGTTGGAATTGGGATTGGAAGTGTTGGAGTGGGGAGTGCGCGTGTTGGAATGTGGATTGGGAATGTTGAAATGGGGATTGGGGGTGTTGGAATGAGGAATAGGGGTGTTGGAATGTGGATTGGGAGTGTTGGACTGGGGATTGGGATTGTTAGAATGGGGATTGGGTGTGTTGAAATGGGGATTGGTGCGTTGGGATGGGGATTGTGTTTGTTGGAATGGGGAGTGGGGATGTTGGAGTTGTTGGAATGGGGAGTGGAGGAAGTTGTAATGGGGATGTTGGAATGGGGATTGGAAGTATTGGAATGGGGATTGGGAGTGTTGGAATGGGGATTGGGCATGTTGTAATGGGGTTTGGTGTGTTGGAATTGGTTTGGGGTTGTTGGAATGGGGATTGGGAGTGTTGTATTTGTGATTGGAATGGTTGTAAAGGAATTGAAGAGTTATGATGGAGAGGGGATTTGTAAAGAAGATTGGGATGGTTGTAATGGGTATTTGGGGGTGGTGTAATGGGGTTTGGAAGGTTGTAATGGAGAATGGGGTTGTAATGGGGATTGGGCTCATCATAATGGGGCAGTTGGAAAAGGTTTGTAATGAGGATTGTTGGAACTCTAATTGGATTTGGAGGGGTTGAAATGGTGAATGGGACAGTTGTAATGGAGAAGGGGATTGTAATGAAGATTGGTAGAGTTGTAATGGGATTTGAGGATGTTGTAATGGTGATTGGGGCAATTGTAATGGAGAAAGGGGTTGTCATGAGGAATGGAGGAGTTATAATGGGATTTGAGAGTGTTGTAATGGGGTTTGGAGGTGCTCCATTAGAGATTTGTAGTGGGAATGTGGTAGATTATGGGACTGTAGTTGATTATTCAGGGAGGATGGCAGGGTCGTAGTCAGTGTGGGGAGGTGCTGGGGTGTTATAGCAGGATTTGGAGGATTGTAATGGGGGTTAAGTGGGGCATGGGGTGGGGTTTTGGTGAAATGGGGAGGGATGGGTAGGTTTGCTAGATATTCTTGAAGATGGTGACAGGATTACAGTGAAGATGGTGAAGGTTTTGGGGCTGTTTTAGTGGGGATTATGGAGGTTGTGAGGGGTTTAGGGGCATTGGGGGAGGTTGTGAGGGGGTTGGCATTTTGCGCAGAGTTCTGGCAGGAGTGTAGTGTAAAGGCTAGTGGTATGTGGGGGGCATTGGGACGTTTTAGATGGAATTCTGTCTTCTGGGAGAGTGGGTGAGGTGGGAGGGGTCCTGAGAATTGTTGAGGGGTTAGTGGAGGTGTTCTGTGGAGTGGTGGGATGGGTGTATGAGACTGTAGGGGTCATTGCCGTAGGAGTCAGAAGGGGTGAAGTGGCCACAGGTCTATCTCTCAATGGCAACGTTCTCAGACAGACACACCTTTCCTTTCTTTGTTACAAACAGAGCTTTTCTCTCACTGAGCTTTTGATTTCTGATTAAGTCAAGGCCAAAAAAAGCAAGCTGTCCATCCACCACGAGTCACACGTTGGAGAAGATTCCAACTTGTAACATTGCATCCTCACTGCCCACGAACCGTCATCACTTTCCTTCCCCTCTACCATCCTGCTGTTGTGATCTTCACCGCTCTTATCTCCTGTGAGCTGTGTGCCTAAATATTACCTCCCAGCGAAACTCTTTTTGTGGTTCTTGAAGAGATTAATGAATAAATGAATTATTTATGATCCAACCACCTGTGAAATGTTGTTTTTTTTAAGAGAAAATAAAATCCGGAACCAAAACACTGGCGGTTTGAACAAAAATACAAAGTGTTGAGAGAGAAGTCGAACTAATTTTGCTTCTGGGAAATGCGCTGGGTCAGACACCAAGACGCCAGCTATCTGGAATAAGGGCTGTTCCCTGTTCTGGGAGTGTCCGATAGGAGCAGTGTAGAGAGGGCTTGAACCCTGTGCTGCCCCTCTCCTGGGAATGTTTGATGGGGACAGTGTAGAGGGAGCTTTACTCTGTATCTAACCCTGTTCTGTCCCTGTCTGGGAATGTTTGATGAGGACAGTGTAGAGGGAGCTTTACTCTGTATCTAACCCTGTTCTGTCCCTGTCTGGGAATGTTTGATGAGGACAGTGTAGAGAGAGCTTTACTCTGTACCTAACCCCATGCTGTCCCTGTCCTGGGAGTGTTTGAAGGGGACAGTGTACAGGGAGCTTTACTCTGCATCTGTCCCTGTCCTGGGAGTGTTTGATGGGGTCAGTGTAGAGGGAGCTTTACTCTGTATCTAACCCCGTGCTGTCCCTGTCCTGGGAGTGTTTGATGGGCTCAGTGTAGAGGGAGCTTTACTCTGTACCTAACCCCGTGCTGTCCCTGTCCTGGGAGTGTTTGGTGGGGACAGTGTAGAGGGAGCTTTACTCTGTACCTAACCCCGTGCTGTCCCTGTCCTGGGAGTGTTTGATGGGGTCAGTGTAGCGGGAGCTTTACTCTGTACCTAACCCCGTGCTGTCCCTGTCCTGGGAGTGTTTGGTGGGGACAGTGCAGAGGGAGTTTCACAGGACATCTCAATGGGCATGGGGAACAATCAAAGTCAGATTCCTTCAGGGGCTTGTTCTAGGTAGTGGCTCGTTGCTAGGTGTGTATCAGCTGTAGATCAGTGGATAGCATCTTCACCTCTGAACCAGAAGGCATTGAGGCTGGGTTCGTGTTTCGTATCCCAGTGCAGTACCAATGGAGTGCCACACTGTCCAACTTGCGCTAAAGGAGATATTACCTCTCAGTTGGATGTAAAGAATGCACAGCATTGTTATAAATGAGAGTGAGACTGATTTCTCCTCGATATTCTGGCCAGTTTTTCTCGTTCAGCCATTGCTGCTTGTCGGAACTTCCTGTGTGTGAATTGGCTGCTATCCTTTCTACATTACAAGAGTAGCACAATGATAATGTGCTCTCCCTGCTACAGGATGGATGTTGTGCAACTTGAAAGGGTTCAGAAAAGGACATCGCCAGGGATTGAGCTATAGGGAGAGGCTGAATAGCATGGAGCTATTTTCCCTGGAGCGTCGGAGGCTGAGGGGGGAACCTTGCAGAGAGTTATAAAATCATGAGGGGCATGGATAGGGTGAATAGGCAAAGTCTTTACCCCAGGGTAGGGGAGTCCAAAACTAGAGGGCATAGGTTTAAGGTGACAGTGAAAGATTTAAAAGACACTGGAAGGGGTAACTTTTTCACACAGAGGGTGGTGTGTGTATGGAATGAGCTGCCAGAGGGAGTGGTGGAGGCTGGTACAATTACAACATTTAAAAGGAATCTGGATGGGTACATGAATAGGAAGGGTTTGGAGGGATATAGGCCAAGTGCTGACAAATGGGTCTAGATTAATTTCGGATATCTGGTCGGCAGGGATACATTGGATTGAAGGGTCTGTTTCCCTGCTGTACAACTCTATGACTCTAATTATTTACATTAAAGTGATTTTTCAGATTTACATGTATAATTTTTAATCAAGATGGTCCAACGTGTTGTGTATGATGTCTCTGGGGCAGGTAACCAGAGATAGCAACATGACCACTGTCCTGTAAAACCAGGTCATATGCTTGTAGTGACACACCGGGAGCACCATCTGAACCTGATTTAATGAAGTAGCATCTAGCCAAACTCAGAGCACGCAAGAAAATCAAATATCGGGGGACGTCAATCGAAGGAACGTCGTGGAAATGGACTAGCTTCAAAACAAGGTCATGTAATCCCACTGCTCTGAGCGTGGCCAAGGTGTTCTGTATCTAAAATATACAGCCCAAGGTGAGGTCTGGTTCTACGACTCTCTCTTTCTCTCTGTCTCTCTCTGTCTCTCTCTCTCTCCAACCACCACACCCCCCACCCCCACCCCCCCCACACCCCCCACCCCCACCCACCTCTCTCTGGGATGGTCTGAACTGCCTACACAGTGGATGAGCCAGTTAAGTATCTCCCATACACAGAATGTATGTAATTGTGTGTGACTTTGTCTATGGGCATCAGCTTGTGTATAACTCTGCATTTGTGTGTGTGCCTGTCTGTATTTGTGGAATTATTTGAATGTGTGTGTGCCCATATAGATGTGCTTGTGCTGTGCCTATGAATGTGTGAATTTTTGTATCTCTTCATCTTTGTCGGTCTATCTGTGTCAGCTTCTGCCTATATGTATCTGTCAATTGTGTCTAAGTTTCTGTAGGTATGTATCTTGGCCTGTCTACCTGTACATGGTTTTGTCTATGTTTGTGTCTGCTTGTCCATGTGTGTCTGTCTCTATATTTATATGTTCATATGTTTATCTCTGCCTGTGTCTGTATGTTTGTGTGTGTGTGTGTCTGTGTTTACATTTATGCCTATGTCTGTACTTAAGTCTACTAGTATATCTGCCATGTTTGTCTGTGCCTGTACGTGCGTGTGTGTGTGTGTATATGTCTGTGTGTGTGTGTGCGTGCGTGCGTGTCTGTGTCTCTCTGTGTGCCTGAACGTGTGTGTCTGTGTCTCTGTATGTGCCTGACATGTGTGTGTGTGTGTGTGTTTGTGTCTGTGTCTGTGTGTGTGCCTGACGTGTGTGTGTGTGTGCCTGAGTGTGTGTGTGCCTGACGTGTGTGTGTGTGTGTCTGTGTCTGTGTGTGTGTGTGTGCCTGAACGTGTGCCTGAACGTGTGTGTGTGTCTGTGTCTGTGTCTGTGTCTGTGCCTGTGTGTGTGCCTGAACGTGTGTGTGTGTCTGTGTCTGTGTCTGTGTCTGTGTCTGTGTGTGTGCCTGAACGTGTGTGTGTGTCTGTGTCTGTGTGTGTGCCTGAACGTGTTTGGGTATGTGTCAATGCATTTATGTCTGTGTTTGCCTGAACGTGTGTCTGTTCATTTCTTTTCACGTTTCTGTCATTTATATAAATAATTTGGATGAGAATACAGAAAGCATTGTTTGTAAATTTGCAGATGCCACCAAAATTGATGGTATTGTGGGACACTGAAGAAGGTTATCTAAGATTACAGAGAGGTCTTGATCAATTGGGTCAATGGGTAAATGGAGTTTAATTTGAATAAATGCGAGGTATTGCAGTTTGGTCAAACAAACAGTGGCAGGACTTATGCAGTAAAAGTAGGGCCTTGGGTAGTGATGTAGAATAGGGACCTACCAGTTCAGGGACATAATTTGTTGAAGTTAGTGTCACATATAGACAGAGTGGTTAAGAAGGTGTTCATCATACTTACCTTCATTGCTCAGACGTTTGTGTACAGGAGTTGGGACGTCATGTTGAAGTTGTACAGGACATTGGTGAGGCCTCTTCTGGAGTACTGTGTCCCGTTCTGGTCACCCTGTTACAGGAAGGACCTTAATAAGCTGGAGCGGGTTCAGAAAAGATTTAACAGCGTGTTGCTGGGAATAGAAGGTTTGAGTTATAGGGATTTGAGCTATAGGGAGAGGTTGACCAGGCTAAGGCTGTTTCCCCTGGAGCATCGGAGGCTGAGGGGTGACCTTATAGAGGTTTATAAAATCATGAGGGGAATGGATAGGATAAATAGACAAAGTCTTTTCCCTGGGGTGGGGGAGTCCAGAACTAGAGGGCATAGGTTTAGGGTGAGAGGGGAAAGATATAAAAGAGACCTAAGGGGCAACTTTTTCACGCAGAGGGTGGTATGTGTATGGAATGAACTGCCAGAGGAAGTGATGGAGACTGATACAATTGCAGCATTTAAAATGCATCTGGATGGGTATATGAATAGGAAGGGTTTGGAGGGATATGGGCCGGGTGCTGGCAGGTGGGACTAGATTGGGTTGGGATATCTGGCTGGCATGGACAGGTTAGACTAAAAGGTCTGTTTCCGTGCTGTACATCTCTATGACTCTATGAGAAGCTGGATAGACCGGGACTTCTTTCAGCTGGAGTGTAGGAGGTTGAGGGATGACCTTATAGAGGCTATAAAATCATGAGGGGCATGGATAAGGTGAATGGCAGGTGTCTTTTGCTTTGGGGAGGGGATTTTAAGACTAGAGGACATTTTTCAGGTGAGAGGAGAAAGATTTTAAAAAGACATGAAGGGCAATTTTTTTACACAGAGTGGTTTGAGTGTGGAATGAACTTCCAGAGGAAGTGGTGGATGTGGGTACAGTTACAACGTTGAAAAGCCAATTGGATAAGTTCATGGATAGGAAAGGTTTAGGGATATAGGCCAGGAGCAGGCAGGTGGGACTAGTTTAGTTTGAGATTATGGTCAACATGGACTGGTTAGACCGAAGGGTTTGTATCTGTGCTGTATGACTGCATGTCTCTGTGACTCTATGTGTGTCTGTGTTTGTGTGTTTTTGACTGTCATGTGTGTGTGTATGAGTGTGGGTGTGTGTGGCTGTGTAGGTGTCTGAGTGTGAGAGTGTAGGGGTGTGTGTGTGATAGTTTGTGTATAGGTGTGTGTCTGTGTAGGTGTGAGAGTGTAGGGGTGTGTGTGATAGTTTGTGTATAGGTGTGTGTCTGTGTAGGTGTGAGAGTGTAGGGGTGTGTGTGTGAGAGTTTGTGTATAGGTGTGTCTGTGTAGGTGTGAGAGTGTAGGTGTGTGTGTGATAGTTTGTGCATAGGTGTGTGTCTGTGTAGGTGTGAGAGTGTAGGGGTGTGTGTGTGATAGTTTGTGTATAGGTGTGTGTGTAGGTGTGAGTGTGTAGGGGTGTGTGTGTGATAGTTTGTGTATAGGTGTGTGTGTGTGAGAGAGAGTGTATGTATGTGTGTGTGTGCGTGTCAGAGAGTGTGCGTGAGTGAGCGAATGTGTGTGCGCGTATATGTGTGCATCTTCATCCCTTTCTCTGTTGATAAGTGCAGTGGAACTCTACTGTGTTCCAAGAAGCCTGTCTGAACCTCCTATAGCTGCAGCCTTTGGCTTGTCATCATCCATACACAACACAGTGACATCAAGAAGTTGCAGAGAATAGCAGGAGTGCCCTGAAATAGAGGGACGGGGAGTTTTGTGGAAATATGTTTGGTAATAGTGAGGAAGAACTCTGTAATTCAATGCCATGTTTACAGGTGAAGCTGCCTTCTCTCAGCTCAGGGACAACTTGCTTCTGTTTTGTTCCCTCAAGCGCATGCCTCACAATCTAATTATTTTGAGGACATAACATTCTACAAAACCTTGGTATTGTTCCACATTTCACCCAAAGTCTCCTTTCTCTGCTCAAATTATGTTCAATATTCCCATGGTTCTCATTCGTATTCTCGCTATCAGGTGTTAGAGGGAGCTGGTGTAACCTCAATGAGGGCATTATCAGACATTCCTGATCCCAGTAAATTGCTGAGTGATAAGGTTTCCTCACCTCCTGCTCTCTGATTCACTTGGCAATTAACTTAAATAGAGTCATACAGCACGGAATCAGACCCTTTGGCCCAATGCGTCCAGTTTTCATCATCATAGAACCCCTACAATGCACAAGGAGGCCATTCGATCCATCAAATTTGCACTGACCCTCTGAAGAGCATCCCACCCAGACCCACGCCCTCTACTCTATCCTGTAATCCCATATTCCCCACAGTTAACCTACCTAACCTGGACATCTTTGGACTCTGGGAGGAAACCAGAGCACCCGGAGGAAACCCATGCAGACACGGGGAGAATGTGCAAACTCCACACAGACAGTCGTCCAATACTGGAATTGAACCTAGGTCCCTGGTGCTAACCACTGAGCCACCGTGCCGCACTAAACTGACAAGGTCCCACTTGCCAGCATTTATCCCACATCCCCCTAAACCCTTCCTATTCATATACCCATCCAGATGCCTTTTGAATGCTATAATTGTACCAGCCTCCACCACTTCCTCTGCAGCTCATTCCATACACGCACCACCCTCTGTATGAAAACATTGCCCCTCAGGACCCTTTTAAATCTTTCCCCTCTCACCTTAAACCTATGCCCTCTAGTTTTGTACTCCCGGAGAAAAGACCTCAACTATTTACCCTATCCATATCCCTCATGATTTTTATTAACATCTAGAATGTCATCCCTCAGCCTCCTAACATTCCAGGGGAAAAAAATCCCAGCCTGTGCAGCATTTCCCTATACCTCAAACACTGTGTTCCTGGTAATATCCTTGTAAAGGTTTCTTGCAATTTAATAACATCCCAGTTTCTTTGAGTATTTACTCTGTCAAAAGCACACCCGCCCTCACGATTTTGAATGGCCCCAATCAGTCCTGTTCCAGGGCATCGAATCCTAACTTCCCGAACTCCTCGGCAGGTACCTGGGCTTCCTGTGACCCTGTGTAATCTCCTTGGTTCTCCTCTGTCTCTCTGCTGAAAGGCGGAAGGAAAAAGACCAGTAAAGCCGACATGTGTCTGGCGGGGTCCAGCGAGGACTTGTGGTGGTGAGGGCATTCGTGGAGGCAAAATGGCGCCAAAGACGGACAACTCTTGGTGCGACAAAGGAGGCTTGGGCCTGGCCAGCAGAAACAAGGCCCGCGATGGAGCACTTAACAAGAAAGTTTGTCAAGTTGAACATTTTTTTTCTTTATTTCTTCATTTTTCTGCCTTTATATCTCATGTTTTGGTTTATTCTTCTGTGTGTTAAGATGGTACCAGAGAACTTTGATATTATACAACACTTTTTCACTGTATTTTTGTAACAAAGTGCACGTGACAATAAATAAGTCAAATCAAGACTTGACAATCAAAAATGGAGGGCCAGTGCGACTGATGTGTTTACGTTCAAGTTTTATTACTTTGATTTTAAACTTCTTTTCTTCCCTCTGATTCACTGTTGAAGGGTCTGCTTTCTTTCTCTCTTCAACTTTTTCCCCTTCACCGACTCCAAATCATGGTCAGGAGCTGGTGGAAAGGTGGGTCAAGACGGCCTTCCCCTCCCAAGAATGTCATCGTTCATTGGTGAGAATGCGTAGGGGCCTTGGGAGCCAAGGGTTGCCGTGGCGACTGTCCGAGACTGAGCTGTGGGCTGCCAGCTGGGCCTAGCTTGGATTTTATTCAGGCTGCAGCCTCCTCCTGGCTGACTCTTCCTTCACCTGGAACGGTCAAGCAGGCGTTCAGGAGAAAATCTTACTGCTGCGTTTCCTCAAATATAAGCAGCTGATGTCCAGTGATCCATCTGTCGTACAGCACTTTGGGTCCAACCAGTCCATAGTCCCAAACTAAACCTGTCCCCCCTGCCTGCTCCCGGCCCTTATTCCTCCAAACCTTTCCTATTCATGTGCTTATCCAAATTTCTTTTAAATGTTATAATTGTACCCGCATCCACCACTTCCTCAGCAAGTTCATTCCACATGCGAACCACCCTCTGTGTAAAAATATTTGCCCCTCTTGTTTTTATAAATCTCTCTCATCTTAAAAATGTACCCCCCTCCCCAGTCTTGAAATCTCCCATCCTAGGGAAAAGACATCTACCATTAATTCTGTTAATACCCCTCATTAATTTTATAAACTTCTATCAGGTCGCCTCTCAACGTCCTATGCTCCAGGGAAACGCTGATCCAGTCTTTCTTTGTAAGTTAAACCCTCCATACCCAGCAACCTCCTGGTAAGTCTCTCCTGAACCCTCTCCAGCTCAATAACATCTTTCCTATATCTGGGTGACCAGAACTGGACACAGTACTCCAGAAGAGGCCTCACCAATGTCCTGTGGTCAGGAACCTCAACGTGACGTCCCAACTCCAAAAATCAAAGAACCGAGCAATGAAGGGTAGTGTGTCAAAAACTTTTTTAACCACCCTCTATACCTGACACAAACTTTAAAGAATTATGTAGCTGCACCCCTACTAACCATAGCCCTATCATTAATTGTATAAGCCCTGCCCTTACTTGTTTGACCAAAACGCAATACCTTGCATTTATCCAAATTAAACTCCATTTGTCATTCCTCAGCCCACTGGCCCAATTGATTAAGATCCCTTTGTAATCTTAAATAACCTTCTTCACTGTTGACTATGCCACCAATTCTGGTGTCCTCCGCAAAGTTAGTAACCGCGCCTTCTAGATTTTCATCCAAATCATTTATATAAATGACAAACAAAAGTGGACCCAGCACCGATCCTTGTGGCACTCCACTGGTCACAGGCCTCCAGTCAGAAAAGCAACCCTCCACCACCACCCTCTGTCTCCTACTGTCAAGCTAATTTCATTTCTAATTGGCAAGTTCTTCCTGAATCCCATGTGATCGAACTTTTCTAATCAGTCTACCGTGCGGAACCTTGACAATGGCTTTATTAAAGTCCGTGTAGACAACATCTAGTGCTCCCCATTCAGTTCTTGTGATGTGTGTTTCCCCTCAGTCTGCCTGTCCCTGAACCATGCCAGATTTGACCCTGATCTTGTCAGATTTGACTCTGAACCTTATCAGATTTGACCCTGAACCTTATCAGATTTGACCCTGAACCTTGTCAGATTTGACCCTATCTCCGTGTCAGATTTGACCCTATCTCCGTGTCAGATTTGACCCTGAACCTTGTCAGATTTGACCCTGTCTCCGTGTCAGATTTGACCCTGAACCTGGTCAGATTTGACCCTGAACCTTGTCAGATTTGACCCTGAACCTTGTCAGATTTGTCCCTGACCCTCCTCAGATTTGGATGAAGACAGGTCTAAGGTTGGGAATGGAGTATAAATAATGCTGTGGGCCCACTCAATAAGAATGACCCTTTCTAAGCAGTAATTTCAATGTACCATTGTGAACAAGAAGAAATTCTCTCAGCCCCTCATATTCCTGATAGCTCTTCAATGGATGGAATGACCTCACTAATCCCACACCCCTTGCCCTTTCCCTACTACCCCACCATTTCTCCCCTCATCCTTCAAATACTCATAGACCACAGATTTATTATGATGCAGAAACAGGCCGTTCAGCCCATCCTGACTGCACCGGCTCTATTATCTGGTGTCAGTCTCCTACCTTTTCCTGCACACCATCACTAACCAAAAAAAAAATCCAGTGCTCTCTTGAATGCCTCAGTTGAACGTGCCCCCAGTACATTTCCAACAGTGCATTCGAAGCCCTCTCTGGTGCAAATGTTTTTTCTCACATCATCCTCGCCTGATTTGCCCCCTCTCAATTTTGTATCTTGCATGAGCAGGAACATCTTCACCTTCTCAGTCCAGTCCACTGATGGTTTTGAAAACTTAAAGCAGATCTCTTCTCAGCCTTCCCTCGGAGCAGAACAGTTCCAACCTCTTCAATCTATCCTCATAACGCGAACCATTCTTGCATTCCTCGTGTATCGCAAATTGTTGCGATCACTTGAAATTTGGCATTCTTGCATTGATCCTGATATGTGCAAAGCTTCAACAACACGTCATAGAGTCAGAGAGATGTACAGACCATTCGGTCCAACCTGTCCACGCTGACCAGATATCCTAGATTAATCTAGTCCCATTTACCAGCATTTGGCCCATGTCCCTCTAAACCCTTTCCTATTCATATACCCATCCAGATGCCTTTTAAATGTTGCATTTGTACCAGCCTCCACCACTTCACTTTTCTGTGTTAAAGCATCAAAGAGCACGGAAACAGGTCCTTCCATCCAACCAGTCCACACCAAAATAATCCCAAACCAAACTAGTCCCACCTGCCTGCTGCTAGCCCATAACCCTCCAAACCTTTTCTATTCATGGTTAGCATTGCTGCCTCACAACTCCAGGGACCCAGGTTCGATTCCAGCCTCGGGTGACTGTCTGTGAGGAGTTTGCACATTCTCCCTGCATCTGCGTGGGTTCCCTCCGGGTGCTCCGGTTTCCTCCCACAGTCACAAAGATGTGCAGGTTAGGGTGGATTGGCCACGCTAAATTGCCCCATAGTGTTCAGGGATGTGTGGGTTAGGTGCATGAGTCAGGGGTAAATATAGGATAATAGGGTAGGCAAATGAGTCTGGGTGGGTTACTCTTCGGTGGGTCAGTGTGGACTTGTTGGGCCGAAGGGCCTGTTTCCACACTATAGGGATTCTATGATTCTCTGTCAGGTCACTCCTCAGCCTCCAATGCACCAGGGGAAATAGTTGGTGCTGAGTGGTGTTCTGTGAAGAGGGTGGGTCAGGAGCAGAGGTGGAGCCTTCAGATCCAGCCAGGATGAACCATGAAACTGTACAGATGCGGAATAAATTGTGTCCTTAGTTCAAAAGCCACTGGCCCAACTCGGAATTTATAAATTGACAATAAACTGAACAATAATGACCAGATGATTATCTCCTGGCAATTGTGGGTGGATATTAATGTTATGGAATCCTTGTTCAAACCAGGAGCCCCTGGGGTCATCGCAAGTGGAAGGGCAGGTGAGGGTCTCAGTCTTGCTGCAGATCACAACATCCCACATCTCTGACAGTGCAGCACTCCCACAGCACTGCAAGGGAAGTACCCGTCTGGTTTGTGAGCGCCAGCCTGGGAATCTGAACCCACAGCTTCCCAATTCGGGGCGGTGATAGTTCACACACTCAGGTGGGAATCCTATGTACACAGGGCACCAGCAAGACCTGAAACAAGACCATCGGACGGTGAACACTTACCATAAACAGCGGGGGGTGATGACCGTAGTGGTACTATCGCTGGACTGTTAATCCAGAGACCCACATAACGTTCCAGGACCTGGGTTTGAATCCCACACAGCCAATGGGTGAATTTGAATTCAATTTAAAAACAACTAGAAATAATAGTCCAACCGTGACCATGGGGTTAAAAATCACACAACACCAGGTTATAGTCCAATAGGTTTATTTGGAAGCACTAGCTTTCAGAGCGCTGTTCCTTCGTCAGGTAGCTAGTGGGGCAGGATTATAGGACATTAGCTACCTGATGAAGGAGCTGCACTATGACAGCTTGTACTTCCAAATAAACCTGGTGTTGTGTGCTCTTTAACTTTGACCACCCCAGTCCAACACCAGCTCCTTCACATTATCAACCATGAGTCCATTGTCAGGAAAAAACCCCATCTGGTTCACTAAAGCTCTTTAGGGAAGGAATCTGCCATCCTTACCTGGTTCTGCCTACATGTGACTCCAGACCAACAGCGTTGGGGTTGACTCATCAACTAGTGATGGCCAATAAATGGTGGCCCAGCCAGCGAAGCCCTCATCCCGTGAACACATTTTTAAAAGTACTGTGGGCGCTGGAGATCTGAAACAGAAAAAGCTGAAATTGCTGGAGAAACTCAGCATCCTCTGTGGGGAGAGAAACAGTTAACACTTCGAGTCCAGTGATCCTTCTTCAGAAACACTATTTAGAGAATCTCTGCTGTATGGAAGCAGGCCATTCAGCCCATTGAATCCACACCGATCCCTCCAAAGAGCATCCTTCTACCCCATTCCTTGTAACCCTGCATTTCCCATGGTTAACCCACCTAGCCTGAACATCCCTGGACACTATGGGCCAATCCATCCGAACCTGCACACCTTTGGACTGTGGGAGGAAACCGGAGCACGGAGGAAACCCACACAGACGCAGGGAGAATGTGCAAACACCACACAGAGAGTCGCCCCGAGGCTGGGATCGAACCCAGGTCCCTGGCGCTGACCAGTGCTAACCATGACACCCCACAGTCACTAACTTCAAGGACGTGTACATTGTGGCTTGACAAGATTTTTAAATATAATTTTGAGCCAAGTTTGAAGATGAAACCCAATTATTTCCATTGAAATAGAAAGGTGCTTTAATTGAGGGTAGGCTCACACTAATGAATGTTTCCCGGAAAGTATAAGACACAAACTTTATGTTTCATAAATCAGATTACTATCCTGCAATCCAACCACGTGAATATTTAAAGCCAGTCACACTAAACCCTGCAGCCTATAAACCATCTGACTTTCCTTTCAGTTTTAAACACAGTTTTCAGTCAGAGAGACCGGGTATTTTCTTTGATCTGAATCCAGAGATATATAGTCTGGTAAACAGCCACGCCATCTGGGTCTACCCCTTCCAAAGATTGACCTTACAAATTAGAAGATGCAGTTGGCTATTCAGTACCTCTGTTCCTCCATTTAGTAGGTTTAAGGTGAGAGGGGAAAGATTTAAAGGGGAACTGAGGGGCAACTTTTTCACACAGAGGGTGGTACGTGTATGGAATGAGCTGCCAGAGGAAGTGGTGGAGGCTGGTACAATTACAACATTTAAAAGGCATCTGGATGGGTATATGAATAGGAAGGATTTGGAGGGATATGGGCCAAATGCTGGCAAACGTGACTAGATGAGGTGAGGATATCTGGTCGGCGTGGACGGGTTGGACCGAAGGGTCTGTTTCCGTGCTGTACATCTCTATGACTCTGTGGTTCAATAACAGAAAGCGCTGGAGAAACTCAGCAGGTCTGGCAGCATGTGTGGGGAGAAAGCAGAGTTAATGTTCCTCATGAAGAGCTACCAGATGCGAAACACTAACTCTCCTCTCTCCCCACAGGAGCTGCTGAGTTTCTCTCGCAACATCTGCTTTTGTTTCAGGTTTTCCAACACCCACAGTTCTTTGTTTCATTTTATTTTGTTGTCCAATTGCTGGTCCATTTCTGATATTTCACTCGTGGACAATGAAACGCTCCAGTCGGTGTTAGCGGGGACTCAGAGGGGGGAGCGTTTGCGATGGGATGTAGCTAATGACGGGTAAACTATGCAGTGAATTGGACCGAAGGGTCTGTTTCCGTGCTGTACATTTCTATGACTGATCTAACCCTCCCCTAAACTCACCTACCCTGGTAACCTTTTGCCCCCTTGATAAACCAAAATCTACCCAACGCTGTCTTAGAAATGTTTGAGGGAAGGCCACAGTGTATTGGCAATTGGCTAGCCATCCAGAGTCAGTGTGGTGGTAGTGTCCCCATGCCTGGACTGGGAGGCCCAAGTTCAAGCCCCACCTACTCCAGATGGGTGTGGAAACGTAAAAACCAAAAGAAATGTGGACTCTGGCTCACGTAAATTGCTGGAAAAGCTCCTTGAAGAGAAAGCAGGAAATCGGTTAGGGGAAAAATAGGTTAACTGTATATTTTGAAAACAAGAGCAAATCCTGACGTGATGGAATCTGACTTTTGTTTGAGAAAGATAACTGAATTACAGTGACGAGATCGACTCAAGAGTGCCATCTGGTGGGAAGCGCATACCTGCGGCTGTTGTGAGAAACGTGCTGCCTCCCATGGTGGAATAGCACCTCCCCCCCCTACCCCACCCCCATTCTCTTATTGAGGCCATGCTGAATCAGCTGCTGCTGCTAGTTCCACCTTCTCAAGGGGTAATTAGGGACGGGCAATAGAAACTGGCCCAGGCAGTGATAACAACACCCTGTGCATAAATGCAGCAAGATACATGATTAAAGTGCTGCTCTCACTGCCTCATCTTACTCATCAACATCAGACGATTAGAGCCTTTTTCCTCTGATGGTGATGGCTAGCACAGGCGGGACATAGCTTTAAATTCAGAGGTGATAGATATGGGACAGATGTCAGTGGTAGTTGCTTTACTCAGAGAGTACTAAGTGCGTGGGAACGCTCTGCCTGCAAGAGTAGTGGATTCGCCAACTTTAAGGGCATTTAAATGGCCATGGGCTAAACATACAGATGATAATGAAATAGTGTAGGCTAGATGGGCTTCAGATTGGTTTCATAGGTCGGCGCAACATGAATTGAATTGAATTCATTGTCACGTGTACCGAGGCACAGTGAAAAGCTTTGTCTTGTGAGCAACAGCAGCAGATCACAGAGTTAAGTAACATAGATGAGTAAATAATAGGTAAACAGCAGCAAAAAAACAAAAACACAGGTACAGGAGAATGTTAAGAGTTTGTGAGTCCATTCAGTATTCCAACAACAGTAGGGTAGAAACTGTTTCGAAACCGGCTGGTCCGTGTGTTCAAGCTTCTGTATCTTTGGCCAACATCGAGGGCTGAAGGGCCTGCACTGTGCTGTAATGTTCTATGACCGACAGTGCTTTATGTAAGGGGGAAGGTAACTTAATGCCCAGTGCCAATATCATTGCATCGCGATGATGTGCTCGCTCTCTCAGAGACACTAACACACGGTTATATTTCAGAGAGAGAATGCTAACGCGTCCTGGAAGTGTCAGCAGATGGAGCACATTGAGGGATTTGTTTAAAAGTTATAATACCTTCAAGGTCTGCGTGTTTAGAATCCAGCTGGGAAGGTGCACTGTTTTGAATCTTGTTCACCTCCCCCCCACCATCTCCCCATCCCCCCCCCCACCACCTCCCCATCCCCCCCCCCCCCACCTCCCCATCCCCTCCCTGCTAATGTTCTCACTTTCCAAACTCGCTACCTCTGCCCCCCCGAGAAGGGCAAGCGCAGCAGATACATGGGAACACCAACCCTCTGAGCCTGACAGCGTTGTTCATTCAGTGTCGCTGGGTCAAAGTCCTGGAGCAGCACCGTGGGTGTCCCTACACCACACAGACTGCAATGAGGGGCTCAGACAGGCAGCTCGACCCACCACCTCCTCAAAGGGGGCGGTTAGGGATGGGAAATGAACACTGCCCGTGCTTGGATAAAGCAATGTCGATGCTGAGTCAGGGACTCACGTAGAGGAAGGTGCTGAGCGCATTGTGGGAGGGAATTCTCCAGGTGGTTCTGGGGGATCGCTTACCCCGTTGTGAATGAGCAGGGGGAGGGCCAAGGCTTCAGATCCCATCAAAAAGACAGAGAGAGGAAGGATTTCACAGTGCACAGAAGGCTATTCGGCCCATCATGTCTGCACTAGGTTGTATACTGATAACATATTCCATAACTTCTGCACCTGGGAGGCAAGCAAATATTATTGATGGCTACTGGCTTCCATGTATCATACACAGATAGTATTGGATAATGGGCAGGCCATCTGCTTTGGTGATATCGATCATGGGATGAATACCAGCTCAGGGCACTGGGGGTGGCAACGTGGGTCAGTGGTTAGTACTGCTGCCTCACGGCACCAAGGACCTAGGTTTGATCCCACCCTCGGGCAACTGTCTGCGTGGAGTTTGCACATTCTCCGTGTGTCTGTGTGGGTTTCCTTCTACATACCAAAAATGTGCAGGTTAGGGTGGATTGGCCCATGCTAAACTGCCCTATGATGTGCAGGCTAGGTGGGTTAGCCATGGAAAAATGTAGGGTTGGGAGTGGGATGCACTTTGGTGTCCAATCTTCCCCTCCTAGTGTTTTTTTAAATTCTTCTTCTCTCCCGGCCTGCGATGAGTGGAGGCCTCCCATACGGGCCTCCCACTGTGGCACAGCAGCCTTTCCATACAGCCTTCTGGCGTGGCACCCTCACATCCCCACATAATGGTCTGAAGGGCTCTCCCAGCCTCATGATCCCCAAGGTGAAGCCTGGCTTGTCTGGACCCAGGGCCCGGTGTGTGGCCTGGATTCAGGGCCTGGTGTGGACTGGAGGCAGGGCCTGGTGTGGACTGGAGGCAGGGCCTGGTGTGGACTGGATTCAGGGACAGGTGTGGACTGAAGGCACGCCCTGGTGTGGACTGGAGGCAGGACCTGCTGTGTGGATCCAGGGCCTCATGTGGACTGGAGCCAGGGCCCTGTGTGTATGGGAGGGAGGGCCCGGTGTGGATAAGAGACAGGGCCCGGTGTGGATAAGAGACAGGGCCCGGTGTGGATAAGAGGCAGGGCCCGGTGTGGATAAGAGACAGGGCCCGGTGTGGATAAGAGACAGGGCCCGGTGTGGATAAGAGACAGGGCCCGGTGTGGATAAGAGACAGGGCCCGGTGTGGATAAGAGACAGGGCCCGGTGTGGATAAGAGGCAGGGCCCGGTGTGGATAAGAGACAGGGCCCGGTGTGGATAAGAGACAGGGCCCGGTGTGGATAAGAGACAGGGCCCGGTGTGGATAAGAGGCAGGGCCCGGTGTGGATAAGAGACAGGGCCCGGTGTGGATAAGAGGCAGGGCCCGGTGTGGATAAGAGACAGGGCCCGGTGTGGATAAGAGACAGGGCCCGGTGTGGATAAGAGACAGGGCCCGGTGTGGATAAGAGGCAGGGCCCGGTGTGGATAAGAGACAGGGCCCGGTGTGGATAAGAGACAGGGCCCGGTGTGGATAAGAGACAGGGCCCGGTGTGGATAAGAGACAGGGCCCGGTGTGGATAAGAGACAGGGCCCGGTGTGGATAAGAGGCAGGGCCCGGTGTGGATAAGAGACAGGGCCCGGTGTGGATAAGAGACAGGGCCCGGTGTGGATAAGAGACAGGGCCCGGTGTGGATAAGAGACAGGGCCCGGTGTGGATAAGAGACAGGGCCCGGTGTGGATAAGAGACAGGGCCCGGTGTGGATAAGAGGCAGGGCCCGGTGTGGATGGGAGACAGGGCCCGGTGTGGATGGGAGACAGGGCCCGGTGTGGATAAGAGACAGGGCCCGGTGTGGATAAGAGACAGGGCCCGGTGTGGATAAGAGACAGGGCCCGGTGTGGATGGGAGACAGGGCCCGGTGTGGATAAGAGGCAGGGCCCGGTGTGGATGGGAGACAGGGCCCGGTGTGGATAAGAGACAGGGCCCGGTGTGGATAAGAGACAGGGCCCGGTGTGGATAAGAGACAGGGCCCGGTGTGGATAAGAGGCAGGGCCCGGTGTGGATAAGAGACAGGGCCCGGTGTGGATAAGAGACAGGGCCCGGTGTGGATAAGAGACAGGGCCCGGTGTGGATAAGAGACAGGGCCCGGTGTGGATGGGAGACAGGGCCCGGTGTGGATAAGAGACAGGGCCCGGTGTGGATAAGAGGCAGGGCCCGGTGTGGATAAGAGACAGGGCCCGGTGTGGATGGAGGCAGGGCCCGGTGTGGATAAGAGACAGGGCCCGGTGTGGATAAGAGACAGGGCCCGGTGTGGATGGAGGCAGGGCCCGGTGTGGATAAGAGACAGGGCCCGGTGTGGATAAGAGACAGGGCCCGGTGTGGATTGGAGGCAGGGCCCGGTGTGGATAAGAGACAGGGCCCGGTGTGGATAAGAGACAGGGCCCGGTGTGGATGGAGGCAGGGCCCGGTGTGGATAAGAGACAGGGCCCGGTGTGGATAAGAGACAGGGCCCGGTGTGGATGGAGGCATGGCCCGGTGTGGATAAGAGACAGGGCCCGGTGTGGATAAGAGACAGGGCCCGGTGTGGATTGGAGGCAGGGCCCGGTGTGGATAAGAGACAGGGCCCGGTGTGGATAAGAGACAGGGCCCGGTGTGGATAAGAGACAGGGCCCGGTGTGGATAAGAGGCAGGGCCCGGTGTGGATAAGAGACAGGGCCCGGTGTGGATAAGAGGCAGGGCCCTGTGTGGATTGGAGACAGGGCCCGGTGTGGATAAGAGACAGGGCCCGGTGTGGATTGGAGGCAGGGCCCGGTGTGGATAAGAGACAGGGCCCTGTGTGGATAAGAGGCAGGGCCCTGTGTGGATAAGAGACAGGGCCCGGTGTGGATAAGAGACAGGGCCCGGTGTGGATAAGAGGCAGGGCCCGGTGTGGATAAGAGACAGGGCCCGGTGTGGATAAGAGACAAGGCCCTGTGTGGATAAGAGACAGGGTCCGGTGTGGATAAGAGACAGGGCCCGGTGTGGATAAGAGGCAGGGCCCTGTGTGGATTGGAGACAGGGCCCGGTGTGGATTGGAGACAGGGCCCGGTGTGGATAAGAGACAGGGCCCGGTGTGGATTGGAGGCAGGGCCCGGTGTGGATAAGAGACAGGGCCGGGTGTGGATGGAGGCAGGGCCCGGTGTGGATAAGAGACAGGGCCCGGTGTGGATAAGAGACAGGGCCCGGTGTGGATAAGAGACAGGGCCCGGTGTGGATAAGAGACAGGGCCCGGTGTGGATAAGAGACAGGGCCCGGTGTGGATGGAGGCAGGGCCCGGTGTGGATAAGAGACAGGGCCCTGTGTGGATAAGAGACAGGGCCCGGTGTGGATAAGAGACAGGGCCCGGTGTGGATAAGAGACAGGGCCCGGTGTGGATAAGAGACAGGGCCCGGTGTGGATAAGACAGCAGGGCCCGGTGTGGATAAGAGACAGGGCCCGGTGTGGATGGGAGACAGGGCCCGGTGTGGATAAGAGACAGGGCCCGGTGTGGATTGGAGACAGGGCCCGGTGTGGATGGGAGACAGGGCCCGGTGTGGATAAGAGACAGGGCCCGGTGTGGATAAGAGACAGGGCCCGGTGTGGATAAGAGACAGGGCCCGGTGTGGATAAGAGACAGGGCCCGGTGTGGATAAGAGACAGGGCCCGGTGTGGATAAGAGGCAGGGCCCGGTGTGGATAAGAGACAGGGCCCGGTGTGGATAAGAGACAGGGCCCGGTGTGGATAAGAGACAGGGCCCGGTGTGGATTGGAGGCAGGGCCCGGTGTGGATTGGAGGCAGGGCCCGGTGTGGATAAGAGACAGGGCCCGGTGTGGATTAGAGACAGGGCCCGGTGTGGATTGGAGACAGGGCCCGGTGTGGATGGGAGACAGGGCCCGGTGTGGATAAGAGACAGGGCCCGGTGTGGATAAGAGACAGGGCCCGGTGTGGATAAGAGACAGGGCCCGGTGTGGATAAGAGACAGGGCCCGGTGTGGATAAGAGACAGGGCCCGGTGTGGATAAGAGGCAGGGCCCGGTGTGGATAAGAGACAGGGCCCGGTGTGGATAAGAGACAGGGCCCGGTGTGGATAAGAGACAGGGCCCGGTGTGGATAAGAGACAGGGCCCGGTGTGGATTGGAGGCAGGGCCCGGTGTGGATAAGAGACAGGGCCCGGTGTGGATAAGAGACAGGGCCCGGTGTGGATAAGAGACAGGGCCCGGTGTGGATACGAGACAGGGCCCGGTGTGGATAAGAGACAGGGCCCGGTGTGGATAAGAGACAGGGCCCGGTGTGGATAAGAGACAGGGCCCGGTGTGGATAAGAGGCAGGGCCCGGTGTGGATAAGAGACAGGGCCCGGTGTGGATAAGAGACAGGGCCCGGTGTGGATAAGAGACAGGGCCCGGTGTGGATTGGAGGCAGGGCCCGGTGTGGAGTGGAGGCAGGGCCCGGTGTGGATAAGAGACAGGGCCCGGTGTGGATAAGAGACAGGGCCCGGTGTGGATAAGAGACAGGGCCCTGTGTGGATTGGAGGCAGGGCCCTGTTTGGATAAGAGGCAGGGCCCGGTGTGGATAAGAGACAGGGCCCGGTGTGGATAAGAGACAGGGCCCGGTGTGGATAAGAGACAGGGCCCGGTGTGGATAAGAGACAGGGCCCGGTGTGGATAAGAGACAGGGCCCGGTGTGGATAAGAGACAGGGCCCGGTGTGGATAAGAGACAGGGCCCGGTGTGGATAAGAGACAGGGCCCGGTGTGGATAAGAGGCAGGGCCCGGTGTGGATAAGAGACAGGGCCCGGTGTGGATAAGAGACAGGGCCCGGTGTGGATAAGAGACAGGGCCCGGTGTGGATAAGAGACAGGGCCCGGTGTGGATAAGAGACAGGGCCCGGTGTGGATAAGAGACAGGGCCCGGTGTGGATTGGAGGCAGGGCCCGGTGTGGATAAGAGACAGGGCCCGGTGTGGATAAGAGACAGGGCCCGGTGTGGAGTGGAGGCAGGGCCCTGTTTGGATAAGAGGCAGGGCCCGGTGTGGATAAGAGACAGGGCCCGGTGTGGATAAGAGACAGGGCCCGGTGTGGATTGGAGGCAGGGCCCGGTGTGGATAAGAGACAGGGCCCGGTGTGGATAAGAGGCAGGGCCCGGTGTGGATAAGAGGCAGGGCCCGGTGTGGATAAGAGACAGGGCCCGGTGTGGATAAGAGACAGGGCCCGGTGTGGATAAGAGACAGGGCCCGGTGTGGATTGGAGGCAGGGCCCGGTGTGGATTGGAGGCAGGGCCCGGTGTGGATAAGAGACAGGGCCCGGTGTGGATAAGAGACAGGGCCCTGTGTGGATAAGAGGCAGGGCCCGGTGTGGATAAGAGACAGGGCCCGGTGTGGATAAGAGGCAGGGTCCGGTGTGGATAAGAGACAGGGCCCTGTGTGGATTGGAGGCAGGGCCCTGTTTGGATAAGAGGCAGGGCCCGGTGTGGATAAGAGACAGGGCCCGGTGTGGATAAGAGACAGGGCCCGGTGTGGATTGGAGGCAGGGCCCGGTGTGGATAAGAGACAGGGCCCGGTGTGGATAAGAGGCAGGGCCCGGTGTGGATAAGAGGCAGGGCCCGGTGTGGATAAGAGACAGGGCCCGGTGTGGATAAGAGACAGGGCCCGGTGTGGATAAGAGACAGGGCCCGGTGTGGATAAGAGACAGGGCCCGGTGTGGATAAGACAGCAGGGCCCGGTGTGGATAAGAGACAGGGCCCGGTGTGGATAAGAGACAGGGCCCGGTGTGGATAAGAGACAGGGCCCTGTGTGGATAAGAGACAGGGCCCGGTGTGGATAAGAGACAGGGCCCGGTGTGGATAAGAGACAGGGCCCGGTGTGGATAAGAGACAGGGCCCGGTGTGGATAAGAGGCAGGGCCCGGTGTGGATAAGAGGCAGGGCCCGGTGTGGATAAGAGGCAGGGCCCGGTGTGGATAAGAGACAGGGCCCGGTGTGGATAAGAGGCAGGGCCCGGTGTGGATAAGAGACAGGGCCCGGTGTGGATAAGAGGCAGGGTCCGGTGTGGATAAGAGACAGGGCCCTGTGTGGATTGGAGGCAGGGCCCTGTTTGGATAAGAGGCAGGGCCCTGTTTGGATAAGAGGCACGGCCCGGTGTGGATAAGAGACAGGGCCCGGTGTGGATTGGAGGCAGGGCCCGGTGTGGATTGGAGGCAGGGCCCGGTGTGGATAAGAGACAGGGCCCGGTGTGGATAAGAGACAGGGCCCGGTGTGGATAAGAGACAGGGCCCGGTGTGGATAAGAGGCAGGGCCCGGTGTGGATAAGAGGCAGGGCCCGGTGTGGATAAGAGACAGGGCCCGGTGTGGATAAGAGACAGGGCCCGGTGTGGATAAGAGGCAGGGCCCGGTGTGGATAAGAGGCAGGGCCCGGTGTGGATAAGAGACAGGGCCCGGTGTGGATAAGAGACAGGGCCCGGTGTGGATAAGAGACAGGGCCCGGTGTGGATAAGAGACAGGGCCCGGTGTGGATAAGAGACAGGGCCCGGTGTGGATAAGAGACAGGGCCCGGTGTGGATAAGAGACAGGGCCCGGTGTGGATAAGAGGCAGGGCCCGGTGTGGATAAGAGACAGGGCCCGGTGTGGATAAGAGACAGGGCCCGGTGTGGATAAGAGACAGGGCCCGGTGTGGATAAGAGACAGGGCCCGGTGTGGATAAGAGACAGGGCCCGGTGTGGATAAGAGACAGGGCCCGGTGTGGATAAGAGGCAGGGCCCGGTGTGGATAAGAGGCAGGGCCCGGTGTGGATAAGAGGCAGGGCCCGGTGTGGATAAGAGGCAGGGCCCGGTGTGGATTGGAGGCAGGGCCCTGTTTGGATTGGAGGCAGGGCCCGGTGTGGAGTGGAGGCAGGGCCCGGTGTGGATAAGAGACAGGGCCCGGTGTGGATAAGAGACAGGGCCCGGTGTGGAGTGGAGGCAGGGCCCGGTGTGGATAAGAGACAGGGCCCTGTGTGGATTGGAGGCAGGGCCCGGTATGGATAAGAGGCAGGGCCCGGTGTGGATAAGAGACAGGGCCCGGTGTGGATAAGAGACAGGGCCCGGTGTGGATTGGAGGCAGGGCCCGGTGTGGATGGGGGCAGGGCCCGGTGTGGATAAGAGACAGGGCCCGGTGTGGATAAGAGACAGGGCCCGGTGTGGATTGGAGACAGGGCCCGGTGTGGATTGGAGACAGGGCCCGGTGTGGATTGGAGGCAGGGCCCGGTGTGGATAAGAGACAGGGCCCGGTGTGGATAAGAGACAGGGCCCGGTGTGGATAAGAGACAGGGCCCGGTGTGGATTGGAGGCAGGGCCCGGTGTGGAGTGGAGACAGGGCCCGGTGTGGAGTGGAGACAGGGCCCGGTGTGGAGTGGAGACAGGGCCCGGTGTGGAGTGGAGACAGGGCCCGGTGTGGATAAGAGACAGGGCCCGGTGTGGATAAGAGACAGGGCCCGGTGTGGATAAGAGACAGGGCCCGGTGTGGATAAGAGACAGGGCCCGGTGTGGATAGGAGACAGGGCCCGGTGTGGATAAGAGACAGGGCCCGGTGTGGATAAGAGACAGGGCCCGGTGTGGATAGGAGACAGGGCCCGGTGTGGATAAGAGACAGGGCCCGGTGTGGATAAGAGACAGGGCCCGGTGTGGATAAGAGGCAGGGCCCGGTGTGGATAAGAGACAGGGCCCGGTGTGGATAAGAGGCAGGGCCCGGTGTGGATAAGAGACAGGGCCCGGTGTGGATAAGAGGCAGGGCCCGGTGTGGATAAGAGGCAGGGCCCGGTGTGGATAAGAGGCAGGGCCCGGTGTGGATAAGAGACAGGGCCCGGTGTGGATAAGAGGCAGGGCCCGGTGTGGATAAGAGGCAGGGCCCTGTTTGGATAAGAGGCAGGGCCCGGTGTGGATAAGAGGCAGGGCCCTGTTTGGATAAGAGGCAGGGCCCTGTTTGGATAAGAGGCAGGGCCCGGTGTGGATAAGAGACAGGGCCCGGTGTGGATTGGAGGCAGGGCCCGGTGTGGATAAGAGACAGGGCCCGGTGTGGAGTGGAGACAGGGCCCGGTGTGGAGTGGAGGCAGGGCCCGGTGTGGATAAGAGGCAGGGCCCGGTGTGGATAAGAGACAGGGCCCGGTGTGGATAAGAGACAGGGCCCGGTGTGGATAAGAGGCAGGGCCCGGTGTGGATAAGAGGCAGGGCCCTGTTTGGATAAGAGGCAGGGCCCTGTTTGGATAAGAGGCAGGGCCCGGTGTGGATAAGAGACAGGGCCCGGTGTGGATTGGAGACAGGGCCCGGTGTGGATTGGAGGCAGGGCCCGGTGTGGATAAGAGACAGGGCCCGGTGTGGATAAGAGACAGGGCCCGGTGTGGATAAGAGACAGGGCCCGGTGTGGATTGGAGGCAGGGCCCGGTGTGGAGTGGAGACAGGGCCCGGTGTGGAGTGGAGACAGGGCCCGGTGTGGAGTGGAGACAGGGCCCGGTGTGGAGTGGAGACAGGGCCCGGTGTGGAGTGGAGACAGGGCCCGGTGTGGAGTGGAGACAGGGCCCGGTGTGGATAAGAGACAGGGCCCGGTGTGGATAAGAGGCAGGGCCCGGTGTGGAGTGGAGACAGGGCCCGGTGTGGATAAGAGACAGGGCCCGGTGTGGATAAGAGACAGGGCCCGGTGTGGATAAGAGACAGGGCCCGGTGTGGATAAGAGACAGGGCCCGGTGTGGATAAGAGACAGGGCCCGGTGTGGATAAGAGACAGGGCCCGGTGTGGATAAGAGACAGGGCCCGGTGTGGATAAGAGGCAGGGCCCGGTGTGGATAAGAGGCAGGGCCCGGTGTGGATAAGAGACAGGGCCCGGTGTGGATAAGAGACAGGGCCCGGTGTGGATTGGAGGCAGGGCCCGGTGTGGATAAGAGACAGGGCCCGGTGTGGATGGGGGCAGGGCCCGGTGTGGATAAGAGACAGGGCCCGGTGTGGATAAGAGGCAGGGCCCGGTGTGGAGTGGAGGCAGGGCCCGGTGTGGATAAGAGACAGGGCCCGGTGTGGATAAGAGACAGGGCCCGGTGTGGATAAGAGACAGGGCCCGGTGTGGATAAGAGACAGGGCCCGGTGTGGATTGGAGACAGGGCCCGGTGTGGATTGGAGACAGGGCCCGGTGTGGAGTGGAGGCAGGGCCCGGTGTGGATAAGAGACAGGGCCCGGTGTGGATAAGAGACAGGGCCCGGTGTGGATAAGAGACAGGGCCCGGTGTGGATAAGAGACAGGGCCCGGTGTGGATAAGAGACAGGGCCCGGTGTGGATAAGAGACAGGGCCCGGTGTGGATAAGAGACAGGGCCCGGTGTGGATTGGAGACAGGGCCCGGTGTGGATTGGAGACAGGGCCCGGTGTGGAGTGGAGGCAGGGCCCGGTGTGGATAAGAGACAGGGCCCGGTGTGGATAAGAGACAGGGCCCGGTGTGGATAAGAGACAGGGCCCGGTGTGGATAAGAGACAGGGCCCGGTGTGGATAAGAGACAGGGCCCGGTGTGGATAAGAGACAGGGCCCGGTGTGGATAAGAGACAGGGCCCGGTGTGGATTGGAGACAGGGCCCGGTGTGGATAAGAGGCAGGGCCCGGTGTGGATAAGAGGCAGGGCCCGGTGTGGATAAGAGACAGGGCCCGGTGTGGATAAGAGGCAGGGCCCGGTGTGGATAAGAGACAGGGCCCGGTGTGGATAAGAGGCAGGGCCCGGTGTGGATAAGAGGCAGGGCCCGGTGTGGATAAGAGGCAGGGCCCGGTGTGGATAAGAGACAGGGCCCGGTGTGGATAAGAGGCAGGGCCCGGTGTGGATTGGAGGCAGGGCCCGGTGTGGATAAGAGACAGGGCCCGGTGTGGATTGGAGACAGGGCCCGGTGTGGATAAGAGACAGGGCCCGGTGTGGATAAGAGACAGGGCCCGGTGTGGATAAGAGACAGGGCCCGGTGTGGATTGGAGACAGGGCCCGGTGTGGATTGGAGACAGGGCCCGGTGTGGAGTGGAGGCAGGGCCCGGTGTGGATAAGAGACAGGGCCCGGTGTGGATAAGAGGCAGGGCCCGGTGTGGATAAGAGACAGGGCCCGGTGTGGATAAGAGACAGGGCCCGGTGTGGATAAGAGGCAGGGCCCGGTGTGGATAAGAGGCAGGGCCCTGTTTGGATAAGAGGCAGGGCCCTGTTTGGATAAGAGGCAGGGCCCGGTGTGGATAAGAGACAGGGCCCGGTGTGGATTGGAGACAGGGCCCGGTGTGGATTGGAGGCAGGGCCCGGTGTGGATAAGAGACAGGGCCCGGTGTGGATAAGAGACAGGGCCCGGTGTGGATAAGAGACAGGGCCCGGTGTGGATTGGAGGCAGGGCCCGGTGTGGAGTGGAGACAGGGCCCGGTGTGGAGTGGAGACAGGGCCCGGTGTGGATAAGAGACAGGGCCCGGTGTGGAGTGGAGACAGGGCCCGGTGTGGAGTGGAGACAGGGCCCGGTGTGGAGTGGAGACAGGGCCCGGTGTGGATAAGAGGCAGGGCCCGGTGTGGAGTGGAGACAGGGCCCGGTGTGGATAAGAGACAGGGCCCGGTGTGGATAAGAGACAGGGCCCGGTGTGGATAAGAGACAGGGCCCGGTGTGGATAAGAGACAGGGCCCGGTGTGGATAAGAGACAGGGCCCGGTGTGGATAAGAGGCAGGGCCCGGTGTGGATAAGAGGCAGGGCCCGGTGTGGATAAGAGGCAGGGCCCGGTGTGGATAAGAGGCAGGGCCCGGTGTGGATAAGAGGCAGGGCCCGGTGTGGATAAGAGACAGGGCCCGGTGTGGATTGGAGGCAGGGCCCGGTGTGGATAAGAGACAGGGCCCGGTGTGGATTGGAGGCAGGGCCCGGTGTGGATTGGAGGCAGGGCCCGGTGTGGAGTGGAGACAGGGCCCGGTGTGGAGTGGAGACAGGGCCCGGTGTGGAGTGGAGACAGGGCCCGGTGTGGAGTGGAGACAGGGCCCGGTGTGGAGTGGAGACAGGGCCCGGTGTGGATAAGAGACAGGGCCCGGTGTGGATAAGAGGCAGGGCCCGGTGTGGAGTGGAGACAGGGCCCGGTGTGGAGTGGAGACAGGGCCCGGTGTGGAGTGGAGACAGGGCCCGGTGTGGATAAGAGACAGGGCCCGGTGTGGATAAGAGACAGGGCCCGGTGTGGATAAGAGACAGGGCCCGGTGTGGATAAGAGACAGGGCCCGGTGTGGATAAGAGACAGGGCCCGGTGTGGATAAGAGGCAGGGCCCGGTGTGGATAAGAGGCAGGGCCCGGTGTGGATAAGAGACAGGGCCCGGTGTGGATAAGAGACAGGGCCCGGTGTGGATAAGAGACAGGGCCCGGTGTGGATGGGGGCAGGGCCCGGTGTGGATAAGAGACAGGGCCCGGTGTGGAGTGGAGGCAGGGCCCGGTGTGGATAAGAGACAGGGCCCGGTGTGGATAAGAGACAGGGCCCGGTGTGGATAAGAGACAGGGCCCGGTGTGGATAAGAGGCAGGGCCCGGTGTGGAGTGGAGGCAGGGCCCGGTGTGGATAAGAGACAGGGCCCGGTGTGGATAAGAGACAGGGCCCGGTGTGGATAAGAGACAGGGCCCGGTGTGGATAAGAGACAGGGCCCGGTGTGGATTGGAGACAGGGCCCGGTGTGGATTGGAGACAGGGCCCGGTGTGGAGTGGAGGCAGGGCCCGGTGTGGAGTGGAGGCAGGGCCCGGTGTGGATAAGAGACAGGGCCCGGTGTGGATAAGAGACAGGGCCCGGTGTGGATAAGAGACAGGGCCCGGTGTGGATAAGAGACAGGGCCCGGTGTGGATTGGAGGCAGGGCCCGGTGTGGATAAGAGACAGGGCCCGGTGTGGATAAGAGGCAGGGCCCGGTGTGGATAAGAGACAGGGCCCGGTGTGGATAAGAGACAGGGCCCGGTGTGGATAAGAGACAGGGCCCGGTGTGGATTGGAGACAGGGCCCGGTGTGGATAAGAGGCAGGGCCCGGTGTGGATAAGAGGCAGGGCCCGGTGTGGATAAGAGACAGGGCCCGGTGTGGATAAGAGGCAGGGCCCGGTGTGGATAAGAGACAGGGCCCGGTGTGGATAAGAGGCAGGGCCCGGTGTGGATAAGAGGCAGGGCCCGGTGTGGATAAGAGGCAGGGCCCGGTGTGGATAAGAGACAGGGCCCGGTGTGGATTGGAGACAGGGCCCGGTGTGGATTGGAGGCAGGGCCCGGTGTGGATAAGAGACAGGGCCCGGTGTGGATAAGAGACAGGGCCCGGTGTGGATAAGAGACAGGGCCCGGTGTGGATTGGAGGCAGGGCCCGGTGTGGAGTGGAGACAGGGCCCGGTGTGGAGTGGAGACAGGGCCCGGTGTGGATAAGAGACAGGGCCCGGTGTGGAGTGGAGACAGGGCCCGGTGTGGAGTGGAGACAGGGCCCGGTGTGGAGTGGAGACAGGGCCCGGTGTGGATAAGAGGCAGGGCCCGGTGTGGAGTGGAGACAGGGCCCGGTGTGGAGTGGAGACAGGGCCCGGTGTGGAGTGGAGACAGGGCCCGGTGTGGATAAGAGACAGGGCCCGGTGTGGATAAGAGACAGGGCCCGGTGTGGATAAGAGACAGGGCCCGGTGTGGATAAGAGGCAGGGCCCGGTGTGGATAAGAGGCAGGGCCCGGTGTGGATAAGAGGCAGGGCCCGGTGTGGATAAGAGGCAGGGCCCGGTGTGGATAAGAGGCAGGGCCCGGTGTGGATAGGAGACAGGGCCCGGTGTGGATTGGAGGCAGGGCCCGGTGTGGATAAGAGACAGGGCCCGGTGTGGATTGGAGGCAGGGCCCGGTGTGGATTGGAGGCAGGGCCCGGTGTGGAGTGGAGACAGGGCCCGGTGTGGAGTGGAGACAGGGCCCGGTGTGGAGTGGAGACAGGGCCCGGTGTGGAGTGGAGACAGGGCCCGGTGTGGAGTGGAGACAGGGCCCGGTGTGGATAAGAGACAGGGCCCGGTGTGGATAAGAGGCAGGGCCCGGTGTGGAGTGGAGACAGGGCCCGGTGTGGAGTGGAGACAGGGCCCGGTGTGGAGTGGAGACAGGGCCCGGTGTGGAGTGGAGACAGGGCCCGGTGTGGATAAGAGACAGGGCCCGGTGTGGATAAGAGACAGGGCCCGGTGTGGATAAGAGACAGGGCCCGGTGTGGATAAGAGACAGGGCCCGGTGTGGATAAGAGGCAGGGCCCGGTGTGGATAAGAGGCAGGGCCCGGTGTGGATAAGAGACAGGGCCCGGTGTGGATAAGAGACAGGGCCCGGTGTGGATAAGAGACAGGGCCCGGTGTGGATGGGGGCAGGGCCCGGTGTGGATAAGAGACAGGGCCCGGTGTGGAGTGGAGGCAGGGCCCGGTGTGGATAAGAGACAGGGCCCGGTGTGGATAAGAGACAGGGCCCGGTGTGGATAAGAGACAGGGCCCGGTGTGGATAAGAGGCAGGGCCCGGTGTGGAGTGGAGGCAGGGCCCGGTGTGGATAAGAGACAGGGCCCGGTGTGGATAAGAGACAGGGCCCGGTGTGGATAAGAGACAGGGCCCGGTGTGGATAAGAGACAGGGCCCGGTGTGGATTGGAGACAGGGCCCGGTGTGGATTGGAGACAGGGCCCGGTGTGGAGTGGAGGCAGGGCCCGGTGTGGAGTGGAGGCAGGGCCCGGTGTGGATAAGAGACAGGGCCCGGTGTGGATAAGAGACAGGGCCCGGTGTGGATAAGAGACAGGGCCCGGTGTGGATAAGAGACAGGGCCCGGTGTGGATTGGAGGCAGGGCCCGGTGTGGATAAGAGACAGGGCCCGGTGTGGATAAGAGGCAGGGCCCGGTGTGGATAAGAGACAGGGCCCGGTGTGGATAAGAGACAGGGCCCGGTGTGGATAAGAGACAGGGCCCGGTGTGGATTGGAGACAGGGCCCGGTGTGGATAAGAGGCAGGGCCCGGTGTGGATAAGAGGCAGGGCCCGGTGTGGATAAGAGACAGGGCCCGGTGTGGATAAGAGGCAGGGCCCGGTGTGGATAAGAGACAGGGCCCGGTGTGGATAAGAGGCAGGGCCCGGTGTGGATAAGAGGCAGGGCCCGGTGTGGATAAGAGGCAGGGCCCGGTGTGGATAAGAGACAGGGCCCGGTGTGGATAAGAGGCAGGGCCCGGTGTGGATTGGAGGCAGGGCCCGGTGTGGATAAGAGACAGGGCCCGGTGTGGATTGGAGACAGGGCCCGGTGTGGATAGGAGACAGGGCCCGGTGTGGATAAGAGACAGGGCCCGGTGTGGATAAGAGACAGGGCCCGGTGTGGATAAGAGACAGGGCCCGGTGTGGATAAGAGACAGGGCCCGGTGTGGATTGGAGACAGGGCCCGGTGTGGAGTGGAGGCAGGGCCCGGGGTGGATAAGAGACAGGGCCCGGTGTGGATAAGAGACAGGGCCCGGTGTGGATAAGAGACAGGGCCCGGTGTGGAGTGGAGACAGGGCCCGGTGTGGAGTGGAGGCAGGGCCCGGTGTGGATAAGAGACAGGGCCCGGTGTGGATAAGAGACAGGGCCCGGTGTGGATAAGAGACAGGGCCCGGTGTGGATAAGAGACAGGGCCCGGTGTGGATTGGAGACAGGGCCCGGTGTGGATTGGAGACAGGGCCCGGTGTGGATTGGAGACAGGGCCCGGTGTGGATTGGAGACAGGGCCCGGTGTGGATAAGAGACAGGGCCCGGTGTGGATAAGAGACAGGGCCCGGTGTGGATAAGAGGCAGGGCCCGGTGTGGATAAGAGACAGGGCCCGGTGTGGATAAGAGGCAGGGCCCGGTGTGGATAAGAGGCAGGGCCCGGTGTGGATAAGAGGCAGGGCCCGGTGTGGATAAGAGACAGGGCCCGGTGTGGATAAGAGGCAGGGCCCGGTGTGGATAAGAGGCAGGGCCCGGTGTGGATAAGAGGCAGGGCCCTGTTTGGATAAGAGGCAGGGCCCGGTGTGGATAAGAGACAGGGCCCGGTGTGGATAAGAGACAGGGCCCGGTGTGGATAAGAGACAGGGCCCGGTGTGGATTGGAGGCAGGGCCCGGTGTGGAGTGGAGGCAGGGCCCGGTGTGGATAAGAGACAGGGCCCGGTGTGGATAAGAGACAGGGCCCGGTGTGGATAAGAGACAGGGCCCTGTGTGGATTGGAGGCAGGGCCCTGTTTGGATAAGAGGCAGGGCCCGGTGTGGATAAGAGACAGGGCCCGGTGTGGATAAGAGACAGGGCCCGGTGTGGATAAGAGACAGGGCCCGGTGTGGATAAGAGACAGGGCCCGGTGTGGATAAGAGACAGGGCCCGGTGTGGATAAGAGACAGGGCCCGGTGTGGATAAGAGACAGGGCCCGGTGTGGATAAGAGGCAGGGCCCGGTGTGGATAAGAGACAGGGCCCGGTGTGGATAAGAGACAGGGCCCGGTGTGGATAAGAGACAGGGCCCGGTGTGGATAAGAGACAGGGCCCGGTGTGGATAAGAGACAGGGCCCGGTGTGGATAAGAGACAGGGCCCGGTGTGGATTGGAGGCAGGGCCCGGTGTGGATAAGAGACAGGGCCCGGTGTGGATAAGAGACAGGGCCCGGTGTGGAGTGGAGGCAGGGCCCTGTTTGGATAAGAGGCAGGGCCCGGTGTGGATAAGAGACAGGGCCCGGTGTGGATAAGAGACAGGGCCCGGTGTGGATTGGAGGCAGGGCCCGGTGTGGATAAGAGACAGGGCCCGGTGTGGATAAGAGGCAGGGCCCGGTGTGGATAAGAGGCAGGGCCCGGTGTGGATAAGAGACAGGGCCCGGTGTGGATAAGAGACAGGGCCCGGTGTGGATAAGAGACAGGGCCCGGTGTGGATTGGAGGCAGGGCCCGGTGTGGATTGGAGGCAGGGCCCGGTGTGGATAAGAGACAGGGCCCGGTGTGGATAAGAGACAGGGCCCTGTGTGGATAAGAGGCAGGGCCCGGTGTGGATAAGAGACAGGGCCCGGTGTGGATAAGAGGCAGGGTCCGGTGTGGATAAGAGACAGGGCCCTGTGTGGATTGGAGGCAGGGCCCTGTTTGGATAAGAGGCAGGGCCCGGTGTGGATAAGAGACAGGGCCCGGTGTGGATAAGAGACAGGGCCCGGTGTGGATTGGAGGCAGGGCCCGGTGTGGATAAGAGACAGGGCCCGGTGTGGATAAGAGGCAGGGCCCGGTGTGGATAAGAGGCAGGGCCCGGTGTGGATAAGACAGCAGGGCCCGGTGTGGATAAGAGACAGGGCCCGGTGTGGATAAGAGACAGGGCCCGGTGTGGATAAGAGACAGGGCCCTGTGTGGATAAGAGACAGGGCCCGGTGTGGATAAGAGACAGGGCCCGGTGTGGATAAGAGACAGGGCCCGGTGTGGATAAGAGACAGGGCCCGGTGTGGATAAGAGGCAGGGCCCGGTGTGGATAAGAGGCAGGGCCCGGTGTGGATAAGAGGCAGGGCCCGGTGTGGATAAGAGACAGGGCCCGGTGTGGATAAGAGGCAGGGCCCGGTGTGGATAAGAGACAGGGCCCGGTGTGGATAAGAGGCAGGGTCCGGTGTGGATAAGAGACAGGGCCCTGTGTGGATTGGAGGCAGGGCCCTGTTTGGATAAGAGGCAGGGCCCTGTTTGGATAAGAGGCACGGCCCGGTGTGGATAAGAGACAGGGCCCGGTGTGGATTGGAGGCAGGGCCCGGTGTGGATTGGAGGCAGGGCCCGGTGTGGATAAGAGACAGGGCCCGGTGTGGATAAGAGACAGGGCCCGGTGTGGATAAGAGACAGGGCCCGGTGTGGATAAGAGGCAGGGCCCGGTGTGGATAAGAGGCAGGGCCCGGTGTGGATAAGAGACAGGGCCCGGTGTGGATAAGAGACAGGGCCCGGTGTGGATAAGAGGCAGGGCCCGGTGTGGATAAGAGGCAGGGCCCGGTGTGGATAAGAGACAGGGCCCGGTGTGGATAAGAGACAGGGCCCGGTGTGGATAAGAGACAGGGCCCGGTGTGGATAAGAGACAGGGCCCGGTGTGGATAAGAGACAGGGCCCGGTGTGGATAAGAGACAGGGCCCGGTGTGGATAAGAGGCAGGGCCCGGTGTGGATAAGAGACAGGGCCCGGTGTGGATAAGAGACAGGGCCCGGTGTGGATAAGAGACAGGGCCCGGTGTGGATAAGAGACAGGGCCCGGTGTGGATAAGAGACAGGGCCCGGTGTGGATAAGAGACAGGGCCCGGTGTGGATAAGAGACAGGGCCCGGTGTGGATAAGAGGCAGGGCCCGGTGTGGATAAGAGACAGGGCCCGGTGTGGATAAGAGGCAGGGCCCGGTGTGGATAAGAGGCAGGGCCCGGTGTGGATTGGAGGCAGGGCCCTGTTTGGATTGGAGGCAGGGCCCGGTGTGGAGTGGAGGCAGGGCCCGGTGTGGATAAGAGACAGGGCCCGGTGTGGATAAGAGACAGGGCCCTGTGTGGATTGGAGACAGGGCCCGGTGTGGATGGGAGGGAGGGCCCGGTGTGGAGTGGAGGCAGGGCCCGGTGTGGATAAGAGACAGGGCCCTGTGTGGATTGGAGGCAGGGCCCGGTATGGATAAGAGGCAGGGCCCGGTGTGGATAAGAGACAGGGCCCGGTGTGGATAAGAGACAGGGCCCGGTGTGGATTGGAGGCAGGGCCCGGTGTGGATGGGGGCAGGGCCCGGTGTGGATAAGAGACAGGGCCCGGTGTGGATAAGAGACAGGGCCCGGTGTGGATTGGAGACAGGGCCCGGTGTGGATTGGAGACAGGGCCCGGTGTGGATTGGAGGCAGGGCCCGGTGTGGATAAGAGACAGGGCCCGGTGTGGATAAGAGACAGGGCCCGGTGTGGATAAGAGACAGGGCCCGGTGTGGATAAGAGACAGGGCCCGGTGTGGATAAGAGACAGGGCCCGGTGTGGATTGGAGGCAGGGCCCGGTGTGGAGTGGAGACAGGGCCCGGTGTGGAGTGGAGACAGGGCCCGGTGTGGAGTGGAGACAGGGCCCGGTGTGGAGTGGAGACAGGGCCCGGTGTGGATAAGAGACAGGGCCCGGTGTGGATAAGAGACAGGGCCCGGTGTGGATAAGAGACAGGGCCCGGTGTGGATAAGAGACAGGGCCCGGTGTGGAGTGGAGACAGGGCCCGGTGTGGATAAGAGGCAGGGCCCGGTGTGGATAAGAGGCAGGGCCCGGTGTGGAGTGGAGACAGGGCCCGGTGTGGATAAGAGACAGGGCCCGGTGTGGATAAGAGACAGGGCCCGGTGTGGATAAGAGACAGGGCCCGGTGTGGATAAGAGACAGGGCCCGGTGTGGATAAGAGACAGGGCCCGGTGTGGATAAGAGACAGGGCCCGGTGTGGATAAGAGACAGGGCCCGGTGTGGATAAGAGACAGGGCCCGGTGTGGATAAGAGGCAGGGCCCGGTGTGGATAAGAGGCAGGGCCCGGTGTGGATAAGAGACAGGGCCCGGTGTGGATAAGAGACAGGGCCCGGTGTGGATTGGAGGCAGGGCCCGGTGTGGATAAGAGACAGGGCCCGGTGTGGATTGGAGACAGGGCCCGGTGTGGATAAGAGACAGGGCCCGGTGTGGATAAGAGACAGGGCCCGGTGTGGATTGGAGACAGGGCCCGGTGTGGATTGGAGACAGGGCCCGGTGTGGAGTGGAGGCAGGGCCCGGTGTGGATAAGAGACAGGGCCCGGTGTGGATAAGAGGCAGGGCCCGGTGTGGATAAGAGACAGGGCCCGGTGTGGATAAGAGACAGGGCCCGGTGTGGATAAGAGGCAGGGCCCGGTGTGGATAAGAGGCAGGGCCCTGTTTGGATAAGAGGCAGGGCCCTGTTTGGATAAGAGGCAGGGCCCTGTTTGGATAAGAGGCAGGGCCCGGTGTGGATAAGAGACAGGGCCCGGTGTGGAGTGGAGACAGGGCCCGGTGTGGAGTGGAGACAGGGCCCGGTGTGGAGTGGAGACAGGGCCCGGTGTGGATAAGAGGCAGGGCCCGGTGTGGAGTGGAGACAGGGCCCGGTGTGGATAAGAGACAGGGCCCGGTGTGGATAAGAGACAGGGCCCGGTGTGGATAAGAGACAGGGCCCGGTGTGGATAAGAGACAGGGCCCGGTGTGGATAAGAGACAGGGCCCGGTGTGGATAAGAGACAGGGCCCGGTGTGGATAAGAGACAGGGCCCGGTGTGGATAAGAGGCAGGGCCCGGTGTGGATAAGAGGCAGGGCCCGGTGTGGATAAGAGGCAGGGCCCGGTGTGGATAAGAGGCAGGGCCCGGTGTGGATAAGAGGCAGGGCCCGGTGTGGATAAGAGACAGGGCCCGGTGTGGATTGGAGGCAGGGCCCGGTGTGGATAAGAGACAGGGCCCGGTGTGGATTGGAGGCAGGGCCCGGTGTGGATTGGAGGCAGGGCCCGGTGTGGAGTGGAGACAGGGCCCGGTGTGGAGTGGAGACAGGGCCCGGTGTGGAGTGGAGACAGGGCCCGGTGTGGAGTGGAGACAGGGCCCGGTGTGGAGTGGAGACAGGGCCCGGTGTGGAGTGGAGACAGGGCCCGGTGTGGATAAGAGACAGGGCCCGGTGTGGATAAGAGGCAGGGCCCGGTGTGGAGTGGAAACAGGGCCCGGTGTGGAGTGGAGACAGGGCCCGGTGTGGATAAGAGACAGGGCCCGGTGTGGATAAGAGACAGGGCCCGGTGTGGATAAGAGACAGGGCCCGGTGTGGATAAGAGACAGGGCCCGGTGTGGATAAGAGACAGGGCCCGGTGTGGATAAGAGGCAGGGCCCGGTGTGGATAAGAGGCAGGGCCCGGTGTGGATAAGAGGCAGGGCCCGGTGTGGATAAGAGGCAGGGCCCGGTGTGGATAAGAGACAGGGCCCGGTGTGGATAAGAGACAGGGCCCGGTGTGGATAAGAGACAGGGCCCGGTGTGGATGGGGGCAGGGCCCGGTGTGGATAAGAGACAGGGCCCGGTGTGGATAAGAGGCAGGGCCCGGTGTGGAGTGGAGGCAGGGCCCGGTGTGGATAAGAGACAGGGCCCGGTGTGGATAAGAGACAGGGCCCGGTGTGGATAAGAGACAGGGCCCGGTGTGGATAAGAGACAGGGCCCGGTGTGGATTGGAGACAGGGCCCGGTGTGGATTGGAGACAGGGCCCGGTGTGGAGTGGAGGCAGGGCCCGGTGTGGATAAGAGACAGGGCCCGGTGTGGATAAGAGACAGGGCCCGGTGTGGATAAGAGACAGGGCCCGGTGTGGATAAGAGACAGGGCCCGGTGTGGATAAGAGACAGGGCCCGGTGTGGATTGGAGACAGGGCCCGGTGTGGATTGGAGACAGGGCCCGGTGTGGAGTGGAGGCAGGGCCCGGTGTGGATAGGAGACAGGGCCCGGTGTGGATAAGAGGCAGGGCCCGGTGTGGATAAGAGACAGGGCCCGGTGTGGATAAGAGACAGGGCCCGGTGTGGATAAGAGGCAGGGCCCGGTGTGGATAAGAGGCAGGGCCCTGTTTGGATAAGAGGCAGGGCCCTGTTTGGATAAGAGGCAGGGCCCGGTGTGGATAAGAGACAGGGCCCGGTGTGGATTGGAGGCAGGGCCCGGTGTGGATTGGAGGCAGGGCCCGGTGTGGAGTGGAGACAGGGCCCGGTGTGGAGTGGAGACAGGGCCCGGTGTGGAGTGGAGACAGGGCCCGGTGTGGAGTGGAGACAGGGCCCGGTGTGGAGTGGAGACAGGGCCCGGTGTGGAGTGGAGACAGGGCCCGGTGTGGATAAGAGACAGGGCCCGGTGTGGATAAGAGGCAGGGCCCGGTGTGGAGTGGAGACAGGGCCCGGTGTGGAGTGGAGACAGGGCCCGGTGTGGAGTGGAGACAGGGCCCGGTGTGGATAAGAGACAGGGCCCGGTGTGGATAAGAGACAGGGCCCGGTGTGGATAAGAGACAGGGCCCGGTGTGGATAAGAGACAGGGCCCGGTGTGGATAAGAGACAGGGCCCGGTGTGGATAAGAGGCAGGGCCCGGTGTGGATAAGAGGCAGGGCCCGGTGTGGATAAGAGGCAGGGCCCGGTGTGGATAAGAGACAGGGCCCGGTGTGGATAAGAGACAGGGCCCGGTGTGGATAAGAGACAGGGCCCGGTGTGGATGGGGGCAGGGCCCGGTGTGGATAAGAGACAGGGCCCGGTGTGGATAAGAGGCAGGGCCCGGTGTGGAGTGGAGGCAGGGCCCGGTGTGGATAAGAGACAGGGCCCGGTGTGGATAAGAGACAGGGCCCGGTGTGGATAAGAGACAGGGCCCGGTGTGGATAAGAGACAGGGCCCGGTGTGGATTGGAGACAGGGCCCGGTGTGGATTGGAGACAGGGCCCGGTGTGGAGTGGAGGCAGGGCCCGGTGTGGATAAGAGACAGGGCCCGGTGTGGATAAGAGACAGGGCCCGGTGTGGATAAGAGACAGGGCCCGGTGTGGATAAGAGACAGGGCCCGGTGTGGATAAGAGACAGGGCCCGGTGTGGATTGGAGACAGGGCCCGGTGTGGATTGGAGACAGGGCCCGGTGTGGAGTGGAGGCAGGGCCCGGTGTGGATAGGAGACAGGGCCCGGTGTGGATAAGAGGCAGGGCCCGGTGTGGATAAGAGACAGGGCCCGGTGTGGATAAGAGACAGGGCCCGGTGTGGATAAGAGGCAGGGCCCGGTGTGGATAAGAGGCAGGGCCCTGTTTGGATAAGAGGCAGGGCCCTGTTTGGATAAGAGGCAGGGCCCGGTGTGGATAAGAGACAGGGCCCGGTGTGGATTGGAGGCAGGGCCCGGTGTGGATTGGAGGCAGGGCCCGGTGTGGATAAGAGACAGGGCCCGGTGTGGATAAGAGACAGGGCCCGGTGTGGAGTGGAGACAGGGCCCGGTGTGGAGTGGAGACAGGGCCCGGTGTGGATAAGAGACAGGGCCCGGTGTGGAGTGGAGACAGGGCCCGGTGTGGAGTGGAGACAGGGCCCGGTGTGGAGTGGAGACAGGGCCCGGTGTGGATAAGAGGCAGGGCCCGGTGTGGAGTGGAGACAGGGCCCGGTGTGGATAAGAGACAGGGCCCGGTGTGGATAAGAGACAGGGCCCGGTGTGGATAAGAGACAGGGCCCGGTGTGGATAAGAGACAGGGCCCGGTGTGGATAAGAGACAGGGCCCGGTGTGGATAAGAGACAGGGCCCGGTGTGGATAAGAGACAGGGCCCGGTGTGGATAAGAGGCAGGGCCCGGTGTGGATAAGAGACAGGGCCCGGTGTGGATAAGAGGCAGGGCCCGGTGTGGATAAGAGGCAGGGCCCGGTGTGGATAAGAGGCAGGGCCCGGTGTGGATAAGAGGCAGGGCCCGGTGTGGATAAGAGGCAGGGCCCGGTGTGGATAAGAGACAGGGCCCGGTGTGGATTGGAGGCAGGGCCCGGTGTGGATAAGAGACAGGGCCCGGTGTGGATTGGAGGCAGGGCCCGGTGTGGATTGGAGGCAGGGCCCGGTGTGGAGTGGAGACAGGGCCCGGTGTGGAGTGGAGACAGGGCCCGGTGTGGAGTGGAGACAGGGCCCGGTGTGGAGTGGAGACAGGGCCCGGTGTGGAGTGGAGACAGGGCCCGGTGTGGATAAGAGGCAGGGCCCGGTGTGGAGTGGAGACAGGGCCCGGTGTGGAGTGGAGACAGGGCCCGGTGTGGAGTGGAGACAGGGCCCGGTGTGGATAAGAGACAGGGCCCGGTGTGGATAAGAGACAGGGCCCGGTGTGGATAAGAGACAGGGCCCGGTGTGGATAAGAGACAGGGCCCGGTGTGGATAAGAGACAGGGCCCGGTGTGGATAAGAGACAGGGCCCGGTGTGGATAAGAGGCAGGGCCCGGTGTGGATAAGAGGCAGGGCCCGGTGTGGATAAGAGGCAGGGCCCGGTGTGGATAAGAGACAGGGCCCGGTGTGGATAAGAGACAGGGCCCGGTGTGGATAAGAGACAGGGCCCGGTGTGGATGGGGGCAGGGCCCGGTGTGGATAAGAGACAGGGCCCGGTGTGGATAAGAGGCAGGGCCCGGTGTGGAGTGGAGGCAGGGCCCGGTGTGGATAAGAGACAGGGCCCGGTGTGGATAAGAGACAGGGCCCGGTGTGGATAAGAGACAGGGCCCGGTGTGGATAAGAGACAGGGCCCGGTGTGGATTGGAGACAGGGCCCGGTGTGGATTGGAGACAGGGCCCGGTGTGGAGTGGAGGCAGGGCCCGGTGTGGATAAGAGACAGGGCCCGGTGTGGATAAGAGACAGGGCCCGGTGTGGATAAGAGACAGGGCCCGGTGTGGATAAGAGACAGGGCCCGGTGTGGATAAGAGACAGGGCCCGGTGTGGATAAGAGACAGGGCCCGGTGTGGATTGGAGACAGGGCCCGGTGTGGATTGGAGACAGGGCCCGGTGTGGAGTGGAGGCAGGGCCCGGTGTGGATAAGAGACAGGGCCCGGTGTGGATAAGAGACAGGGCCCGGTGTGGATAAGAGACAGGGCCCGGTGTGGATAAGAGACAGGGCCCGGTGTGGATAAGAGACAGGGCCCGGTGTGGATTGGAGACAGGGCCCGGTGTGGATAAGAGGCAGGGCCCGGTGTGGATAAGAGGCAGGGCCCGGTGTGGATAAGAGACAGGGCCCGGTGTGGATAAGAGGCAGGGCCCGGTGTGGATAAGAGACAGGGCCCGGTGTGGATAAGAGGCAGGGCCCGGTGTGGATAAGAGGCAGGGCCCGGTGTGGATAAGAGGCAGGGCCCGGTGTGGATAAGAGACAGGGCCCGGTGTGGATAAGAGGCAGGGCCCGGTGTGGATTGGAGGCAGGGCCCGGTGTGGATAAGAGACAGGGCCCGGTGTGGATTGGAGACAGGGCCCGGTGTGGATAGGAGACAGGGCCCGGTGTGGATAAGAGACAGGGCCCGGTGTGGATAAGAGACAGGGCCCGGTGTGGATAAGAGACAGGGCCCGGTGTGGATAAGAGACAGGGCCCGGTGTGGATTGGAGACAGGGCCCGGTGTGGAGTGGAGGCAGGGCCCGGGGTGGATAAGAGACAGGGCCCGGTGTGGATAAGAGACAGGGCCCGGTGTGGATAAGAGACAGGGCCCGGTGTGGAGTGGAGACAGGGCCCGGTGTGGAGTGGAGGCAGGGCCCGGTGTGGATAAGAGACAGGGCCCGGTGTGGATAAGAGACAGGGCCCGGTGTGGATAAGAGACAGGGCCCGGTGTGGATAAGAGACAGGGCCCGGTGTGGATTGGAGACAGGGCCCGGTGTGGATTGGAGACAGGGCCCGGTGTGGATAAGAGACAGGGCCCGGTGTGGATAAGAGACAGGGCCCGGTGTGGATAAGAGACAGGGCCCGGTGTGGATAAGAGGCAGGGCCCGGTGTGGATAAGAGACAGGGCCCGGTGTGGATAAGAGGCAGGGCCCGGTGTGGATAAGAGGCAGGGCCCGGTGTGGATAAGAGGCAGGGCCCGGTGTGGATAAGAGACAGGGCCCGGTGTGGATAAGAGGCAGGGCCCGGTGTGGATAAGAGGCAGGGCCCGGTGTGGATAAGAGGCAGGGCCCTGTTTGGATAAGAGGCAGGGCCCGGTGTGGATAAGAGGCAGGGCCCTGTTTGGATAAGAGGCAGGGCCCTGTTTGGATAAGAGGCAGGGCCCGGTGTGGATAAGAGACAGGGCCCGGTGTGGATTGGAGGCAGGGCCCGGTGTGGATAAGAGACAGGGCCCGGTGTGGATGGGGGCAGGGCCCGGTGTGGATAAGAGACAGGGCCCGGTGTGGATAAGAGGCAGGGCCCGGTGTGGAGTGGAGGCAGGGCCCGGTGTGGATAAGAGACAGGGCCCGGTGTGGATAAGAGACAGGGCCCGGTGTGGATAAGAGACAGGGCCCGGTGTGGATAAGAGACAGGGCCCGGTGTGGATTGGAGACAGGGCCCGGTGTGGATTGGAGACAGGGCCCGGTGTGGAGTGGAGGCAGGGCCCGGTGTGGATAAGAGACAGGGCCCGGTGTGGATAAGAGGCAGGGCCCGGTGTGGATAAGAGACAGGGCCCGGTGTGGATAAGAGACAGGGCCCGGTGTGGATAAGAGGCAGGGCCCGGTGTGGATAAGAGGCAGGGCCCTGTTTGGATAAGAGGCAGGGCCCTGTTTGGATAAGAGGCAGGGCCCGGTGTGGATAAGAGACAGGGCCCGGTGTGGATTGGAGACAGGGCCCGGTGTGGATTGGAGGCAGGGCCCGGTGTGGATAAGAGACAGGGCCCGGTGTGGATAAGAGACAGGGCCCGGTGTGGATAAGAGACAGGGCCCGGTGTGGATTGGAGGCAGGGCCCGGTGTGGAGTGGAGACAGGGCCCGGTGTGGAGTGGAGACAGGGCCCGGTGTGGATAGGAGACAGGGCCCGGTGTGGATAAGAGACAGGGCCCGGTGTGGATAAGAGACAGGGCCCGGTGTGGAGTGGAGACAGGGCCCGGTGTGGAGTGGAGACAGGGCCCGGTGTGGAGTGGAGACAGGGCCCGGTGTGGAGTGGAGACAGGGCCCGGTGTGGATAAGAGACAGGGCCCGGTGTGGATAAGAGACAGGGCCCGGTGTGGATAAGAGACAGGGCCCGGTGTGGAGTGGAGACAGGGCCCGGTGTGGAGTGGAGACAGGGCCCGGTGTGGAGTGGAGACAGGGCCCGGTGTGGATAAGAGACAGGGCCCGGTGTGGATAAGAGGCAGGGCCCGGTGTGGAGTGGAGACAGGGCCCGGTGTGGATAAGAGACAGGGCCCGGTGTGGATAAGAGACAGGGCCCGGTGTGGATAAGAGACAGGGCCCGGTGTGGATAAGAGACAGGGCCCGGTGTGGATAAGAGACAGGGCCCGGTGTGGATAAGAGGCAGGGCCCGGTGTGGATAAGAGGCAGGGCCCGGTGTGGATAAGAGACAGGGCCCGGTGTGGATAAGAGACAGGGCCCGGTGTGGATTGGAGGCAGGGCCCGGTGTGGATAAGAGACAGGGCCCGGTGTGGATGGGGGCAGGGCCCGGTGTGGATAAGAGACAGGGCCCGGTGTGGATAAGAGGCAGGGCCCGGTGTGGAGTGGAGGCAGGGCCCGGTGTGGATAAGAGACAGGGCCCGGTGTGGATAAGAGACAGGGCCCGGTGTGGATAAGAGACAGGGCCCGGTGTGGATAAGAGGCAGGGCCCGGTGTGGATAAGGGACAGGGCCCGGTGTGGATAAGAGGCAGGGCCCGGTGTGGATAAGAGGCAGGGCCCGGTGTGGATAAGAGGCAGGGCCCTGTTTGGATAAGAGGCAGGGCCCGGTGTGGATAAGAGGCAGGGCCCTGTTTGGATAAGAGGCAGGGCCCTGTTTGGATAAGAGGCAGGGCCCGGTGTGGATAAGAGACAGGGCCCGGTGTGGATTGGAGGCAGGGCCCGGTGTGGATAAGAGACAGGGCCCGGTGTGGATGGGGGCAGGGCCCGGTGTGGATAAGAGACAGGGCCCGGTGTGGATAAGAGGCAGGGCCCGGTGTGGAGTGGAGGCAGGGCCCGGTGTGGATAAGAGACAGGGCCCGGTGTGGATGGGGGCAGGGCCCGGTGTGGATAAGAGACAGGGCCCGGTGTGGATAAGAGGCAGGGCCCGGTGTGGAGTGGAGGCAGGGCCCGGTGTGGATAAGAGACAGGGCCCGGTGTGGATAAGAGACAGGGCCCGGTGTGGATAAGAGACAGGGCCCGGTGTGGATAAGAGGCAGGGCCCGGTGTGGATAAGGGACAGGGCCCGGTGTGGATAAGAGGCAGGGCCCGGTGTGGATAAGAGGCAGGGCCCGGTGTGGATAAGAGGCAGGGCCCTGTTTGGATAAGAGGCAGGGCCCGGTGTGGATAAGAGGCAGGGCCCTGTTTGGATAAGAGGCAGGGCCCTGTTTGGATAAGAGGCAGGGCCCGGTGTGGATAAGAGACAGGGCCCGGTGTGGATTGGAGGCAGGGCCCGGTGTGGATAAGAGACAGGGCCCGGTGTGGATGGGGGCAGGGCCCGGTGTGGATAAGAGACAGGGCCCGGTGTGGATAAGAGGCAGGGCCCGGTGTGGAGTGGAGGCAGGGCCCGGTGTGGATAAGAGACAGGGCCCGGTGTGGATAAGAGACAGGGCCCGGTGTGGATAAGAGACAGGGCCCGGTGTGGATAAGAGACAGGGCCCGGTGTGGATAAGAGACAGGGCCCGGTGTGGATAAGAGGCAGGGCCCGGTGTGGATAAGAGGCAGGGCCCGGTGTGGATAAGAGACAGGGCCCGGTGTGGATAAGAGACAGGGCCCGGTGTGGATTGGAGGCAGGGCCCGGTGTGGATAAGAGACAGGGCCCGGTGTGGATGGGGGCAGGGCCCGGTGTGGATAAGAGACAGGGCCCGGTGTGGATAAGAGGCAGGGCCCGGTGTGGAGTGGAGGCAGGGCCCGGTGTGGATAAGAGACAGGGCCCGGTGTGGATAAGAGACAGGGCCCGGTGTGGATAAGAGACAGGGCCCGGTGTGGATAAGAGGCAGGGCCCGGTGTGGATAAGGGACAGGGCCCGGTGTGGATAAGAGGCAGGGCCCGGTGTGGATAAGAGGCAGGGCCCGGTGTGGATAAGAGGCAGGGCCCTGTTTGGATAAGAGGCAGGGCCCGGTGTGGATAAGAGGCAGGGCCCTGTTTGGATAAGAGGCAGGGCCCTGTTTGGATAAGAGGCAGGGCCCGGTGTGGATAAGAGACAGGGCCCGGTGTGGATTGGAGGCAGGGCCCGGTGTGGATAAGAGACAGGGCCCGGTGTGGATGGGGGCAGGGCCCGGTGTGGATAAGAGACAGGGCCCGGTGTGGATAAGAGGCAGGGCCCGGTGTGGAGTGGAGGCAGGGCCCGGTGTGGATAAGAGACAGGGCCCGGTGTGGATGGGGGCAGGGCCCGGTGTGGATAAGAGACAGGGCCCGGTGTGGATAAGAGGCAGGGCCCGGTGTGGAGTGGAGGCAGGGCCCGGTGTGGATAAGAGACAGGGCCCGGTGTGGATAAGAGACAGGGCCCGGTGTGGATAAGAGACAGGGCCCGGTGTGGATAAGAGGCAGGGCCCGGTGTGGATAAGGGACAGGGCCCGGTGTGGATAAGAGGCAGGGCCCGGTGTGGATAAGAGGCAGGGCCCGGTGTGGATAAGAGGCAGGGCCCTGTTTGGATAAGAGGCAGGGCCCGGTGTGGATAAGAGGCAGGGCCCTGTTTGGATAAGAGGCAGGGCCCTGTTTGGATAAGAGGCAGGGCCCGGTGTGGATAAGAGACAGGGCCCGGTGTGGATTGGAGGCAGGGCCCGGTGTGGATAAGAGACAGGGCCCGGTGTGGATGGGGGCAGGGCCCGGTGTGGATAAGAGACAGGGCCCGGTGTGGATAAGAGGCAGGGCCCGGTGTGGAGTGGAGGCAGGGCCCGGTGTGGATAAGAGACAGGGCCCGGTGTGGATAAGAGACAGGGCCCGGTGTGGATAAGAGACAGGGCCCGGTGTGGATAAGAGACAGGGCCCGGTGTGGATTGGAGACAGGGCCCGGTGTGGATTGGAGACAGGGCCCGGTGTGGAGTGGAGGCAGGGCCCGGTGTGGATAAGAGACAGGGCCCGGTGTGGATAAGAGGCAGGGCCCGGTGTGGATAAGAGACAGGGCCCGGTGTGGATAAGAGACAGGGCCCGGTGTGGATAAGAGGCAGGGCCCGGTGTGGATAAGAGGCAGGGCCCTGTTTGGATAAGAGGCAGGGCCCTGTTTGGATAAGAGGCAGGGCCCGGTGTGGATAAGAGACAGGGCCCGGTGTGGATTGGAGACAGGGCCCGGTGTGGATTGGAGGCAGGGCCCGGTGTGGATACGAGACAGGGCCCGGTGTGGATAAGAGACAGGGCCCGGTGTGGATAAGAGACAGGGCCCGGTGTGGATAAGAGACAGGGCCCGGTGTGGATTGGAGACAGGGCCCGGTGTGGATTGGAGACAGGGCCCGGTGTGGAGTGGAGGCAGGGCCCGGTGTGGATAAGAGACAGGGCCCGGTGTGGATAAGAGACAGGGCCCGGTGTGGATAAGAGACAGGGCCCGGTGTGGATAAGAGACAGGGCCCGGTGTGGATAAGAGACAGGGCCCGGTGTGGATTGGAGACAGGGCCCGGTGTGGATTGGAGACAGGGCCCGGTGTGGAGTGGAGGCAGGGCCCGGTGTGGATAGGAGACAGGGCCCGGTGTGGATAAGAGGCAGGGCCCGGTGTGGATAAGAGACAGGGCCCGGTGTGGATAAGAGACAGGGCCCGGTGTGGATAAGAGGCAGGGCCCGGTGTGGATAAGAGGCAGGGCCCTGTTTGGATAAGAGGCAGGGCCCTGTTTGGATAAGAGGCAGGGCCCGGTGTGGATAAGAGACAGGGCCCGGTGTGGATTGGAGGCAGGGCCCGGTGTGGATTGGAGGCAGGGCCCGGTGTGGATAAGAGACAGGGCCCGGTGTGGATAAGAGACAGGGCCCGGTGTGGAGTGGAGACAGGGCCCGGTGTGGAGTGGAGACAGGGCCCGGTGTGGATAAGAGACAGGGCCCGGTGTGGAGTGGAGACAGGGCCCGGTGTGGAGTGGAGACAGGGCCCGGTGTGGAGTGGAGACAGGGCCCGGTGTGGATAAGAGGCAGGGCCCGGTGTGGAGTGGAGACAGGGCCCGGTGTGGATAAGAGACAGGGCCCGGTGTGGATAAGAGACAGGGCCCGGTGTGGATAAGAGACAGGGCCCGGTGTGGATAAGAGACAGGGCCCGGTGTGGATAAGAGACAGGGCCCGGTGTGGATAAGAGACAGGGCCCGGTGTGGATAAGAGACAGGGCCCGGTGTGGATAAGAGGCAGGGCCCGGTGTGGATAAGAGACAGGGCCCGGTGTGGATAAGAGGCAGGGCCCGGTGTGGATAAGAGGCAGGGCCCGGTGTGGATAAGAGGCAGGGCCCGGTGTGGATAAGAGGCAGGGCCCGGTGTGGATAAGAGGCAGGGCCCGGTGTGGATAAGAGACAGGGCCCGGTGTGGATTGGAGGCAGGGCCCGGTGTGGATAAGAGACAGGGCCCGGTGTGGATTGGAGGCAGGGCCCGGTGTGGATTGGAGGCAGGGCCCGGTGTGGAGTGGAGACAGGGCCCGGTGTGGAGTGGAGACAGGGCCCGGTGTGGAGTGGAGACAGGGCCCGGTGTGGAGTGGAGACAGGGCCCGGTGTGGAGTGGAGACAGGGCCCGGTGTGGATAAGAGGCAGGGCCCGGTGTGGAGTGGAGACAGGGCCCGGTGTGGAGTGGAGACAGGGCCCGGTGTGGATAAGAGACAGGGCCCGGTGTGGATAAGAGACAGGGCCCGGTGTGGATAAGAGACAGGGCCCGGTGTGGATAAGAGACAGGGCCCGGTGTGGATAAGAGACAGGGCCCGGTGTGGATAAGAGACAGGGCCCGGTGTGGATAAGAGACAGGGCCCGGTGTGGATAAGAGGCAGGGCCCGGTGTGGATAAGAGGCAGGGCCCGGTGTGGATAAGAGGCAGGGCCCGGTGTGGATAAGAGACAGGGCCCGGTGTGGATAAGAGACAGGGCCCGGTGTGGATAAGAGACAGGGCCCGGTGTGGATGGGGGCAGGGCCCGGTGTGGATAAGAGACAGGGCCCGGTGTGGATAAGAGGCAGGGCCCGGTGTGGAGTGGAGGCAGGGCCCGGTGTGGATAAGAGACAGGGCCCGGTGTGGATAAGAGACAGGGCCCGGTGTGGATAAGAGACAGGGCCCGGTGTGGATAAGAGACAGGGCCCGGTGTGGATTGGAGACAGGGCCCGGTGTGGATTGGAGACAGGGCCCGGTGTGGAGTGGAGGCAGGGCCCGGTGTGGATAAGAGACAGGGCCCGGTGTGGATAAGAGACAGGGCCCGGTGTGGATAAGAGACAGGGCCCGGTGTGGATAAGAGACAGGGCCCGGTGTGGATAAGAGACAGGGCCCGGTGTGGATAAGAGACAGGGCCCGGTGTGGATTGGAGACAGGGCCCGGTGTGGATTGGAGACAGGGCCCGGTGTGGAGTGGAGGCAGGGCCCGGTGTGGATAAGAGACAGGGCCCGGTGTGGATAAGAGACAGGGCCCGGTGTGGATAAGAGACAGGGCCCGGTGTGGATAAGAGACAGGGCCCGGTGTGGATAAGAGACAGGGCCCGGTGTGGATTGGAGACAGGGCCCGGTGTGGATAAGAGGCAGGGCCCGGTGTGGATAAGAGGCAGGGCCCGGTGTGGATAAGAGACAGGGCCCGGTGTGGATAAGAGGCAGGGCCCGGTGTGGATAAGAGACAGGGCCCGGTGTGGATAAGAGGCAGGGCCCGGTGTGGATAAGAGGCAGGGCCCGGTGTGGATAAGAGGCAGGGCCCGGTGTGGATAAGAGACAGGGCCCGGTGTGGATAAGAGGCAGGGCCCGGTGTGGATTGGAGGCAGGGCCCGGTGTGGATAAGAGACAGGGCCCGGTGTGGATTGGAGACAGGGCCCGGTGTGGATAGGAGACAGGGCCCGGTGTGGATAAGAGACAGGGCCCGGTGTGGATAAGAGACAGGGCCCGGTGTGGATAAGAGACAGGGCCCGGTGTGGATAAGAGACAGGGCCCGGTGTGGATTGGAGACAGGGCCCGGTGTGGAGTGGAGGCAGGGCCCGGGGTGGATAAGAGACAGGGCCCGGTGTGGATAAGAGACAGGGCCCGGTGTGGATAAGAGACAGGGCCCGGTGTGGAGTGGAGACAGGGCCCGGTGTGGAGTGGAGGCAGGGCCCGGTGTGGATAAGAGACAGGGCCCGGTGTGGATAAGAGACAGGGCCCGGTGTGGATAAGAGACAGGGCCCGGTGTGGATAAGAGACAGGGCCCGGTGTGGATTGGAGACAGGGCCCGGTGTGGATTGGAGACAGGGCCCGGTGTGGATAAGAGACAGGGCCCGGTGTGGATAAGAGACAGGGCCCGGTGTGGATAAGAGACAGGGCCCGGTGTGGATAAGAGGCAGGGCCCGGTGTGGATAAGAGACAGGGCCCGGTGTGGATAAGAGGCAGGGCCCGGTGTGGATAAGAGGCAGGGCCCGGTGTGGATAAGAGGCAGGGCCCGGTGTGGATAAGAGACAGGGCCCGGTGTGGATAAGAGGCAGGGCCCGGTGTGGATAAGAGGCAGGGCCCGGTGTGGATAAGAGGCAGGGCCCTGTTTGGATAAGAGGCAGGGCCCGGTGTGGATAAGAGGCAGGGCCCTGTTTGGATAAGAGGCAGGGCCCTGTTTGGATAAGAGGCAGGGCCCGGTGTGGATAAGAGACAGGGCCCGGTGTGGATTGGAGGCAGGGCCCGGTGTGGATAAGAGACAGGGCCCGGTGTGGATGGGGGCAGGGCCCGGTGTGGATAAGAGACAGGGCCCGGTGTGGATAAGAGGCAGGGCCCGGTGTGGAGTGGAGGCAGGGCCCGGTGTGGATAAGAGACAGGGCCCGGTGTGGATAAGAGACAGGGCCCGGTGTGGATAAGAGACAGGGCCCGGTGTGGATAAGAGACAGGGCCCGGTGTGGATTGGAGACAGGGCCCGGTGTGGATTGGAGACAGGGCCCGGTGTGGAGTGGAGGCAGGGCCCGGTGTGGATAAGAGACAGGGCCCGGTGTGGATAAGAGGCAGGGCCCGGTGTGGATAAGAGACAGGGCCCGGTGTGGATAAGAGACAGGGCCCGGTGTGGATAAGAGGCAGGGCCCGGTGTGGATAAGAGGCAGGGCCCTGTTTGGATAAGAGGCAGGGCCCTGTTTGGATAAGAGGCAGGGCCCGGTGTGGATAAGAGACAGGGCCCGGTGTGGATTGGAGACAGGGCCCGGTGTGGATTGGAGGCAGGGCCCGGTGTGGATAAGAGACAGGGCCCGGTGTGGATAAGAGACAGGGCCCGGTGTGGATAAGAGACAGGGCCCGGTGTGGATTGGAGGCAGGGCCCGGTGTGGAGTGGAGACAGGGCCCGGTGTGGAGTGGAGACAGGGCCCGGTGTGGATAGGAGACAGGGCCCGGTGTGGATAAGAGACAGGGCCCGGTGTGGATAAGAGACAGGGCCCGGTGTGGAGTGGAGACAGGGCCCGGTGTGGAGTGGAGACAGGGCCCGGTGTGGAGTGGAGACAGGGCCCGGTGTGGAGTGGAGACAGGGCCCGGTGTGGATAAGAGACAGGGCCCGGTGTGGATAAGAGACAGGGCCCGGTGTGGATAAGAGACAGGGCCCGGTGTGGAGTGGAGACAGGGCCCGGTGTGGAGTGGAGACAGGGCCCGGTGTGGAGTGGAGACAGGGCCCGGTGTGGATAAGAGACAGGGCCCGGTGTGGATAAGAGGCAGGGCCCGGTGTGGAGTGGAGACAGGGCCCGGTGTGGATAAGAGACAGGGCCCGGTGTGGATAAGAGACAGGGCCCGGTGTGGATAAGAGACAGGGCCCGGTGTGGATAAGAGACAGGGCCCGGTGTGGATAAGAGACAGGGCCCGGTGTGGATAAGAGGCAGGGCCCGGTGTGGATAAGAGGCAGGGCCCGGTGTGGATAAGAGACAGGGCCCGGTGTGGATAAGAGACAGGGCCCGGTGTGGATTGGAGGCAGGGCCCGGTGTGGATAAGAGACAGGGCCCGGTGTGGATGGGGGCAGGGCCCGGTGTGGATAAGAGACAGGGCCCGGTGTGGATAAGAGGCAGGGCCCGGTGTGGAGTGGAGGCAGGGCCCGGTGTGGATAAGAGACAGGGCCCGGTGTGGATAAGAGACAGGGCCCGGTGTGGATAAGAGACAGGGCCCGGTGTGGATAAGAGGCAGGGCCCGGTGTGGATAAGGGACAGGGCCCGGTGTGGATAAGAGGCAGGGCCCGGTGTGGATAAGAGGCAGGGCCCGGTGTGGATAAGAGGCAGGGCCCTGTTTGGATAAGAGGCAGGGCCCGGTGTGGATAAGAGGCAGGGCCCTGTTTGGATAAGAGGCAGGGCCCTGTTTGGATAAGAGGCAGGGCCCGGTGTGGATAAGAGACAGGGCCCGGTGTGGATTGGAGGCAGGGCCCGGTGTGGATAAGAGACAGGGCCCGGTGTGGATGGGGGCAGGGCCCGGTGTGGATAAGAGACAGGGCCCGGTGTGGATAAGAGGCAGGGCCCGGTGTGGAGTGGAGGCAGGGCCCGGTGTGGATAAGAGACAGGGCCCGGTGTGGATGGGGGCAGGGCCCGGTGTGGATAAGAGACAGGGCCCGGTGTGGATAAGAGGCAGGGCCCGGTGTGGAGTGGAGGCAGGGCCCGGTGTGGATAAGAGACAGGGCCCGGTGTGGATAAGAGACAGGGCCCGGTGTGGATAAGAGACAGGGCCCGGTGTGGATAAGAGGCAGGGCCCGGTGTGGATAAGGGACAGGGCCCGGTGTGGATAAGAGGCAGGGCCCGGTGTGGATAAGAGGCAGGGCCCGGTGTGGATAAGAGGCAGGGCCCTGTTTGGATAAGAGGCAGGGCCCGGTGTGGATAAGAGGCAGGGCCCTGTTTGGATAAGAGGCAGGGCCCTGTTTGGATAAGAGGCAGGGCCCGGTGTGGATAAGAGACAGGGCCCGGTGTGGATTGGAGGCAGGGCCCGGTGTGGATAAGAGACAGGGCCCGGTGTGGATGGGGGCAGGGCCCGGTGTGGATAAGAGACAGGGCCCGGTGTGGATAAGAGGCAGGGCCCGGTGTGGAGTGGAGGCAGGGCCCGGTGTGGATAAGAGACAGGGCCCGGTGTGGATAAGAGACAGGGCCCGGTGTGGATAAGAGACAGGGCCCGGTGTGGATAAGAGACAGGGCCCGGTGTGGATAAGAGACAGGGCCCGGTGTGGATAAGAGGCAGGGCCCGGTGTGGATAAGAGGCAGGGCCCGGTGTGGATAAGAGACAGGGCCCGGTGTGGATAAGAGACAGGGCCCGGTGTGGATTGGAGGCAGGGCCCGGTGTGGATAAGAGACAGGGCCCGGTGTGGATGGGGGCAGGGCCCGGTGTGGATAAGAGACAGGGCCCGGTGTGGATAAGAGGCAGGGCCCGGTGTGGAGTGGAGGCAGGGCCCGGTGTGGATAAGAGACAGGGCCCGGTGTGGATAAGAGACAGGGCCCGGTGTGGATAAGAGACAGGGCCCGGTGTGGATAAGAGGCAGGGCCCGGTGTGGATAAGGGACAGGGCCCGGTGTGGATAAGAGGCAGGGCCCGGTGTGGATAAGAGGCAGGGCCCGGTGTGGATAAGAGGCAGGGCCCTGTTTGGATAAGAGGCAGGGCCCGGTGTGGATAAGAGGCAGGGCCCTGTTTGGATAAGAGGCAGGGCCCTGTTTGGATAAGAGGCAGGGCCCGGTGTGGATAAGAGACAGGGCCCGGTGTGGATTGGAGGCAGGGCCCGGTGTGGATAAGAGACAGGGCCCGGTGTGGATGGGGGCAGGGCCCGGTGTGGATAAGAGACAGGGCCCGGTGTGGATAAGAGGCAGGGCCCGGTGTGGAGTGGAGGCAGGGCCCGGTGTGGATAAGAGACAGGGCCCGGTGTGGATGGGGGCAGGGCCCGGTGTGGATAAGAGACAGGGCCCGGTGTGGATAAGAGGCAGGGCCCGGTGTGGAGTGGAGGCAGGGCCCGGTGTGGATAAGAGACAGGGCCCGGTGTGGATAAGAGACAGGGCCCGGTGTGGATAAGAGACAGGGCCCGGTGTGGATAAGAGGCAGGGCCCGGTGTGGATAAGGGACAGGGCCCGGTGTGGATAAGAGGCAGGGCCCGGTGTGGATAAGAGGCAGGGCCCGGTGTGGATAAGAGGCAGGGCCCTGTTTGGATAAGAGGCAGGGCCCGGTGTGGATAAGAGGCAGGGCCCTGTTTGGATAAGAGGCAGGGCCCTGTTTGGATAAGAGGCAGGGCCCGGTGTGGATAAGAGACAGGGCCCGGTGTGGATTGGAGGCAGGGCCCGGTGTGGATAAGAGACAGGGCCCGGTGTGGATGGGGGCAGGGCCCGGTGTGGATAAGAGACAGGGCCCGGTGTGGATAAGAGGCAGGGCCCGGTGTGGAGTGGAGGCAGGGCCCGGTGTGGATAAGAGACAGGGCCCGGTGTGGATAAGAGACAGGGCCCGGTGTGGATAAGAGACAGGGCCCGGTGTGGATAAGAGACAGGGCCCGGTGTGGATTGGAGACAGGGCCCGGTGTGGATTGGAGACAGGGCCCGGTGTGGAGTGGAGGCAGGGCCCGGTGTGGATAAGAGACAGGGCCCGGTGTGGATAAGAGGCAGGGCCCGGTGTGGATAAGAGACAGGGCCCGGTGTGGATAAGAGACAGGGCCCGGTGTGGATAAGAGGCAGGGCCCGGTGTGGATAAGAGGCAGGGCCCTGTTTGGATAAGAGGCAGGGCCCTGTTTGGATAAGAGGCAGGGCCCGGTGTGGATAAGAGACAGGGCCCGGTGTGGATTGGAGACAGGGCCCGGTGTGGATTGGAGGCAGGGCCCGGTGTGGATACGAGACAGGGCCCGGTGTGGATAAGAGACAGGGCCCGGTGTGGATAAGAGACAGGGCCCGGTGTGGATAAGAGACAGGGCCCGGTGTGGATTGGAGGCAGGGCCCGGTGTGGAGTGGAGACAGGGCCCGGTGTGGAGTGGAGACAGGGCCCGGTGTGGATAAGAGACAGGGCCCGGTGTGGAGTGGAGACAGGGCCCGGTGTGGAGTGGAGACAGGGCCCGGTGTGGAGTGGAGACAGGGCCCGGTGTGGAGTGGAGACAGGGCCCGGTGTGGAGTGGAGACAGGGCCCGGTGTGGAGTGGAGACAGGGCCCGGTGTGGATTGGAGGCAGGGCCCGGTGTGGATAAGAGACAGGGCCCGGTGTGGATAAGAGACAGGGCCCGGTGTGGATAAGAGACAGGGCCCGGTGTGGATAAGAGACAGGGCCCGGTGTGGATTGGAGGCAGGGCCCGGTGTGGAGTGGAGACAGGGCCCGGTGTGGAGTGGAGACAGGGCCCGGTGTGGATAAGAGACAGGGCCCGGTGTGGAGTGGAGACAGGGCCCGGTGTGGAGTGGAGACAGGGCCCGGTGTGGAGTGGAGACAGGGCCCGGTGTGGAGTGGAGACAGGGCCCGGTGTGGAGTGGAGACAGGGCCCGGTGTGGATAAGAGACAGGGCCCGGTGTGGATAAGAGACAGGGCCCGGTGTGGATAAGAGACAGGGCCCGGTGTGGATAAGAGGCAGGGCCCGGTGTGGATAAGAGGCAGGGCCCGGTGTGGATAAGAGGCAGGGCCCGGTGTGGATAAGAGGCAGGGCCCGGTGTGGATAAGAGACAGGGCCCGGTGTGGATAAGAGACAGGGCCCGGTGTGGATTGGAGGCAGGGCCCGGTGTGGATAAGAGACAGGGCCCGGTGTGGATAGGGGGCAGGGCCCGGTGTGGATAAGAGACAGGGCCCGGTGTGGATAAGAGGCAGGGCCCGGTGTGGAGTGGAGGCAGGGCCCGGTGTGGATAAGAGACAGGGCCCGGTGTGGATAAGAGACAGG